>NW_007360247.1:1197015-1199822 GCF_000359705.1 Exserohilum turcica Et28A | reverse complement strand
ATGAAGTACTCCAAGTTCTTGTGATCTGTAATCACCTTGAACTTCTTAACTAAACGCAGCTCGGAATCCCATTCCTTAAGGCATCGTACTACCGCGAGCAACTCCTTGTCGTGGATCTCGTAGTTGCACTCGTGCGCGCTATTCTTCCGCGAGAAGAACGCGCAAGGCCGTAAGACTCTATCATCGTCGTACTGTGATAGCACCCCGCCCACCGCGTAGCCGCTCGAATCGCACTCGAGCACTGTCTCCCGATCTGGGTCGAACGCCGCCAGCGTGGGCTCTGTAACGAAGATCTCCTTTAGCTTCTCAAAGGCTGACTGCTCTTCAGATCCCCATCAGAAGGGGACGTCACCTGTAAGCCTAGTGAGGGGTGCGGCTAGCTGCGCGAAGTTCTTAATGAACCTTCGGTAGAAGTTCGCGAACCCTAAGAACGATCTTACTCCCTTTACTGTCTTTGGTGCCTCCCACTCGCGGATTGCGGCTACCTTGGCTGGATCCATGCTTATCCCTTTACCTGCTTCGATAATGAACCTAAGGTACTTGGTTGTCTTGACTTTAAACTCGCACTTCTTGACGTCCACCTGTAGCCCTGCGGCTTGCAGCTTGCTAAGCACTTTTCGGACGTGCTCTTGGTGCTGGCGCAGATCGCCATCGGTGTAGATTAGTACGTCGTCCAGGTATGCTGAGCAGAAGTCATCTAGGTGTTCTCTTAAGGTCTAGTTAATGTATCGTTGAAAAGTACTTAGGGAGTTCGCCATGCCAAAGGGGGTAACTAGCCACTTAAACAGTCCGAATCTTGTTCGGAAGGCTGTCTTCCACTCATCGCCTGGTGCGACACAGATCTTGTGGAAGGCTGCGATAACGTCCAACTTTGTGAACTATTTGGCCTTGCTTAAGCTGTTGAGTGTCTCTCAGATGAGGGGTAGCGGGTACCGGTCCTTCTTAGTAATTGCGTTCAGAGCTCGATAATTGATGCACAGTCAGAGCCCTCCTCCAGGTTTCTTGGCGAACAATACTAGCGCTGCAGCTGGCGAGCTGCTTACGCGGATGAATCCCTTCTCAAAAAGCGATGTAAGTTCCTTTCTAAGGACTAGGAGCTCTCCGCGCGACATGCTATAGAGGGGTCCCTACGGTAGCTGAGCATCCTTCGGCTCTAGCTTGATCTTGTGGTCCACCCCTGGCCCTCGGTGCGGTGGAAGCTTCTCTGCTTGCTTCGGGTTAAAGAGCTCATAGAACTCCTAGTACTGTGTTAGTAGCAGCGCTCGTACATCTACGGGCTTCTTTGGTTGTAGCGCCTTGTCGATGTCTACAATTAACGCGGCGAAGATCTGAACGCTATTTAGAGCGTTCTTATGTCTACGAACTAAGGCCGTAAACGCTGCGGCGTTGACTTAGCTAACTCCTCCTTATAGGCGTCCTTTAGTCGACCTTACTTAAATGCCCTTTAAGTAGATAAAAATACTCTTCTTGGCAGGAGATACTGATACGTCCTAGTAGTTCATCCATCCCCTGCTAAGGTACACGTCCTCACTAGAGGACAAGTCCATCACGTATGCATAAGCAGTCTCTTCGTACCTATGCATCTTGAACGAGAATTAGGCGACCTCGCTAATCTCCAACAGCTTGCCGTTTACTCCCTCAATTATCCAAGAGGGGATCTAAAAGCGCTCTAGACAGTGGCGGTAAGCGAATCTCTTGCTAATTAGTGCATAGCATAGGCATCCGCAGTCTATAAGCGCGACAGCGTTTGCTACGTTGTTCACGATAAGATCTACGGTAATTGGTGGGGGACGCATATGCTTCTGCTAAAACTGATTCCATTCGCTACGTGTCTGCCGATCCATCTTCAGAGGCTCTGGGCCGAGACTCTGGCCCAGAGCTACTCTTTTTCCAAGTCGCTATCGTCTGGGCATTCGATCTGTTTCTGGCGTCTCTGCCCTTCGCTTGGGGGAACGGCTCTCTTAACCCGAGTGGTGTTCGGACAGTTTCTAGCGATGTGGCCCAGTTCGCCGCAGCTGTAGTAGTCTAGTGGGGACCGCCTTGGTCTATCCTTCGTTTCCCGTGCCCGATTGGCCTTTGAGGGCTCCCAGTCCATCGCTTCTAGACTAGCATCTCGCTAAGCGACCTTTAGGGGAGCTTGCGCATAACTGTAGGCCGCGTTCCTTCGATTCCTCCTGTGCAACTGGATCTGGTATAGGTCATTGGAAAGCTCGATTGCCTTGTCTATATATTCCTTCAGACTTCTGTTCTTTGGAGTATGGAGCATTAGCTTTTAGAGCTCTTCTCTAAGTCCCTTACTAAACATCTCACAAGCTACTGCTAGGCTAAACTGCTGTTGGGACTCTACGCGAAGCTGGTTAAACTCCGAGACATAGTCGCGTATTGGTCGTCGTCCTTGCTTTAAGTGCCAAAGCTTGTTTAGCGCACGCTGCTGCTGGTGCACGTCTTAGAAGTGAGTATCCATGTGCTCCCATAGGCCGGCCGTAGTTCGTTTCTTATTCTTAAGCACCTAGGGAAGAAGGACCTAGTTTGCTTTGCCCTTCGTTCGACTAAGCACGTATTGGACCTTTGCGTCCTCCGTTAGGAACATGGCGTGGTCGTACTCTAGCTTCCCTTCGCACTCAAATTTCCAACCTAGGTAGTTATCACGTGTCCTATCAAAACGCTCTAGGTCGGGAAACTTATTCTTGCGGGCTGCTGGCTCGGCGACTGTTGTTAGCGGTGGTGGAGGAGTGTCGACTCTTGGGGATGACTCCGAACGTCCTTCGGCTTGGTTCCTCTCAAGTGCCTCTAGGCGACTAGCCATT
>NW_007360247.1:1184630-1195963 GCF_000359705.1 Exserohilum turcica Et28A | reverse complement strand
GCCTACTCGTCTCTCACGGCTGAACTTACCTGCGAAGCTCTGCCCTAGGTGTACTGTCTTGCGACGGTCTACCTTCTCGCTGCACTAAAGGCCTTTCGTACCTATTGCAGCACTAACTCCGTGTTACTAGCTCGCACTAACAACACGCTCTAAAACTTAGTTAAAAGACAGTCTGCCTAAGGCTTATGTCTAATTGGGATTAAATACAAAATGTAAGGGGCTGCGCTCTAGGGAGCAATCGCGAGGTATACAAGAGGTTGTATTCAATAGAGAGCTATAGAGTCTACTTGCGTGGTGTTTATTTACTTGTCGGAGAAAGGTTGCACCGAGTGTCTGAGCGCGTCGTCTGGGCGCCGCTCAGGCCTCGCACAGATGCCGGGTTGCAGAGTAAGACCTGGCGTCTGCTGCTTGACCGAGATTCCATCGAGGAGCTATCCAAAGGGCGTTCAGCCCGTTACATAGGCCTTTATAAGCACATTCTTATATAGCATCTCTTTAGCCTCTTTAATAAGCTTTAAAAAGCCTTTTTATATAGTAGTTAGTGATTATATAAAAGACCCTCTTATAAGCTTTAATTATAACCTAAATTTATATAAATTACTTAGTGTTTTTAACGTCTAAGGTATTTCTAGCTAAGCTTTTTATAGTAGAGTATAAAGGCGTACGTTAAGGCAATTAATAACTCTCTATGCGTTAATAGGGACTAGCCCTACTACCTTAAAGACCTTCTTATAGTTATTAGACGTAAATACATTAAAAAACGCGTCTTAAAAGGCTAGAAGGAAGCGCTCCTTATTAATATACTAGACATAGTAGCGTGCTAAGTCTTATACATGTTAAGAGTACTTCTACTTAAGAGGCAAAAAGTAGATAATGTTAAGTAGCTAAAGTATGTGCAATAAATAAGCAAGTATATAGAGGGTAAGAATCTTTCGTATAAGGCAGTAATCCTTAAATTCTTAGTTAAGGTAGCTCTTATAGCTATTAAGGATAAGTAGCCTATATAACCCTACCTAACGCGTCTTTATATACTCGTTAAAGTGCTTTAACTACGCGAGACTAAGCTTATTATTTGTCTAGCCGTTCTCTAATACTAAAAGCTTCTAGTTATAT
This sequence comes from Exserohilum turcica Et28A, assembly GCF_000359705.1. Lineage (NCBI taxonomy): Eukaryota > Fungi > Ascomycota > Dothideomycetes > Pleosporales > Pleosporaceae > Exserohilum > Exserohilum turcicum. The sequence goes on along the minus strand of NW_007360247.1, from coordinate 1,194,850 downwards.
AGTATATCTGCTTTTTTATACTATGTAGAGATATAGACGCGTCCTTTGTAGATAATAAATAGCGGGGTAGCGTATCCCGCAGCGCAGATGCTCTAGATGACTATAACCCACTCGCGATTGCCTAGCTGCGTGAGAGTAGGCCTCGTACAACGCTCTGCGCCTATAACTACCTTTATTAAGCTAATTACGCCTAACGTGGTTCACAAGTGAGCTGATCACCCAAGCGAGCTGATCACTCCCCACCAAAACACTACCCTCGCAATATTATCACAGCCATTTAACACAGTATATTAAAAATCCTAATAAGCCAAATTACTCCTTAGATCCATCGCTATCACTAGCACTATCAATTTCTACTTTACAAGTGCGCGCGTTATGCCCAGTCTCCTTGCAACGCCCGCACCGCCTCTCTCCTCGCACCCTCTTCGACGCACTCTCACCACCACCACGACTGCTACCCGCCTGTTCAGCTAACAAGTCCTGTACCTCACCTACAGTAAGAGTCTCTTCTGTCCATATATATCGTCGCTTACGGCTCTTACGCTTATTTGCTATATCTAGAGTCTCTCGAAGGGCAGCCACTTCCTCTCTCATAAGCGTCATCTCATGTGCTATTTGCTAAGCCCCTTTACTTAACTGCGCAACCTGCTGATTAAGAGAATTTGCAGAAGACCCACGGCAGTTTCTTACTCTCTGTCGAATGAGAGTACTTTAAGACTCAACCTCGCGCGCGTTGCGTGGTGTCTGCGCCTCCCAGACAGCTGCCCGTTGGGGTGATTGTTTTGGTGTCTGCACCACCACATCAAGCTTTGATAGCACAGCCTATGGGTCATGTGGGACTAGACCAGCGCCTCTAAAGCCTGCCTGGATATTCTCCCGTGTAATAGACTGCTCAAAAGCAGTCTTAAAGGCTGCTAGGAAGGTCTCCTTGCTGATATAGTTAGTGCGGTTGCGTGCCAAGCCTGAGATCACATCGCCATACTTCCGCTTTAAAGGCGAGAAACACGCAACATCAAGAGGCTGCAATAGATGAGACGAGTGTGGAGGCATGCAGAGAAGAATAATATTCTTCTCCTTGCAGAGATCTTGAAATTCGATAGAGATGTGGCTCTCATGGCCGTCAACAATCAGTAGTCGATACCCACCCACAGTGCAGCTCTTTGTATGCCTATCAAAGTGCTCTAGCCATGCAAGAGCAAGCTAATTATTCGTCCAGCCATTAGGACTAACTTCAAGAATCCAGTCAGGAGGCAGGTCTTTAAACCAAACATCGATAAGCACCTTGCCCGCAAAGATGACGAAGGGGGATAGCTGGCGACCTGACGCACCTACGCCCTGGATCACAGTAACCCACTCACGGTTGCCTGGCTGTATGCGCTTCTTTTTGCCAAAACTCTCTAAGCCTGTGATAATTAACTGTGATAAAATCTTGCCTATTATGAAGCTAGTTTTATCAAAGTTGTAGATATCCTCATCTACAATACCCCACTTCTCCTTCATGCCCTTGACTAGATCGAACCAGCGCTGGATAGTAGCTAGATCCTCGCAGGCGGCTCGCTGGTGATTATAGGGACGGCTCCAGCGCGTGCGGAGCTCAGGAGTCCTCTTAACAAAGTTATCAATCTAGTTCTTGCCAACAGGGTTGCTCCCACGCTCATGCAATAGTTTATCGGCCATTACTCGAACGTTAGCCTTTGTAGGCGCAAATCCTCGCGCAGACGCCTTAAGGATACGCCTAACTATCGCCTCCTCTTCTAGTTTATCTAGGCGCTTTGATTTTAGCACACAGTCGCGTCTAGGGCGCTTTCTAGCACGTTGGGTAGATAGAGTACTTTAAGGCACGTTATAGATAGAGGCTGCACGTCTTTAGCTTCGAACACGATGCGATTAGATATCAAAAAGTGCAAGCTGTAGATCTGCTTCAGTATAGAGAGTTTGAGTAGTGCGTTGTTGAGGCATCACGCGTTGTAGTGTCAATGTTGATGTTTTGGTGGGGAGTGATCAGCTCGCTTGGGTGATCAGCTCACTTGTGAACCACGTTATCTAAAAGCTAGTTTTATTAAAGTTATAGATGTTGTTTAAATAAACTCTATACTTCTTAACTATCTCTTGTATAAGCTTAAACTACGTGTTAATAATCTCTAGATCCTCTTATTAAGTTCTCTAATAATTCTTTACTTAACTAAAGGCTGTTCTAAGCTTATTTATATAAGTAACAAACTACTCTACCTAGCATTTGCCTAAAGGCTCGCTATCTTGTTTGCGTAGTAGTTTCTCCGCCATATCTACTACTTTATATAGATAGGGGGCAAATCCTTATAAGTCTAGGTTAAGAATATATTGTATAATAGTTTGCTTTTTAGACTTAGTTAGCTTCTAGCAATTTAGCTATATTGTAGGTTAAAAGGTAATTCCTTAAAGCCGCTAAGAGATCTGCTAATAATAGATGTTATAGGCTGCTACAGCGCGTTAAATACTCTTAAACTAGCCTATATAATAGGCCTAAATAGCTAAAGTAAGCTTACCTTTTTGCTAAGTTAATATTGCGTTCTATTATTAGGGCATTATCTTTTGTACGTGAAGTTCGTGATGCTAAGAAAAAGTGGCACACTTAGTGATGTGGCCTGCTTGGTGATGGAATACGTTACTATATAACTTTTTTTTAATAGTATCTTTTTTTCCTCTTTTTTTCCTATAACGTACTACACTAGTGAGGCGGCCAAACCAGTGAGCTGGCTACTTTTTCTTGGCACTGCGAACACTATATACAAATAATTAAATTACTTAATATTATAAACTAATCCTTTATATAAGACACTTATATTAGATTTAGAATCTTCTACTATATCTTTTTAGCACGTATAAGCGTTGTGCCTAGTCTTACTATAGTTGCTATAGCGCTGTTAACTGTTACACAGGGTTGGGTGCTGATACTTCTCTAAGCTCGATCCGGGTTAGGGCGAGTGAGATGGTGTGAAGAGCGCCGTGAGGTGGTTGTCTGGCGATGCAGTGGAGTGGGCGTGCTTGTAAGATAGATAATAAAAGGTTTAACAATTCCTAATCTATATCGAATAGACTAACGAGTATCAATCTTGTGAAGTTAAGTAACTAGTAAGAAAGTACAATTTGAGTTGACCACAACGAGAGTAATAATGAAATCCATCCATCCTTATATCCTCATTGCTTCCAGTCCTGCCATCAGAACTTCGACCTACCATCACTGATGGTTGTCTCCACTTCTGATGGCTGCCATCACATGCGGGTCCTGCCATCACTGATGGCACCGTCTTGGCGTGATGGCACATCACGTGACTTGGCCCCGCCACGTCCATCATTTCCCGCTGGTATCCCAAGTGGCTTCCTAACCACTATACCATCAGCACAGGGAAGGAGATCCTTTCTGTTGTTACTTGTAACATTACCTCCCCCTTTAGGGCTATCGTCTCGATACCCTGGGTCCTTGTTTTTCCGTGCCGCGTGTTGAAGCGTCGGCTGCATATAAGGTCTTGGTACGCCCGTCGTGTCGTACGCTCGTTTCCCCTCATGCCTTCCTAACCATGCCCAAGGTTCTGTCTTCCCGCCGTGTTCGTGCTCAAGGCCCAACTTCCGAGCGACGTGCTCGTGCTGACCGTGTGAAAGAGCAGGGGAACGAAATGACTTTTCGTTGTAAGCGTTGTGAGGAGAAGAATCTTCGTTGTTTTGTGGACACTGCAACTAGTCGTTGCGCTGGTTGTATTTCTGTTGCTGCTGCTTGCAGTCTTTTTGTTTCTGAGGAAGAGTGGGAGAAGGTTCAGGCTAAGAAGCGCGCGAAGCGATTGGAGGTTGCGCGGCTAAAGGCTCAGTTAGCTCAAAGCGAGTTGGAACTCCTAGAGGCTGAGGCGCGAGAGCAAGAATTTGCCGATCGAGATCTTGCCGTCTTGAATCTTCAAGATCGTGCGAAAGAGCAGGCCGAGGGGAGTTCTGCCCCTGGTACGGACCTTCCTGTTGTCGCAACATCGCTATCCGGACCAACGGCTGATCCGGGCTGGTTACAGGCTAATTCTTTCGATCTTTTGTCCCTTGATTACTTCCTTTCCCTTGAGGGCCTGGCCCTCTCTTCTCTGGGTGCTGTCGATGATACGCTCGTATCAGTTCCTTGCAGTTCGTCAAATTTTCTTCTGGTTCCTAAGTGTTCTGGCTATCTGGCCATCCTTGCCACTTGACTAAGTATTTCCACTGACGACCGATTTTCCGTAGGTCCTTGACTGCTTCGACTATATACTCGTCATTCTTGAGTTTGATGTCTTCTGCTAGTTTGGCGTCTTGGGGTGCTGGTTCCAAAAGCTTTTTGTGGAATATGGGGTGTACTTTTATGCCTGGTGGTAGCCGTAGTTTGTAGTTTACCAGTCCTATTTTCTCCAGGATTTCAAATGGTCCTACCCGTAGATTGTCTAGTTTTCTGCATGGTCTTCTAGTTTTCAGGTTTTATCTTAACAGGAAAACTTTATCCCCCTCCTTAAAGGTCGGTCCCTTGATCCTTAGCTTGTTCGCTGCTTTAGACGTCGTAAGGTTCCTCTAAGCGATTCGCTTGCTTAGTTCTTCGTGCAATTCTCGCAATAGGCGTGCTTTCTTGTCTGCACTATTGGCGATACTTTTAATGTCTTTTGGATCCCGGTGAGCTATTGGCTTATATCCGTAGTTCGCGTAGTGTGGTGACTGCCTTGTCGTTGCGGATTTCGTGCTATTATAAGCTAGTTGTGCTGACGGCAGGTACTTAACCTAGTTGTCCTGTAACTTGTTGACGTACATCCGCAGATACTGTTCCAATGTCTAGTTCGTTCGTTCTGTCTAGCCATCGGTTTCGGGGTGGAAGCTCGTCGAAAGCTTCTTCTTCACACCTAATTTCGCCAGGAACGTTGTCCAGTACAAGGACGTAAATAGTTTGTCTCTATCCGTAATGAATTCTTCAGGTATCCCGTGCTCCGATACTAGTGCTTTCTGGACTTCGTACGCGCACTCTTCTGCCGTAATAGTCTCTTCTGTAGGCACAAACTTCGCTGCCTTAGTCAATCGATCCACGATGACTAGAATTGTGTCGCAAAATCGAGCTGATCCTGGTTCTAACGATCTTGGGAGCTTCACTATGAAGTCCATCGTTACGCTTATCTATAGTCTAGTTGGCGGTTGTAAGGGTTGTAACAGGCCGTAGGGCTTATGTCTCTTAGGCTTGTTCTAGTGACATGCCAAACAGTTGCCTAGTATTTCCTGCACCTTCGCTCGCAAGCGTGGTATCGCAAACACCTTAGCTAGTCGTCTAACCATTTCTTCGATTCCTGCATGTCCATATTCTAGGGACTCGTGCAGTTCCTTGATGAGATCCGATCTCATGTGTGGAGGTACATAGGTTCGATTCTTCGAAATCAGATTCTGGTACTCCTGTTCGTCTTGCAACAGTCCGTTAGAGCTCTCGGGCTCGAACTGCCAGTTATTGGCTCTCTCTTGCTATTGTTGTTAAAGTGTTATGACTTGGTGAACCACCGTGGTCGCTATTTTCGCTAGCTCCGGCTGATTATACTTCAGACTGCCGTTGGGCATCTGTTTTAGCATGGCTTCGTGGGGTTCCTTATGACCTTCCTCTCGTAAGTCGCTTCGTCGACTGAGGGCGTCCGCTGCTCTGTTGAGCGTTCCGGCCCTATGGGTGATCTTAAAGTCGAACTGGGCCAGAGTCTCTGCCCATCGTACTTGTCGTCAGTTGAGTTTCTTAGTTGTCATGAAATTCGTCAAGTTCTGGTGATCGGTAAAAACCTCGATCGTATTAGGGAGTCCTAACAGGTACACTTCCCATTGTTCAAAGGCATCAACTACCCCAAGTAGTTCCTTATCGTGAACATCGTAGTTGAGTTCTGCTCCAGAGAACTTCCGTGAATGGTAGAACACTGGTCTCCATTTTCCATCTGGGCACTGCTGTGACAACACAGCTCCAAGTGCATAGTCAGACGCGTCAGTCTCGACTCTAGTGGGTCGGTGAGGGCTGTACATCTCGAGTACTGGTGCCTCTAGGAATATCTGCTTGATCCGATCAAAAGCCTCTTGATGTTCCTGTTCCTATCTGAAACCTATTTCCTTCTTCGTCACTTCCGTAAGGGGTGCGGTGATCTTTGAGTAATCCCTTATGAACTTTTAATAGTAATTCGCAAATCCTAGAAAGGATTGGATGTCCTTGACTGTTTTGGGTTTTGGCTATTCCTGTATAGTCTATATCTTCTTTAGGTTTATTTTCACTCCTTTAGTTAATATAATGAATCTAAGGAATTCTGTTTCCTGCGTGTGAAATTCATACTTTCCTAGTTAAAGGTATAGCTTGTATTCCTTAAGCTTCCGTAAAACCTTCTTAACATGCTCGACATGTTCTTCGCGCGTGCCGTTGGTGTACACTAGTACATCGTCTAAGTACGCGGTAACAAAGATTCTGAGGTATTCGTGGAGTGCGTTGTTAATAACTAATTAAAAGGTTGCCGGCGCATTCGTCAATCTGAACGGCATAACCGTGTATTCAAAGAGTCCATACTTCGTCTTAAACGCCGTCATCCACTCGTGACCTTCTTTGATTCTGATTCGGTAAAATCCTTCCCGAACGTCAAACTTCGTGAACCACTTAGCTCCTTAGAGTCGATCCATGAGCTCTGTAATGAGTGGTAGGGGATATTGGTTCTTCCGAGTAACGCTGTTCAACCTCCTGAAGTCGACACATAGTCGCCACTTCCCATTAGGCTTCTTTACGAACAATATGGGTGAGGCCATCGGGCCTGATCCTGGTTGGATAAATCCCTTTTTCAAGTTCTTCTGGAGGTAATCCCGCAGCTTAGCATCGTGTTCGGGCGCTATAGGGTACATTCCTCCTAGGCTCAACTTCGCTCCTTCCTCCAAGATGATCTCGTGATCCTAATCCTGGTGTTCTGCTAAGTCTGTTGCTTTATTTTCTTCGAACAGTTCCCTGAACTCGTCCGTTTGATATTCTGTTGGAATCGCCAACTGTGGTACTGATCCTTCCTTCGTGGTCGCGATCTGCCGTATCCATATGACTCCTATCTTCTGAGGGTCCTTCGCGTAGATTCTCGCGATCTTATGCGGCGAAATCACACCGAATCTCCTATCTGGGTTTGCGCGTTGATCTGTCGGGCGTGTTTCTCGTCGTACACCAGCAACCTTGTGCATAGGTTCTCGGCTGTGTATCGATTTCTTTTGCCAATTGATGGCAGGGTTGTGTTCTAACAACCAGTCGTAGCCAATTATCATCTCGGTCTCACCAAGATCCATAATACTAATCTTCGTTCGGCTTTCTTGACCAGCCAGGCGTAACGATACAGCCTCGGTCTCAAGTCGAATCCAGCCGTTCCCGTATGCTGTGGGACTATCGTCGGCTAATACCACTCGCATCGGCACCTTCTTGGTCCGATAGGGTATGTTGTTCTTTTCCACCACTCGGGGTGAGATGACGGTTCGTGCGGCCCCACTGTCTATGAGCGCCGTCACCTCGTGTTCGTCTATAAGTACCGTAGCCTATAGCCGCAATTCATGCGCTCCTAGTTCGCGTACTTCTTTAAGGGTCGTTTTAGGACTGCCTTCACCAGCGTGACCCGGTCCCTGGTGGCATCCTAGTTTTTTGACTGCCTACCTTTCCTCTGCGTAGGAAAGTAGCCTTCGCCTGCCTTGGCGGAGTAGTGTATCATACATTGGTCGTCGTAACAGAAGCTCCAATGGGTGTTCTGGTGCGGAATTTCCTGCTTCGATACCTCCCTTGTTGGCCTTGGCTTCTTCGTCCTGTGAATCGGGCATCCGTCTGCCTCACAGATGTTTGCTGACAGGGTGCTATGGAGGTAGTCGTTCACTCCGCGAGCATCCTCAAACTGTTGTTGGTGGAAGGTGCATCCCCTTCTGCAATGCGTCCATAAGAGTCGTTCGTGGCTCTTCTCCTTTTCGGACTTCCCTTGTTCCTGCCTAGGTACCCTAGTCGTCGTGACTCTTGGTCTTGCAGCTCTGCGCATCCTGCAGTTCTTTGCATTACATTCCTCGGCGGATATCGTGCTATGATAGTAGTCGTCTACCTTTCGAGCATTCCGTCGTTGTTTCTGATGAAACTGGCAATTGGTCGTACAGTTGCTCCAGCACAGCTCTTCGTGAGCTTCCTTTTCTCTGGGCTGGTGCATTCGACAATGCTGTACTCGACACTCGTTATGCCATAGGTTAGTGTGGTAGCAATCGTCCTCGTTGTTCCTGGTTTCTTCTCGCTTCCTCAAGTGGTAATCACACTGTCTTGGGCAGTCAACCCAACTTAGGCACTCGTGTTGCTCCATTCGTTCCTTGAACGTCCGAGGCGTCTCCTCGTCATCAGATTCCTTGAACCTAGGTTGTTCCTGGGCAGCCTTGCAGGCAATTTCTTCTGCTCTAGGCCCCGTGATTGTGACTCGTCCTTCAATGTCGCAATCGTTGGCTTGGTGCCTAGTATTTCCACAAATCCAGCACTGTTGGTTTCTTAGGCGGCGTAGTACTTCGGCCCCTTCAACCTGCCAATCCGTTGGTAGTGGGTCGTCCCACTTGAAGTCTTGGAGTCCTATTGCCTCTTGTACTAGCTTAAAGGCCTCGTCGGTGGCTTGTCTTGCTTCGTCGTACAGGTCTAGGTCGCTGAGCGTTTCGTCTGGCTCCTCGGTTGGGTAAGGTGTTGCTATCCGTAGCATCCCAATCTTGACCGCTCCTTGCTTGACTTCGTTCTTCGGGCAGTCCCTGCGGAAGTGTCCTACTTCGCCACAGTAGAGGCATGCCTTACTATCGTAACGCTTCTTGCGTTCTTCCGCGGAAAGGCCGTCGTTAAACTTTCCTTAGGTTTTGTTCTTATCCTTAGACTTGTCTTGTACCTTGCCAGTCATGTACGTGTCTCCGTCGTGATCCTTGTTACTCTAATGTCGTCAGGTGTTGGCGAAGGGTGGCCCTAGTCTATATCCTTTCTAGGCTTCTTTTCGTTCCCATAATCGCGTGTCGATTCTTGTTGCTAACTCGATTAACAAGTACAAATCCTTCGGCTTGTTGTAGTGTACAAGTTCGTCTTTAATATTTTCCTTTAGACCTGCTTCGTATACCGTCCGGAGTGCTGAATCATCCCAATTAATTCGCGCCTGTAGTTGCTTGAACTCCGCTGTATAAGCCGATACTGCTTTAGTCTGCTTTAGGCGAGATATCGCTTTCTCCGCCTGGCGCTCCGCGTCTACCTCCCCGAAGATGCGTCCCATTTCCTCCTTAAAGTTAGTCCAACTGCTGAACAAGGTACGCGTCTCGTCCTTCGTTCCTTTGTTGTTGATGTCTTTTAGAAAATCCTCCACGTAGGGTTGCATCCAGCTTGCCGCTTTTCCCTTTAGGTGGGTATTGGCCACGAGAATCTTCTCTTCGTCGTGTGGCACTTCGTTGTAGCCGCAGTATAACTCGATAGTGGTGAGGAACGTTCGTAACCCTTCCCGGTTACCATCGTATTTGTCTGGGGTTGCCATCTTGGGTTTCTTGATAGGTTTTTCGTTTGGTGTGGCCATCAGCTGACTCGTGAGCTGGTTTATCATGTTTTGCAACTCGGCGATCTGTCTAGCCTGATTCTAGCCTTCGCGTCTAAGATTAACAAGTTCGTACTCGGGGCTCCCTGCCGCCGGCTCGTTGATACCTTCTTGGGTATGACCAGTCATGTTGACGTTCTCGTCAGGCACCGGGCCTAGAACGTTGACATACTCGTTGGAGTTTCGTGACATGGTCTAAATCTTAATCGGACGCTGTTGGTTAATCCTCCACTGAATCCGTGGGTGGTCAAAGTGTTACACGGGGTTGGGTGCTGATACTTCTCTAAGCTCGATCCGGGTTAGGGCGAGTGAGATGGTGTGAAGAGCGCCGTGAGGTGGTTGTCTGGCGATGCAGTGGAGTGGGCGTGCTTGTAAGATAGATAACAAAAGGTTTGACAATTCCTAATCTATATCGAATAGACTAACAAGTATCAATCTTATGAAGTTAAGTAACTAGTAAGAAAGTACAATTTGAGTTAACCACAACAAGAGTAATAATGAAATCCATCCATCCTTATATCCTCATTGCTTCCAGTCCTGCCATCAGAACTTCGACCTGCCATCACTGATGGTTGTCTCCACTTCTGATGGCTGCCATTGTAACGATGTTACAACTTCGCCAAGTATTGAGCCAATCCCAGAGCC
>NW_007360247.1:1178580-1181849 GCF_000359705.1 Exserohilum turcica Et28A | reverse complement strand
CAGCAAACAGCAGCTGACCAGCTTCCCAAACACCGTCCGTACGACCATAAGATCGTTCTCACTGAGCCTCTGCCGAACCAGTTCAGCCCATGTATAAGCAGAGTACCGAAGAACTCCAAGCGACAAAGGCGTTCGTCATAGAGAATCTCCAGAAGGGATACTTTGTCCCGAGCCATAGTCCTTTCGCCTCTCCTGTCCTTTGTGTTCGGAAGCCAAACGGAGACCTCCGCATCTGCGTGGATTACCGCAAGCTTAATGCCATCACACGCAAGGATGCGTATCCAATCCCGCGTATCGACGAGCTACTTGCCCGTCCTTACAAGGCCAAGATCTTCACCAAGCTTGACATACGCGCGGCTTTTAACAAGATCCGTATGAACCCCAACTCCAAGGAGTACACCACGTTTCGCACCCGCTATGGAACGTACAAGACTAAGGTATTGCCATTTGGCCTATGCAATGGTCCAGCAACATATCAGCGGTACATGAATGATGTGTTGATTGAGTACCTTGACGACTTCTGCATAGCCTATTTGGACGACATCTTAATATACTCTAAGTCTATGTCAGAACACATTCGGCACGTCCGCAAGGTACTAGAAAGGCTCCAACAAGCAGGACTCCAAGTAGACATCAAGAAAAGCGAATTCCATGTCACTCGGACCAAGTACTTGGGGTACATCCTCACAGACCGAGGCCTAGAGGTAGATCCCGACAAGGTCGAAGCCCTCCGAAACTGGGTCCGGCCCACCACCGTTACCGGTGTGAAGTCGTTCCTTGGCTTCACAGGATTCTACTGACAATTTGTAGAAGAATACTCGCGAATTGCGAAGCCTATTATCGCGCTGCAAAGCCTATTAAAGCCATTCGTATAGGACCTGGACTGCGATCAGGCCTTTGAGAGGTTGAAAGCCTTACTGCTTGCTATCCCTACCTTATATCACTACCACCTAGAGTATGATACTAGGCTGGAGACTGACGCCTCCAATGGGGTCGTGGCTGGCGTTTTGTCACAGAAACAACCCGATGGAACATGGTGCCCAGTAGCTTTCTTCAGCAAGGTCCTATCTAGATCGGAGCTGAACTAGGAGATACACGACAAAGAACTATATGCTATCGTTGTAGCATTTGACAAGTAGAGACCAGAATTAGCCTCTGCTCGCTCCCAAGTCCAAGTGTACTCCGACCATCGCTCGCTAGAATACTTCATGACCACCAAAGTGCTGAACGCCCGACAAGTGAGATGGGCAGAGGAACTCGCTTCGTTTAACTTCTGCATCCGTTACACGCCCGGCAAAGACAATGCCCGTGCTGATATCCTCAGCCGCCGTGAACAGGACCTGCAGAACTTAAGAACTGCACAAGTCGACAACCGTTCGCGGGTCCTCTTAGGGCCGCACCAACTTGACAACCAAATTAACTCCAAACTTGCCAAACATTATGTGGAACAACAAGCAGCTCAAGCTGTCAACCTGCTGGTGGTTGAAACCACTAAAGAGACCATGTCCCTGGATTCCCTAGAGCTGATAGAGCTTCTACTGCAGCAGAACCGGACTGCCTTTGAGGAAGAACGCCGAACCCTTCCAGACAAGTACCGGATCGAGAACGGATTGTTACTCTACTCGAACCGTCTCTGCGTGCAGCTAGACTCCACCGCTTGCACTCGTCTGATCTGAGAGGCCCACGATCAGGCCTCTTCAGCCCACCCAAGTGCAAAGAAGACTTATCAGCTGCTGTCTTAGAAATACTATTGGAAAGGCATAGAAGCTACCTGCAAGAGGTACGTGCGGAATTGCCTAGCCTGCCGCAAGGCCCATCCGAGACAGACCCGAGTCCCAGGGCTGATTCACCCCCTCCCCATTCCTAATCGGCCAATGCAACACCTCTGCATTGACTTCAAGGAATTTCCTAAGGACAAGGCCAGATACGATCAGATCATGGTCGTGATCGACTGGTTGTCCAAGCAGGCTATCTCTATCCCTTGCCACAAGACAATCGATGCAAGGGGTATGGCCGAACTCTTCGTCCAGTGGGTGTATTGATTCGGACACACCCCAGAGACTATTATCTCTGATCGAGGACCACAGTTTGTGTCTAGTTTCTGGTCCGAGTTCTGTCGAATCCTAGGCGTCAAAGTCAAGCTATCTACCGCCTACTATAAGGAAACTAATGGTCAGACAGAGATTATGAACAAATACATTGATCAGAGACTGCGTCCATTCGTGTCCTATTATCAGGACAATTGGAGTGGGCTGCTGCCTTTGATCGATCGTGCCCAAATTTCCCTACCACACTCTTCTATTGGCATGTCCCCGTATCGGATCCTTTACGGATCCGAACCTAGGCAGAGCTGGGATTAGAAGCACCCCACTAGCATCCTCACACCCACTGACAAACTTAACTACAAGGATGCCCTAGCGCTCGCCACCCGCATGCATGCCGCATAGGACACCGCTAAGCAGCAGATAGAGAAGGCCTAGGACCGGATGCGATCCGCCGTTAATCGCCATCGCCGCCCTATCGATTGGGACATTGGCGATATGGTGTTCTTGGATACTAAGAACCTAGCGATCGACCGTCCGAGCCGGAAGCTCGCCGCAAGATGGGAAGGCCCCTTCAAGGTTCTTAAAAAGGTTAGTCACTCTTACTAACTACAACTACTAACAGGATCCTGAATCTACGACGTCTTTGCTTCGGACCTATTGTGTAAGGACCCTCAAGATCCCCTCCTAGGACAAGAAGCTCCTAAGCCCCCTGGCGTACCTATCCAAGGTGTAGAAGAATGGGAAGTAGACTAGATCCTTGCTAGTAAGTTATATCGTTCCAAGCTGAAATACTAGGTAAGCTAGATCAGACACGATCCAGATTCTACTTAGTACCCTGCCTCAAATTTTATGGGAGCCCTATATAAGCTTAGAGAATTCTATAAGCAAAACCTATCTAAGCTAGGACCCCCTTAGGCCCTTAGCCAGTGGATCCAAGCGTGGGAGAAGGGCATAGATGACATAACGTCACTACAAGACGATCGAGTGTAGGGAAAGAAAAGAAAAAGATTTTTTAGGTATGTGACTAAGCCGAAGGACACCTAAAACAGTTCACCCGCAACAGCGCGGGGGAACTGCAACAAAAAGGCATAAGAGAGTCTCACAGCTATGGGACTAGCTGTCTACTGAGAGGGGGGTATGTAACGATGTTACAACTTCGCCAAGTATTGAGCCAATCCCAGAGCCGGATCGGAGGAAGTACCTGCCGCCCTTNATCAGCCATTC
>NW_007360247.1:1152267-1155270 GCF_000359705.1 Exserohilum turcica Et28A | reverse complement strand
AACCCTGTTGGCAAGAACTAGGTTAACAACTTTGTTAAGCGGACTCCTGAGCTCCGTACGCGCTAGAGCCGTCCCTATGATCACCAGCGAGCCGCCTGCGAGGATCTAGTGGCTATCCAGCGCTGGTTTGACTTAGTCCAGGCGACAAAGCAGAAGTGGGGTATTGTGGACGATGATATCTACAACTTTAACGAAACTAGCTTTATAATAGGCAAGATTTTATTACAGTTAGTTATTACAGGCTTAGAAGGATATAGGAAAAAGAAACAGGTACAGCTAGGCAACCGTGAGTGGGTTACTGTGATCTAAGGCGTGGGCGCGTCAGGTCGCTGAATACCACCCTTCGTTGTCTTTGCGGGCAAGGTGCTTATTAACGTCTAGTTTAAGGATTTGCCTGCTAACTAGGTTCTTGAAGTTAGTCCTAATAGCTAGACGAATAATTAGCTTAGTCTTGCCTAGTTAGAGCACTTTGATACCTATACAAAGAGGCATACTGTAGGTGGGTATTAACTGCTTATTATTAACGGCCATGAGAGCCACTGCTCCATTAATTTTCAAGATCTTTGCAAGGAGAAGAATATTATTCTTCTCTGCATGCCTCCACACTCGTCTCACCTGTTGCAGCCCCTTGACGTCGCCTGCTTCTCGCCGTTGAAGCGTAAGTATGGCGACGCTGTTTCAGGCTTGGCACGTAACCGCACCTACTATATTAGCAAGGAGACCTTCCTACCAGCCTTTAAGGCTGCTTTTGAGCAGTCTATCACGAAGGAGAATATCCAAGCTGGCTTCAGAGGCGCTGGACTAGTCCCACACGACCCACAGGCTGTGCTATCTAAGCTTGATGTGGTGGTGCAGACGCCAGTACAATCACCGCGACAGGCAGCTGCCTGGGAGGCGCAGACACCACGCAACGCGCGCGAGGTTGAGGCTTAAAGTACTCTTATTCGACAGAGAGTAAGAAACCGCCCTAGGTCTTCTGCAAATTCTCTTAACGAGAAGGTTGTGCAGCTAAGTAAAGGGGCTTAGCAAATAGCACATGAGATGACGCTTATGAGGGAGGAAGTAGCTGCTCTTTAAGAGGCTCTAGACACAGCAAATAAGCGTAAGAACCGCAAGCGGCGATACGTACGGACAGAAGAGACTCTTACTATAGGCGAAGTACAAGAAGTATTAGCTGAACAGGCGGGTAGTAGTCGTGGTGATAGTGAGAGTGCGTCGAAGAGGGTGCGAGGAGAGCGGCGGTGCGGGCGTTGTAAGCAGACTAGACACAACGCTCGTACCTGCGTAGTTGAGATAGATAGTGCAAGTAATAGTAGTGATTCTAATAATTAATTTAGTATATTGCAATAGTTTATTGACTGTGATAAAAGACTGTGATAACGTGTTGAAGTTGACGCGACGGTACAAAGTGGCCGACTCGCTTCGGTGGCCGACTCGCTTATGAACCACGTTATCTAGAAGCTAGTCTTATTAAAGTCATAGATATTATCTAGATAGACTCTAAACTAGTTAATTGTATCTTATACAAGCTTAAACTATAAGCTAATAACCTCTAGGTCTTCCTAAAGGGCTCTCTAATAGTCCTTTACCTAATTAAAAGCTATCTTAAGCTCCTCTATATAAGCAATAAAGCGCTAAGCTTAGTTTTTACTAACAAGTACCCTACTATAAGCAGCTAGTAATTAATTAGTAATATCTACTACCTTATATAGCTAAGGCGTAAATCCTTGCGCGTTAAGGTCAAGAATGTATTATATAATAGTCTGTTTCTCTGCTATAGTAAGCTTCTAGACTCTAGGTCGTGTATTAAGTTAATTAGTAATTCTACAAAGCTAATTAGAGAGCTACTAATGTTATACGCTATAGGCTGCTATAGCATATTGTAAGGTCTTAAATTAGCTAGCAGTAAAGGCCTAAAGCGTAAGGTTAATCCTACCTTCTTTATATAATAAGATAGCGTTACGTTGTAGAGATATAATGTATTCTTTGTCGTGTTCGCAGTGCTAAGAAAAAGTGGCTGGCTCACTGGTTTGGCCGCCTCACTGGTGTAGTACGTTATTAAATAACTATTTAGAGTAGATAATATATTTTAATTATAGAGAGTTTTATAATTTAAATATAAAGTTATTGTAGTTTAAAGATTTTTAATACTACTTTAACTAACTAAGCAAAATCTATATTATATAGTATAAAGGTTTTATATATTACTCTTTTAGGCTGAAATAAGCTATATATAGACCTTTAGTATAAATTCGTTAATAAATTAATATATTATAACGTGTTTCACCAGTTACGCCCTGTAACGGGCTAGGTAGCCCGCTACAGTACAGATAGCGGTGGCTATCTTATGTATCAACTACGCAACGATATCAGCAGCTCTGATATCTTGTGCCAGCCTTTTTGGCGCGGTGGGCGCGTTGTAGTTGCGTGCGCAGTCTAATAGGACTCGACCCGTTACACGCCCCACCCCAGTGTGCGCCCTATTAAATCCTACTAACTCACTTTCACATTAGTATTACGCAACACTACTACAATTATTCTAATTAAGTAGAATAGAATCTTATTCTATAGACTCTTTACTATTATCTTTATCCTCTAATTCTACTTAGCAGGTGCGAGAGTTGTGTCTAATTTAGCTACAACGTCTATAGTGCTGTTCACTACGCACCCTCTTCGCAGGTGTTACACTATTATTACAGCCACTACCCTCTACCTTAGTAATCTAATTAGCTATCTAGCTAACTGTCTGTGACTCCTCTGCCTGTACGTAGCGCCGCTTACGAGTTTTTTACTTTATTAACGTTTTAATAGTCTCTCGTAGGCGACCTATTTTCTCCTACATTGACACTATTTAATAAGCAATCTGCTAGGCTCCTTTACTTATTTGCTATATCTACTCCTTAAGAGATGCTATAGGAGACCCTTACTAGATTTGCATATAGTTTTTAACAAGCGTACTATACGCCTCTATTTTACGCGCGTTGCGCGGCGTTTTTAGCTCCT
>NW_007360247.1:1061905-1147471 GCF_000359705.1 Exserohilum turcica Et28A | reverse complement strand
GTCGATAATATGGGGCGGAAAGCCTCGTCGATCTAGCTCTATGATCCATTGAACAAGAGACTGCTCTTCGACAGCTGATAGCTTGCGATTGACGGAGGCTGTCTCTGATCGTGGCTTGGTACCGCGGAGGCGTCGTCGGAGCGTTGTTCGTGGAGCGTCGTATAGCATAGCAGCTTGGCGCTGGCTTACAACACGTTTTTCTTGAAGCGCGCGAGACGCTAGAAGAACTCTACCTTCACGAGAAGTCTGTACAGAGCGTTGTTGTCGCGGCATAGTGGTGGTTGTGGAGAGTATCGCGTCAGGTTTGGTGGGGTGGGCCACTTACTGATGTGGGCCGCTTACTGATAAAACACGTTAACCTCGGCGGATGCAAGAGAATGCTGCTTTGCCCTTGCAGGCGGCCTACGTAGCTTTTCTGATGTAACAATATGATGGCTGCTGGTATCTAAATACAGCTTGCGTCGGGATCGCCCGAAGAGCGTAGAGGCGGAATTTGGGTTACTAATAATGAGTTCTGTATCGACTTATCTTGGGTTCTTCATTATTCTGATGGTTGGTGTATATCCAGTATCCCTTTTGAACATAGTATTGAGGTAATAACAAGAATTCTTTCCTTGTAAGAGATGAAGGGTTGGATGTTGGAGGCAGAGAGGCATGTCAAACAAGTGTGCATTCGCTTTTTATTCAGAAAGAGAAATATCACGAATCACTATAATACAGGATGCTTCTGTCGCGTGTACCCCGCTTTCTCCCTAATTGTACGCATAGATCCTCGCACACATGAGATCTAATGCCAAAGTCCTTGTAGTCTATCTCCCAAGGCGCGTCTCACAACTCAAGAGTAGAGGTTGATTGTTAGCCCTAGTAAGCGCACACATGCGAGATCTTGACACTCTTTGTACACAGCCAAACTGATGAAACGACTAAAGATATTAAGAAACGATGAATGCCTTTAGTTAAGTAGATAGTCAAGATACGGGCTACTCCCCGTGCACACACTGGCAATCTCTCCACGCTCCGCAACCCAAATGGTATAGCTTTTTTTTAGAACCATCCGCGTTCTTGCAACTAGCGGTATTATCTGCAACAGACTCATCGCAGCTGCAGGATCTACACTTATGCTCACTATAAGTATATGCATCATTCCCAGTACCGCAATAGCATGAGACGCAATCACCAGCACAATAATGTTTTGCCAGCGTGCCCGAGGCAAACAGAGTGATAAGAAGAGTGGTAAGCCTCATTGCTTTTGAATGGTGGTTGACTTGGAGGTAGATGTACGTTGGTATGTAGATGTGATGTAGACTGCGTTCCATTGCTCCGTATTAGTAAAGAGTGCAGTACATTTTAACCAATAGTTAATCATGTTACTCACTTGATAGTGCGTAGATTGGAGATTGATGAAGCCGATAATTTTTTTTCTTTTCATCATTGATCTGCTCAAGCTGTGGTTTATATAGTATTCCAAGTGCCAAATGCAGAGTTTACTCTGAAAGTATCCAATTCAACATTACGTTGTTCCCAGGACATGCCCCGCAAGCTAAAAAGTTTTAATACTACTTGGCGTACCAGCTTACGATTCTGTAATTATGATCTTCAATAGATTAGCAAAGTTCTTCCGTAGTCTGTCCGATATTCTGGTACTCGAAGAGATATCTGTGAGACAGTTGGGATAGGGTAACAGTATTAGTATTCACAAGACGAGTCGCTAGGGAGCTATCCTAGTAATCATAGGTGCTTGAATACCTTATCTCTGACTTAGGTTGCCGACAGGCCCCGGAGCTGAGTAGGCTCTGACAATAACCCTGAGGAATGGCAAAGGTTATTCGTCATGCTACTTGGATAGTAATCACACTTCCATTAAGTAAGAGTGAGTATTAATATGCAGCCTTGGGCTGAATCCTTCGAAGCATCCCAAGAATTCGTCTTAATTCACATGTACCAATGCATTTGCTCCTACCTGCTAAACCACACTATATATCTCACTTATAGAAAGCCACCTTAAACCTCCCCATATATCAAGACTAAGTTTAAATCAGGCAACTAAAGTGCAAATGAGCTACCACCTACTACATATCCATAGAATGGATTAAGCTTAGTAATTACAGAATAGTTGAACATCTGTTAGGCTTTGTAGATAACAGATCCTTGTTTTTTGAGCTTCAGTTTGAGTACAGCTATAAGTGTTACAACCTATCCACCCAAGGATCAGGCTAACTAATCTAGCCCGCCCAAGAGTATATAACTGCTTGGAATCGCTGGTGCCAACCTCGCTTTGCCTCGTGAATACCAGTACTACATACTGCTTCTACCCGTGCTACCTATATCATGCTACATCTATCTAC
The DNA here is from genome assembly GCF_000359705.1 of Exserohilum turcica Et28A. Taxonomy (NCBI): domain Eukaryota; kingdom Fungi; phylum Ascomycota; class Dothideomycetes; order Pleosporales; family Pleosporaceae; genus Exserohilum; species Exserohilum turcicum. Next base: position 1,145,126 of record NW_007360247.1, on the reverse strand, counting down.
TACTCTCACAGTAAGCATGTAAGGATTTGTATTCTTTACATTTGTTCTCCTTTATCACCTCTCTACACATAGATATGGATAGAGAGATATAGTGCGCTTTAGCTGATACAAGGTATGATTCCAGACGACATTCTGAGAATGACTTCTCTTTAACAGTGAAACATATAGATGGCCGTTGAAATGCGTATTAAATTACATACTATTATTGCTATGCTGCTGTAATTTCATTTGATTTACGCAGAGGCCGTGGGCGTGGCCGAGCTCACAGGCAAGCTAACGGGCATTGGAGTGCCGGTACTGGATGCTGAAACTGTAGACGAGGAGGAACTGCCACCACCGCCACCGCCATTCTTCTTCTGAACAACTGCTTGCACGACTTGGCCGGCAGAATTGGTAATGATGTCGACGAGCGCGCTGAGCGGCTCGTACGAATACGTCTTTTGAGTTAGGCCTTGACCGACTTGCTTGGCGCTATCAGCGACCTCGGTCATGTTGAGCTGCGGATTCTATTCAGCTACTGTACTTATCCCACGTGTACTTGTACGGGAAGTGAGCGTACCTTGTAGTTACCGACAATCTGGGACAGGGCGTCTGTGCCGGCGCCCGCTACCTCCTGGACAATATTGCCCAGGTTGTCGACTAGGAAACTGAGCGTCTTTCCGTTTTGCGTGATAGAGCCAAGCTGGGTGTTGTTAGATTGGCGTGCGGAAACTGGGCTGTATAGTTCAAACTCACCAAACCGTCGACGGCTCCGATTACTTCGCCGACCAGGTTGGTCACATTTCCAATCAGACCAATCAAGAGCGGGTTCAGGTCCAACGAGTCAAACACGCGCTCAACAATCGAGACCAAGTTACCCAGTCGCACGACCAGCTCGAGATCAACATCAACATCGGCAATGGTGATATTGACCTTGTCAATTCCAACCTGGACACCAGCATTGATTTGAACCAGACCAGCCACTTTTGCGTTGAGGTTAAGATCGGCCCGGAGCTTCTCGACGTTCAATTCGATCCGGCCTACATGCAGTTCCGGGACGCGGAGTAGCACATCTGGGGGATCTGATGATGTAGGCGAGACTTCAGGGGGTCTTGTCGACGTCCCATTGCCCGAGGGGCGATTGCTGCTTGTAGGCGGGGGAGTCGAAGGCACACCCGAAGACGTCGATTGCGCAGTAACGAACGAGGCAAAAGTAAGCAAAATGCTGATGAGCAGTAGACGCACAGAGAAGGACATGTTTGGCGGTGACAGCAACAAACAGAGCAGCGTGCCGGCAAAATGAGTGGAAGAGAGCCGTACAAGTAAAAGAAAAAATCACACCCAGCACATACGGCCAAGGTGACGCTTAAAGCAATGCCGTTTACAAGTGCAAGTCTAGCGACCAAGAAAGGATCCATTATGCACGTGGGAGTATGACCAGGATGTCCCATAATGGTAATCTCGGGTAAAGAAACCCCCTATGCAGTTGTAGCAGGGTTCACACCAAGGCCGCACCGTTTCCCCGCAGCATGAACATGCAAAAGACGTTAGCAGGCACGCTGAAAATCCTGTTTTTCTTTCAAATCGCTGGAATCAGCTTGTCGAATGGCTGGCTGCGGATCAGATCTCCTTAATCTTAAATTTCACGACTGGCCATGCCGAGGTGGGGAAGCGGGTCATAATCAGGCAATGCGAATACAATCCTTGCTGGTAAAGCTACACCCCCCACCACGACATATACGAGTGTGTTGTTTAACCATAAGCTTGCCCGTCGCCTTTTGCCTTTTGCTCGCAGTCTGTCTCTAGCAAACATCGGCTTGCGGTCATTTCACTCTTTTGCATACCCCAAGTCAAGATGCTCTCGCTACTTCCCACCCTTACGCTCCTTTCACTGCCCTTTCTCGCAGCCTCTCAATCCGCTTCTGACGGCTACACGGGCTACAAGCTCAACGTCCGGGATGACGGCGACCCAGCTGCTGTACTGTACGAGACGGCCAACACGCGCACGTCGAATGTGTCTGCACTGAACCCCGTGCCCGACGTGCTGCTCAACGCATCGGTCCATGTGGGCGAGATTTTCGTCGGCGTGGACAATCTCACGGCCAAAATCAACCTCGATGCCTCGGTACTCCAGTTGCTGCAGTTCAACGCAGGAGTAGATCTTTCCGTCGACAAAGTCTCGCTCCTCATCCAAAACGTCACTGCAAAAGTGTACCTCGAGGCTCGCCTGGGCAACGTAGTGTCGATGATAGGCGATGTCCTGGATTCCATCGATCTCAATCCCGTGATTGCTGAGCTAGGAAACGGGCTCGGTGATATTCTCGACGACGCGGGCGATCTGGTTGGCGGCATCACAGACGGCATTACTGGTGGTGGAAGTGGAAGCGGAAGCAATCAGACGGCACAAGCAAAGGCAAAGCGCGACATCGACTTCCATCAATGGGACCTCCGCAACAATATCCTCTACTCGATCAACAACTTCGAAGGCAACACGCACAAGCGGCGTGTGCTGGCACAAAACGGCGACATTGTCGAGCAGATGCTGGACAACACTGGCGCCATCTCCGGCAGCACCGTCGTCGGCAACTACGCCAAAGACATGAAGTTCAACGGGTTCAACGAGACGGTCACATTCAAAGGCGAAGAGGTCTTTGAAGAAGAGTATGTCTACGAGCCGTTTCTGGGCCTGTACTCGGTCTCGGGCGTCTTCAAGAGCAAGACTACCGGCCAAGTCGTCGGCACCCAGTTGCTGGCGGAAGCGCGGGGCGGCGGGAGTGCCATTATCGGTAATGAACAGGCGTAATACATAGTAATATCAATCCGCCTATGTCTCTGCATTCTTTTGTTCTGTAATAGTAGACACAGTATGTGAGTTCACGAAGACAAAGTTAATGTTTGCAATACCCTGCTGTCAACCCTTACACACGCGATATCATCTATACGAATCATTTACTTTCTTTTCTCTCTCTCTGTATAGTGTATATAATTCCCCCCTGCATGTATCCTGCATCCTGCATCCTGCATGGCCCAGCAAGCCCCTCCCCCCGCCTCTTTACTTACGCGGCCGCCCAAGATCGGACAAAAAGCCTAATTGTACCTGCTCGTCCGGTATTAGGCGAGACCCGTACATGTGCATGGTTTCACATGGATACGCTACGCTACCGTACGCATGTGCATGGGCTTTTTCTGTATGCCGCCAGCACAAGCGAAATTGGGGTGTGTGTGCTGGGGCCATGGTTGGACATGCCGATGCCGCCATGTGGGCGTAAAAGCGAACGGTCGAGACCGGCAGATCGACGATGATGTCACTACTCTGTTTGCACATCATATCTGTTTCACGATCAAAGGGGTCTTTTTTCTTTTTTCTTACCCGTTGCGGTTTGGGTATTTGCTTTGTTGTGCACGCATGGCATGTGTGTGGCTGTGGCTGTGACGGTGTGGCTTGATGCCTGTGCGCGTGGGGTAATAATAGGTATGGGATGTTGCATAATCAGGTATCTTGGCTACTGTACAATGCATGCATGCGCAGTCTTTGTTGATGCGGCGAGCCTGGGCGAAGGAGAAGCCGTGTTTGTGTGAGTATTTATAGCTTTTGGTGAAACATATGTCCTTTGATTAGGAGAGAGGATTGTGTTGTGCATGTTGTGAATGAGCCTGTGTAAAGGACTGTACAGGCTTAGTATCCAAGTGTTAGTATTCTCATACTTTATTGTGTCTGAAAGGGATGGGGGCAAAAAGGCAATCTATGCGAGAACTCACGCTCTTATAATTGGACTGTGATGCCTTTGTTCTGCATGTGCCTTTCATCATGTAAACGACAGAAATAGATGCAACATTCCACAAGATGTCTTCTCTTTTTAACATATCTCTGTACCAATTAGAGGTCACGTAATAAAAAGCCGTGGTATCCTATCTAGTGATCCTGGAAATCGCGCGCATGAGTGGTAAAGATGTCCTAACGTACATATCTTTGTAACGGAACAACCTCCATAACAGACAATATTACAGGTACCTTGACTTTGCAGCAATATCAGACTACTGTACTACTGTTAGTTCTATCTATTGCAACGCATCTATCGCTTTTGTATACGTCTAGGTATTTGATAGAATTGTCTAGGCCTACCTACTAGTGGTATAGGCTGGTTAGTGAACTAATTCGTGCGAAATCGCTACACGGCCTAGTACCTCTGTATATTATGCACCAATCAGCAGTGCTCATATAGTCTCATTTGCTAGCTAGCTGAATAGAGGTAAGCTCAAGATACTAAGTCACCTGATGTCTTGAGTTTACTGGATAAGCATCACGGTGATTATACAAGGCAGCTCTTTCCACGTGACTAGCTAGCTCGCCTAGTATATCTACCCGGTTTTCCCACCTCAATAGACGACGTCAGCTACAATGGACCTGCTGTTCCACAGCAGTTCCTTCTGAGATCTAAACTCTCGTTGCACTACAAGTGACAAAATGGACAAAAGGCTACCTTTTCTTTCATTGATGCGAACCATAACGCGTACTATGGGTAGGTACTAGACTCTGAATTTGCTGCACTGAGCCTCGAGCACGTCAATCGCCACCTCAAATACATTCCAGATGAGGTGGCTTATCCCAAATCGCCCCCAAGCATCACTGTTCTACCAAAATCAGAACTTGCCGGTAAATACATCAAGCGTCCAAAGCTTAGCGGATTCAATAGCGATCTCGCTCCAAAGCTCCAGCAGGTCTTACTGGACGAGGCAGAGATATTCGAAATCTTTTTAAGGAACCCACATCGACATATAATCCGCTATCATGGCTGTTTTGTCAAAAACGGGCGTATTATGGGACATACGATCTATGGGATTCCATGCTCAGTTTGCTAGCAAGCCGGAATGCGCATTAAGCAGATCGGTTCGTAGATGCTAGTCTGCATGGCGCAGCCGCAAGACTAGTGGCATATGGAAGAGAAATGACTGAGATTACGTATTATCGACGTAGGAACAATTCCTACGTAAGGACTGCCGTGGAAAATAGTCAGACGCTCACATCATGCTTTCCATCTAATCTCTCTGTCGCGTGTGTGCATCTCAGAAAAGCCAGACACTGCAATTTTACCATTCTATTCCAATAATTTCTCTAAATTTCGTTATAGCCATCCAACTAAGCAACGCTATTACTCTCTTGTATCATGGATCTAATCCTCTGGAATTGCATGCTACCCAGTAGGATATATCTCGTCTTATCCAAGTACAGTCAATGCAAGTATCTCTGCTACCTTTCCTTCTTGTCAAATGCAGCACTTCCATGGCACTAACTAGCATTCAAGTTGGTACAACAACATCCACCAAGTCATGCATCAGTCTCTAATCCACAGCCACAAGCATATATCTCGCATACAAACACACTCGCTACTTATCTCAAACTCGCACGACACAAACATCAGGTCTAGAACCACCATGACATTACTAAACCAAATATCTCCATTTACTCCGCAGCATCTCCAACTACAACACCCCGCTTATCCCGTGGTAAATTCTTTCCCTTCTTACACGCGACTTTGAAAGCTTCCAAGCTGTATGTATGTATCTCCCAGCAAGAGAAACCAACCGACTAATTGTCCAAGCTGTGGAAATACGAAAAGGGGATATAAATTCCATGTATATTTTTGCCGGATACTACATTACTACACTAGATAACTCCATTACGTGAGCTACTTACACCCCCACAGCTGCAGCCACACTCACAATCATACACATACACACACACACATACATACACAGACGCGTGTATAATCTTACATGTCACATGTCACATGTTAGGTCTTACCTCTATCTCACAGCACCCTCGGCTCGGCTCGGCGCGGCGCGGTTAAACCTGCATGCAAACAAACAAACAAACAAACAAATAGACTAGACTAGACTAGACTAGATGAGACCAGCCTAAACCACACAAAACCATACAACATCCCTATCTTTATCCCAGTGGTATTCCAGAAACCCACGTACATGTACATATAACATACGTATAAATACGATTAGATTGAAGAAAGAAAGAAAGAAAGAAAGTAAAAAGGATAACTCGGTGGATTGTCTTTAGCTTAGTTACTTTACGATTTTTTTTTAGTTAATCGCGAAGGATGAGGGGGTATCACTTCTGATGGAGATGGACAAACTTGAACATGGCTCCTATTACCTGCCAGGTACAGCTTAGTTACTTACTTGGTGTATTGAAATTGCATTTGCATTTGCTTTTGCTTTTGCATTTGCATTGGATGGCAGATAGGTACTACTACACTTGTACGTACGTACGTAGATACGACTCCATCATCCCCTTTCCCACCCACCTATGTACCTACCTATGTACCTACCTATGTACCTACTATAACTATATTCAATCTCGCTCCACCTCCTACCTTCACCTTCGACCCCGCTTTCTCTCTTCTCTCTTTCGGAATTTCGCGTGTTTTGTTTGTAGGTGTGTGTAGGTGTGTATATGTGTGAAAGCGTGGTATCTTTGGGAAAAAAGAGGGGGGGGGAGAGAGAGAAATACGAGATGTGAATAAGGGTATGTGGTGCAGGTGTGTGTGTGTGGTACTGAAGATAGATCAATCGAGATATATATATATATATATAGAGAGAGAGAGAGAGAGAGAGAGAGAGAGAGAGAGATAGACTAACTAGCACATTCAACTTGTGCAACCGAGACTCGTGTTATATACTGTATTTAGAAACAAAGATGGCATATTTATTTCCATTACTGACTCCGCTGTTTTTCGTGTGTGTGTGTGTGTGTGTGTGCGTATGTACAAACATCCAATCCAATCCAATCCAAGCCATGTATGCGTTGCTTAAAACAATGGGAATTAAAAAAAAAGGACACAGCACTTTTATAATACATACTTCTCAACCCTTGGTATCAACCCGATGACTCAAGCCGCGACATCAAACTCCCCCTTACCTTTGTATTCACGACGCCGCCGACGCCAAAAGCAGGGACAATACGACAAATGCGGGCGGCAGCACTCTTGAGCCAATCCCTGAGGACTCTGGTGGCCCTTCCATCCGCACCGCCCAGTTCCGCGGCGGGCCTATTGTACAGATCGAGTCCGAGCAGGTGCAGCGGGGTGCTGACGAGCTGGACGGCGGCCGGGGTGACAAACTGGGCGACGCTGAGGGCGCCCACGTACTGTTGCACGTGGTCGCTCATGTGGCGCTGGAACGTGGGGGCGAGCAGCGGGGGCAAGTTGAAGCTTGCGAAAATGGTCAGACAGTCGCGGATGGTGAAGAGGGCAAAGGTGGGTAGGGGCACGGGGCGCGGCGATGAGCCCGGGGCTGCAAAAAGCCGCGTGAACTGGTTATCCTTGTACAGACACAGGGCCAGGTTGGCGGTGCTGGTGGCGACGAATTTGCTCGTGCCGCTGGTTTGCTGGCGCCATGGCTGCGAGGGCGTCAGCGTCGCCGACGCCGTGTCGATGGTGTTGGCCGTGAGGTACGTGCCAAAGTACAGGCTGAAGATGAGGGCAAAGGGCTTGCTGGCGAGAAAGCAATGGGGCCTTGCGATGAGCTCGGCGGCGCTCGTCTTGAGGCTGTTGCCGAGCGTGTTCCTGCCGCTGGCATTCTCAATGATGCTCTTGTCAATCATGGTGATGATGGGCGCGACGAGGATGGCGGCCGCGCCCGCCGACAGAATATCCGCGCCGGCGCGCATGCCCAGTTTCGCCGTGTTCCATTTGCGAGGCGCGTCGTGGGGTGATGTGGTTGGAGTGCGCATGCCCGGCACCGGCAAACTGGGCCTGGGGAGGGCGAGCGAAGACGATGCGACGTTGGAGATTTCTGTGCCGACGTGTCGACTCACACGGCTGCCTTGTTCTTCCCCCATTGCAGCCTCCTCCGGTGATTGAAAAACTCCCTCTTTCTGTGCAGCATGTGTATGCCCGCGCAAGCACTCGTCGTGGGGCAGGCTCGTGGCTCGTGGGGCGGGGAAGGGCGTGGGCGGTGTCTGGCGCCCAAGGCAATGGCAAACTGGCTGGAGCTGTATGAGCGACACAGGACGCGCAGCTGTCGACAGGTCGCGGGGGATTTGGATCGACTGCCGCTGGCCAACATGTCGGCGTTTCGCGGTGCCCACGCCCAAACCTGTCCGGCCTCCAGACCACCGACGTCGGAGCACAAGGTCCCGCGTCGGCCTCTCTGCGCATTCATTGGCCAGGCCGTCATGCTCTCTCAGTCGCATGCCCAGACAACGTGGGTAGCATCGGCTGAGGCATGTTGCACAAACACAAATACACAAGACTGTAGGTACAGGGGAACACGCGTCCTGGAGCGGAGTAAGGTATCTATTCAGATACATTGTGGGATTGGCCATGTTGTCCTCCCAGCCCACCAATCATAGCTTGTCCCACCACATGCTGCCCGATCCAGAAGACTACCCTTATATACCCTCGTCACCACACCCCGCCGCAATACCGACCAAATCGGCCCAACCCAATCAAAACCCTGCCTGGATATGGAACAAGAAAAGAAAAAGAACCCGCTTGCCGTCATGCATTCGTTGCTCAACAGACTCCACAAACGCCTGCTCGCTCCTGGAGGCCTGAACCTTTATGCAACGCCCAAAGCAAGAACAATACAGCCAAAAAGGAACCAAGACCGTCATGAAGAGGAACACACATGGCCACCTCTGCACACCAGCTCTGGCCACCATCCGAGAAGTGAAGAACCAGGGTAATTAGAAAAGAAAAAAAAGAAACAAAGAAAAAAAAGAAGAAGAAGAAAAAGAAAAAGAAGAAGAAGAATTCTCAAGGGGATATCTCAAACCGCTGTTCCATGACTTACCGCGTCGTTGTAACACTAAGTGTTAATTTGGGGTTCCGGTCCACTGCAATGGCCAAGTCTTCGTCGTTTTCAATGGGATAAAAGTTGTTTTCTTGCTCGTCCTTGTACTCGACAATCAATTCCTCCTCTTCCTCGCCCGGCCGCTCCAACTTCCTCCTCTCCACAAGCTTGTTGTACAGGTCGACAAATTTGAGAGACAGAGGCATGCGGATGACGACGCAATTGTCCTCTTCGAACCACACCTTGATCTTGAGTGCCGACGAGGTACCCGTACCCGTACTCGTCGACATGGACGATTTTGCATGGTTCATGGGCGGTGGATTGAGATTGGTCGAGTATGCTTGCGAGGCTGCTGATGGGCCGCGCTGGTGAGACGGGTAGCTGGAGCCCGTCGAAAAGGGGGTGACCGGGGTCGTGGCCTGCAGTTGGTCCGCCGAAGATTGTCTGCTTGCGCCGTGTGACGGGTTCGACGAGTGATGCGACTGCTGAGACATGCGATATTCTTCAGCCGTGACTACGTCGGGGTCGATTTCATAGTCGCCCTGTCGTGGGGCGAAGAAGCCCTTGACAAGGTGCCCTTGGGTGATGTGCGGGCCCAACTTGAGCAGATTCTTGATGTACTCGTCCAGATTGGCGCGGCGCCCGTTGGAAATGTTGTCCGTGACGTAGGTAACGGGGCCGGGCATAAAGGGCAGCGTTCGCTCTGCTGAGCCGCTTGTGCCAGCCTCGACAGGGTACGAAGCAATGAGCTGTATCTGCAGGTCGTAAAAGTCCTGGTACAGGCGTTGCAGCTCCCAATGCCGGCCGTCCTCCATTTGGCACTCGATGATGAACCAGAAGATGTCGTCGGCAAAGCAGTAGCGCGGCACGCATGCCTTGACCGGGGCGAGGAGGTTGTCCGATGTGCGGTGGGGGTTTCGCGACTGCGCCATGGAGCCGCTGCGCGAGTGGGATACCTGTTGTGGCGTCAGTACAACAACGAGAGAGAGAGAGAGAGAGAGAGAGAGAGACTGCGCAAATGCACATGTGCGCGACATACCGAGCCGACCTTTTGGTGGCCGCCATTTTGGCTGCGCACGCTCAAGCGCTCCATGCCTTGCTGCAGCGACTGTCCCGAGTTAGTCTCGAGCTTGCCGAGCGGAATGCTGCCGTTCTTGTAGTCTGCAGCCATCTTTTTCCACTCCTCGACCTTGGGGACGCCGGCGGCTGTGACGGCAGCCTGCGTGTCGGGGACGGCCTGGCCAGTAGCCATGTCGCGGATCTCGATAAAAGAGACGGGAATCAGGCCAGGGCCGCCCAGTCGGGTTATGGGCTTTGCGACAAACCACTCGGGGTTGGACTGGGCGATGACGATGATGGCCTCGCCCTCCTTGGCCTCGAGCTCGTCGGGGCGCTCTGCCTTGAAGTCGTAAATGACGACGCCGTAGACCATGGCGCCCGTCTTGCCGCCCGAGCGGGACATGCGCATCTGCTGGGTCATGATGTCGTGGGCGGACGGCGGGTGGGGGCTTATGAGGCGTTCTTGGTAGCCGGAGTCGTGCGGTTGTTGGGTAGTGGAGCGAGGCGCAGAGGCACCGGCACTGTCGCGCACCGTCTTGCCCACGCCCTCAAAGTACGAGACGGGAACCAGGCCGCGGGTGCCGTGCAGCGGGTTGCAGGCTTCGTACCAGTCGCTGTCGTCTTCGCGGCCGACGACGTGCAGAAAGTCGCCCTGGGAAAAGGCAAGATAGGCCGAGTCGGGGCTGGTGTCGGAGGGCTGGTAGTCGTAGAGGGCTTTTATGACCTGAAATGAGATGGCCGTTAGCTTCGCGCTCTGTGCCCGAATGGGAAGCGGGTGCCGGGGGAGGGAGCCGCGCACAATGGCGAGGGCGAGGCCACTTGAAGAGGCGGGCGCATTGCTGGGACGCCTCGAGAGCGCTTCAAGTCGAGTGTTGTTGCATTTGCGCCGCGTCGAAACATTGCGCGCGGAGCCCCTCGCCTCGTCGCCCTCTGTGGATTGCGTGTGTGGGTGTGGGTGCGGGCGGGTGCGCGGGCTGCTTGCTCACGCCTCGCTCGGCCTCGGTGTGATAGAGATGGGTGGTGTATATATATATATATATAAATACATATATCGAGTCATCTGCCCACGTACCTTCTTGGGTGGCACAATGGCAATGGCATCCTTTGGGGGAATGGAGATGTGGTGGGGACGGGTGTCCTTTTCGCTCTTGACGCTCCTGCGGAACTAGAAGACGGCGTTAGCATGTATGCGCAGGCGTGCCTTGCCTTGCCTTTTGGCGAGGGCTTGGGCGGCGCAAGTCCAAGTGCGGGCGCGGGCGCAGGCGCAGGCACCGGCGGCGGCGGCGGCAAAAGCAAAGGCAAAAAAGGGCAAAAAGGCAAAAGGCACAAGGCAGAGGGGCTCTCTCTCTCTCACCTTCATCGTGGGGCGGGGCGACGAGGGCGACGAGGGCAACGGCTCTGCGCTGCTACGGGCGGGAAGAGCGAGAAGACGTCAGACGAGGCAGCAGGCGTGTGTGCGAGCACGAGTGCGAGCGTGTGTGTGCGAGCGGGTAGTCAGTATATTACTTGGGAGCGCCGACCGGGGATGCGGCGTGTGCGGGGGCGAGTACGCGGCGGGCGTAGATGAAGGTGAATCGTGCGCCGACGACTGTTTGGCAGCGAGGCAGTCGGGCGCAGGGAGCGTCAGATCAGGTACAGAGAGAGGCGCCGTAGCCAAAAGTTTAAGAAATGAGCGGGAGGCTTGACGGCGAAGGGACCCCAGCCCTGCACCACCTGAGACTTGGCAGGCGGCTCCCTTGGGGAGAGCGAGAGCGAGAGCGAGTGTGTGTGAGCGTGTGAGTGTGTGGGCGTCGACGACGTCTGCGCCTGTGTCTGTGTCTGTGTCTACTGCATGCATGCTTGCCTGCTTGCCGGGCTGGCGGGCTGGCGGGCTGGCGGGCTGGCGGGCTGGCGGGCTGGCGGGCTGGCGGGCTGACGACACCACCAAGACGACGCCTCGCCGTCTCCTTCACTCGTGCTCGTAACCCAATCCAAATATGCCCGACGCGCGCCTACCATTCGTGCCCCACTCCGTCCAGGCCTACACCTTGCTTCTTTGCCAGCCTTGCATGAACATGTCATTGTGTCCATGCGAACCCACACCCACATGGGTCATGCTGGATGCCCTCGCCGCCACCGCACACGCGCCGTTGGCACCATGTCGGTGCATACCAAGTACTGCCCTCATCTACACATACACACACACACACACATGTAAGTATATCCACTGCATGCCAGCCAATGCATTTCCCCATGCCTCTGCCACGCTGCATTCTGCAAGAGCCTACACCCTCCTCGCCGCCCAATCGCCAGCCCCAAGCCCTCCCCGCCCGCCTGATTGGCCGCGTCCCCAGCGCCTCCAACCAGCGGCCCACAAAGCACAGCCTGTTACTCCAACAGCCACAATCCCGCCTGCAACCACCCCCAGACTAAATCTCCCTTCATGTCACGCTCGTCCAAAGCCCGCGTGCTCGTCTGCTCCCACGCCCTCACACTCGCGCTGCCACTGCCTCCGCGGCGGCCCTCCGCCTCGCCTGCCGCGACCGGCCGCCTCCCGACCCGACGGCGCTGAGACGTCCTCGGAACTGCCTCTGCACCTTCGTGACCCCGCCCACTCCTCGTCCATTCTAGCCCGCCCACCTGCCTGCCCACGCCGTGTTTCCCCATGGGCCGGATGACGTGCCAGGCTGCCCGGCTGGCTGAATCCGCCGGACCACGTCCTCGTCTGAAACCCTGGGCGTGAGAGAGAAGCCATCTAGAAAGTTCCCTGCATCTAGCCCATGCAACGGCCGCCCCGCCTTCCGCTTACTAGCCACCCACAATCACCCCATCACCACCCTGAATGACACCCCTCAAACCTGCCCCTCAACACGGCCCACAACACATCCTGGCCCACCATGGTCAAGCAACTTGGGAAACCAATCCACAACATTAGTCTATCCAAGAAAAAAAATCATCTTCTCCCTCACGGCCACAACAGTATATATTGCAATGCGCCCGAGAAACAACTATCGCATGCTCCACAGCCGCCTCATATTTGGCCCTTGATGTCTACTTTGCTGAATGCAGCAGCACGGAGCCGCTCAATGTCGGCAGCCACTTCGCGGATCCGGACGCGGTGCTGGCCGTCGCCTCGGTCTTCAATGATGTTCTGCCCACCGTGGCTCTCGAGAAATTCACGGCAACTTTCATCGTTGTCGAACCCAAGTTCATCAGTGAGGAAACGAAGCGTGACATTCACGTATCTATGCCTTGGTCAGCCCACCGCCTTGACACGCCCACGCCCACCCAAAAAAAAAAAAAAAAAAAAAAAACACACACAAACACACAAACAAACATGGGCCTACATACCCGCGCGAGATATTAGCAAGGGCGTTGAGCCGCTCACGCTCAATAAACATGTCCATGAGGTAAGCCCCCATATTCTGCGCTTCCAGATACAGCCGGAAGAACTTGTGGTAGTTGCCAAGGGCAAGCGAGGAGCGGACGTCAAGAGCATGTTTGATCCAAGGGTGTGTCTTGTCTGCCAGGGTTAATTCTGCCAACATGTCGTTCATGTCCGTCTTGTTGCATGTATACACAAAATAAAGAATGCGGTACGCCTTGAACTCAGCTGGGTTGCCCCCCAGCTTCTGCCCATACAGTGACTTGAGCTGCGTCTGGCACTGGTTATACTCACCCAAATCCCCCTTTTCTAGCGAAATGCGCGCGTGGATCTCGTACACCTTGACCGTAAACGCGTTCTTGATGTGCTGCACCGTCAGATCCTGCCGCAGTGACTTGAACTGGTTACAAATGTAGTTGTAGTTCTTTTCCGCCTTCCACCTCTCCACAAGCATCGCCAGCGTCTTCTTAAGCACGTGCAGCGGCCGCACCGTTTCAGCCTTGGGTGGTGCCGTCAGGCGGAAATAGCTCTTTTCAAGCTTCTCGTTGGTGCCCACAACGGGCCCGCTAGACATTTCGTCTTCGTCTTTGCGTGGCGAGCCCCACGGCGGTGGCGTCGTCTTGGATCCGTTGTTGCTGAGCTGAAAGCGTTGTCGTCGCTTGTCGAGCTCGCCCTGGTCAAACTTACTTGCGGACTCCGCGAATGCATTCTTCTTCTGCCGTTTTTCAGAGTGCCCGTCGGCATATGTCATGCGAGATGCTAGGTTAGTCTTGCGCCACGGCGGCATAGTTGTTTGCCCTTGTTCGGCTTGTGCCTCTTCAGTGTCGTGAACATTGCGCTTCTTGGAAAGGGGTGTGGTCTGGTTAGTTTGTTCGGCCGAGCCATTCACGTATGTAGTTTGCATGCCGTTTACACCGCCATTGACAGGCGTGCCGAGCGCGGCAACTCGCCGTTCCTCGAGGAGAAGCTCTTGGGGGAGAGGGAATGTAGGCCAATGTACCGTGTCATGCGAGTTGCGCTCCGCAAACCAGCCGATCGTCGTCTTCAACCTCGCTTGCATTTCGGCTTGCGAGATGCCAGGTATCGCGTTGGCTGGATCAAAGGCTCGTCTCACGTACTCGCGCACGGCAGGGGGCCATTCGACTTTCTTCTTGGGCGCCTCAGGGGCCATGGCAGACTGCAGTTGTGGTAAGCGAGGGCAGAGGCGGCCGGGGGAGCAGTCAAGACTAACAGATGCGGGCGCGGACTGGAGAGTGGTGCGAGGAGTGACGGTGTTATAGGCGGGTGACTGCATCGGTTGCGACCACGCAACGGTGGCAGAGGGCAAGGACATGTAGTAGTAGCAGTAGCAGTAGTAGGAAAGGAAAGCAAACAGGGCCAAGGTGAAGGGGACTGCAGCGTGAGTATGTGCAAGGTGGATGGGAGATGATGGAGCACTGCGCGGCGCACGCGGGCAGAGACCTAAATGTGCGTACGTGGGCGTGGATGGAGGTGAGTGGTGAGAGTGAAGCGATAGCCCGCTGGGGCACTTTGATTTGCTTCGCGCTGGTCCTTGGCGCCCACCAGCCTGCCGCCAACCGCAAGTGGCCTAGCGCCGGCTCCATGACGACTGTCGGGCCAGGGCTTGGGCTTGGGAACGCGCAGTGGGTTTCCCATGCCCGCCGCCAATGTCATGGCCGCCTCTTGCACATGCTCACTTGCAGATGGTCTGAATGTTTCTGCACCAGCTCGACCTCACCACCGCACTGCGCCCGTCGCTCCTGCCGGAGGAGACGCTGCTGTTTGTCCAGGATGCCGTCGGGCTCTATGAGGGGTACGCGCCGCCCGCCCACGGCCCGAGGCTGCTGCTGACCATGTGTACAGCAAGTTCAAGATACCTCAATATCAGAATGGCCAGTCGTATCTGACCTCGCACCGCGTCTGCTACGTCGACCACAATGAGCCGCGCAAGAATTCCGTCGCCATCTTCCTCAAAGACGTCGAGAAACCAGACTTCTATGTACGCGGGACATGGTTCATATCCACGGCCGTCTGCCGTTGCTGACGGACAGTGATATAGGCTGGCTTCCTCAAGTCTTCGCCCAAGGTCACCCTCTATCCGAAGCCTTCAAAGCAACTATCGCGTGGAGCTCCTGTAGCCCCAACACCGTCGGCCTCATCTGCAACCCCCCCGCGACATAGCAGCCCCGCGCCGCCACCCCCAACGAGCGCGACGTGGGTGTGCCCGATATGCTCCTTCTCCAACCCCGTGCCCTCAAACTTTGACCCCGCTCTCGCGTCTCGCACACCTATACCGCCATGCCTGGCTTGCGGGATCAAGCCGCCGACGGTACATGTCGTCAAGGCGGCTATAGCGGCCATGTCGAACCGACCAGCGCCTGGCCCGCCTCCAAAAGATGTAAGGGATGGAACTGCTCCACCTCCTTCTGCTCCTGCAGCATCGTCATCATCATGTCCCCGCTGTACCTACCAGAACCATCCCTCTCTCCTTAATTGCGAGATATGCGGCGCGTCCTTGACAACGGCCGTGGACAGGCGATTCGACATGCTTCAAGAACCAAGCAGATCAGAGTCTCCAGGCCCGACGCTCTCGACACCACTGCAGTCCGAGACTATCGAATGCATCAAGATATCGTTCCGTGCGGGCGGCGGGCCTATATTCTTTGAGCGCCTGAAGAATGCCTTGGTACAACGCAAATGGCTGCTTCAGAGCGCCCCACCAATTCCCAAGCCACGACTGTCATCCGGCACCAATGAAAATGGCTTTGCCGCCCAGTCTGAGGCTTCGTATGCAGAAGTTGAGCGGCCGCGGGTCGTTGGCATTGCGGGCTTGGAGCGACGCGGGCTGGAGCAAAGGCAAAACAACGAGGCCATGATAGGCAGCGCCTTTGAAGATCTGGAGGCTTTGATGACATCTGCAAAGGAGATTATCGCCCTCGCAGAGCAATTTGCATCGCAGGCCAATCTTGGTACTAACGGCAGCTCAGAGGCAAACGCACTAGCATCTCAATCTGCATCTGCACTAGGTCTGATAACGACAAAGGATATGCTTGGCTCTGGGTCAGGTTCCGAGTCGCTCTACGTGTCGGAGCTTTCGAGGAATCTGGCTGAGTGGTTGACTGACGACACGCACGGTATTCTGAGAAAAGAAGGTGGAATCATGACGCTCGTGGATCTATGGGCCGTCTTCAATCGTGCAAGAGGTGGTGTTGAACTTGTCAGTCCCTCGGACTTTGAAAAGGCAGCCCGTATGTGGGATACGTTGAAATTGCCGGTACGCCTGCGGAAGTTCAAGAGCGGTCTTCTCGTAGTACAAGGTCGCGATCGTACCGACGAGAAGACGATTGCTAGTCTTTTGGCCTGGCTCAAGAGTCTCCATCAAGAACCACCCAGCACCGAAGTCGCGTGGGATTGGCAAACGTTTGGCCGGGGCGTAACCGTGCAAGAGACGGCCGAAAGATTTGGCTGGAGCGTTGGTGTAGCAACCGAGGAGCTAGAAATGGCCGAAGAAGCAGGGGCACTCTGCCGAGAACAGGGCATTGACGGCTTCAGGTTCTGGGAAAACTGGCTGGTCAAGATGCCTGAGAATGCTAGTATGACCGTGTAGAAAAGACCAGGCGAAACTGCGAGTTGCATTTTGTTTTGCTGATTAGCATTGTCGCAATCAAGTAAATGTTATCAGGAGTTTGTTATGGAGGTCACGAATGACAAACATGGCGTGCAACGTATATTTGTGATGCTATGTCTGTATGCGTTGTGAATGGATGTGCCGGGGTTGCATATTCCAGAAGAAGTATAGCATGCAACCAATCCAAGTACACACATACATACTTACATGGCCACTATACCTCTCAGCCCCCTCCCCCAATCTCACCCCATCGCCACTTGTACCAGCACTCTCAAAACGCCCTCCTCGTATCCTACCGCACCACAAACACACTACCTTAACTTTTGCCATTTATTTCTCTCTCTCTCTCTCTCTCTCTCTCTTTCTTATCCAGTGACTTGTTCCAGACAACGTTTCACATGCCCATGACACAAACAAGTCACTTGAGTAGCACCAGCACTCTCCCCCACTTGGTTAGTTAGTTTAGTTAGTTAGTCAGTTTAGTTAGTTTAGTTGCAAACCAAACCAAACCAAACCCTAAAACACCCCCCCCCCCCACACACACACACCAGTTACTAGACTCGGTCACTAGTGTTTGACAAGGGGCGGGGATGGGGAGACACAGAAACTAGTGTAAGCGTGTAACTGGGGCTACTGGAGCTAACGAACGAACTCATGAGGCGTTTGAGTCTAGCGGGCCGGGGGGGGGGCGAAACTTTGTTCTGTTCGCGTTGTTTGCCATGCTAGGTGTCGGGAATAATTCTGGGTTTGGTTTGGCTGGGTAGGTATCTGGACGCTTGGACTTGGTTGGTTGTTGTGTGTGTGTGTGTGTGTAGAATTTTTGCGTGCGTGGATCCATGTTTTTTTGCTGCTTGATTTACAGTAGATGCGTGACTTTTATGTCTGGTGGACATCAAGTGCGTGGCGTCGGGGTATTTACACGGACCCTGAGGTTTGCTGGGCGGACTTGGGACTTACGGGACACATAAGATGGATTTTATGGGCTGCGAATTGCGAGAGAAATGGTGGTAAGAGAGTGGCATGCATATGATCAGGTTATGGAGGGTGTTTGTTGTAGCAGGTGCAGTAGCTATGCTAATGGTTTTGCGAGGAGTCTGGGTCTAAGGTGAAAATAATCAGGTCGAGTGCCGGCTCTGTTGTTGGATGCTCTTCTTGGAAGGGGAAGCAAAGGTTCTTTCC
This sequence comes from Exserohilum turcica Et28A, assembly GCF_000359705.1. NCBI lineage: Eukaryota > Fungi > Ascomycota > Dothideomycetes > Pleosporales > Pleosporaceae > Exserohilum > Exserohilum turcicum. Next base: position 1,127,106 of record NW_007360247.1, on the reverse strand, counting down.
GATTACAAAATCTTACAGAAAGAGAAAAGGCATGGCTCAATTTCCTTGCGTGAAGTATAACATTGAAGGTGTCATTTTATGTTGTGTATTCTTTTTTTTTCCTCAAGTGTGCCTCAATCTTTGGTGCAAAAGCATCCGGTTTTGTAATGGTTTCTTGAACAGCACATACACACATCATTACAACATATTGATGCTTTGGTGCGATGTTTTCATAAAGTAATAAAAAATACATATATACTCAGGCAAAAGATGATCCGAAAATTCCATATGCCGAAAAAAGTATTGCCAGTGCAAGCTCACCACAGTCGTATGCGTCACATGCGGGGAAAAACAAATCCCACGCTGTTTTAGAGCTTTGTTCTTTTATTTGGCTGATCGATGGGTCTAGGGCACATTGCTGTGGTGGCTGATGTATTCTAAAAGAGAAAATACATGTCCACGTAGGCGCACTATGAGCATGGGAAAAGCACATGTATTGGGCATTTTGGCTCAAGGATGCTTTTAGCGAAGATACGTCATTCATACAGCGAGTATTGGGGAGATCTACATAAGCACAATTATGTACCTGCAGTAGTCACAGCCATGTCATGTGATACATTGAGCAGATCGACAGGCATCATGACTAGCTGGATTCAAGATTGCATCTTTACCACAACACGCGAAGGGTTGGCTGGAACACGTCAGTAAAAGAGACAAATCAGTAGCAATAGAGACAACTCACTGCCCATGATGTCTGCAAAAACCTGGCCATCCGATGCCATTAGGCCGGCACCTGCGGCAGTCAGTAAGAGAGAAAAAAGTAGATGAACCAGCAGACAAGACCACAACAACAATAACAACGTACCGGAAAACTGGAGTGAATAATCCTCGCCATCTTGAGCAGCAACAACATCGTAGACAGGCACAGTGGTGTCGGCCTTGAACCACATGACCTTCTTTGGGCTAAAGCTACGGTCTTCGGACAAAGCTCGGGCGAGGATATGGCCGTCGGACTGGAGGCGCTTGTCCTTCAGCTCAAAAACTGCAGCAGGCTCGGTCCCAATGTGTGCCTGAGTGCGGTCCGCAGCATCCGCGGGGGCCTTTGCGATGGGGGTGCCATCGATTTCGATGGTGAAGGGGGCGGGCAGCGAGTCCATTTCTTTTGCTGCGTAGACGCGGAACGAGACCAGGATAAGACAGAATATCCCGAGGGCCCAAAGCAGGTTGCGGCGTCTGTTTGTTTCGGCGGGCATTCGTGTCGAGGCGTGGTTGGGGGGGGGCGTGGTTGCAGAGGACTGGAGTGGAGTGGGGGTGGGGGGGAATAGTACCTACTCGGGCCTGACACTGCGTACAAGCAACCCAGTGACGTGCCAAGACTGCACCTGGAATGTCCGTCGCTATGTAGAACCGGCCAAGGCGTGAATGCGGCTGATAACCGAGCGGGCTAGGATGGCCAAGAAGCAGTATTATGCTCCCCGGACCGGAGGATTCAGATGCTGGGGGTGGCAGAGGCAAAAGAGGCAGCTCCCGTGCGATGACGCTATCACGGCCTGTCCGGCGTCGAGCTGGCGCGGGCGGCGCCGCCTTACTCATCCTTCTCGTCGTCCCCGTCGTCCTCATCCTCCTCATCCTCCCCATCCTCCCCATCCTCCTCGCACAATGGCGATGCAGCATATTGCAGACACGCGCCGATACGATGATCAGTTGCTCGGTTGGGCCGAATCGCCGGTTCACGCGCGCACCGCCAAGCGCCAGTAGTCCGCCCTATGCTATGCCTCGCAGCTGGCCGCCAAATCTCCTGCCCTTCTTGGCCCTAACCCGGCGTCAACCACTCCCGTCCTCCCTACCACCAACCCTGCCAGCTCCAGCATCGCTGCAGTCCGCTGTATTGCTCCAGCGACGCCAAGCACGGCGCCAGTCGATGGCGTCCCCCACGGGCGCGTCCGTTGCGGCAGGTCCTATGGCTTTGCTTTTGATCCTGGGGCCTTGAAGCCCGTCTCCGCTGCGTCATTCGCCCGCTGGCATGCCCGGCTCCCCCTGCCAACTGGCCTGCGCAATATACATGATGCTTCAGACCTGACCAATGTGGAAATTCCAGCTCTGTCCCGCCGGTGCTTTTGTCGGTTTGCGCACCGCTTCCGGAAAGCCTGCTGGGGCACACCCAGACGTGCCCGCGCGACTCAGTGGTACCTCGCGATAACACTGCAGCGCCTGGACGCCCATTCTCAACACGGAAGACCAAGGCGATGCCTTGCTAAGCCCGGCCATACACATTCAAGCCCGGCTGCAAGGCTGCCTTGGCAGGAACTCACAGCCACTGTCTCCTGCTCTGTCGGGCGCAGTGTCTCCGCCGCTGCAATGCACCGCGGAAAAGTACAAACATTGGCAGACCGCAGCCGGCCGTTAGCATGCCGTATGACAGCTGGCAGCGGGCTGCTGGCTGGTTGCTGGCTGGTTGCTGGTAGCGCACATTGCAAGCGTGCTCACAATAGGGGGGACGGGGCAGAAAAGCAACAGCAGCCCTCCGGACACGGCGACGGCGACATGCAGACTTCAATCGCACCGTAACACTCAGATTACTGTGGCGACCCTGGCATTCGGGAGCAACCGTTGGATCAGCTGCCTCTTTCGCATTCGCCCCAGGCCTTTGATTGGGAAAAGCTTAGCCTATGCAGAGATAACGTACTGACTAGACCCGGACTAATTGGCATCCACCGTCCACCCTAACAGCCACGGCGGACTTCTGGTTAAGACTTTGCCAAGCAATAATACCCCCCGAATGGGAAGGCCCAAGAATACACCCAGTCGATCAGTCTTGGTATTCAGTAGACGATGCAATAGGAAGGTCGACATCGACTTTGTACTCGACGCTGTAAGCCATGTCCTGCAAGCCCTGGGAGACGACAGGTTTGCTATAAGTATCCAGTAGTCTGCCCTCTTCACATCCATCATCAGCCAGCTCATTCAGTCGCTTCTCTACCATCGCTTCTACACAGTCCACCAGTCTTTAGACTATCCACACTCATCAAACACCATGCGTTTCGAATCCATCCTCGCTGCTGCGCTTCCCGCGCTCGTCCTGGCTGCTCCCACTCCCCAGGACCCCGACTTCACCTGGGACGACACTCCCGAGGACTCCATTGTTGGTGGAACTGCCGCCTCTGCTGGCGAGTTCCCCTTCATTGCCTCTCTCCAGGTCAGCGGCCGCCACATCTGCGGTGGAACCCTCATCAACAGCAACACCATTGTCACTGCTTCCCACTGCTCGGTTCGCGATGTCATTGGCTCTCCTTCCAACCTCCGCGTCCGCGTTGGCTCTTTGGTAAGTTTCACCTTTAGCGCTCCACACTCGGAGAAAAAAGAAGTAGCTAAACTAACGCACGCTACAGAGCACCACTTCCGGTGGTACCCTCGTCGGCGTCTCCGCCGTCTACACCCACCCCAACTACAACGCCGCCACCTACGACTACGACGTCGCCATCTGGAAGCTGTCCACTCCCGTCTCCGCCGGCGGCAACATTGCCTTCGCCAGCCTCCCCGCCTCCGGCTCCGACCCTGCCTCGGGCGCCACCAGCACCGTCGCTGGATGGGGTGCTACCCGTGAGGGTGGCAGCGGCTCCGCTAGCCTGCTCAAGGTCAGCGTGCCCGTCGTCGCTCGCGCCACCTGCCAGGCCTCCTACCCCCAGGAGACTATCTCCACCCGCATGTTCTGCGCTGGTGTCACTTCTGGTGGCCGTGACTCTTGCCAGGGTGACTCTGGCGGCCCCATTGTCAACTCTGCCAAGGGCTTCATCGGTGTCGTTTCTTGGGGCTACGGATGTGCTCGTCCTAACCTCCCTGGTGTCTACGCCCGTGTCTCTGCTCTCCTTCCTTTCATCCAGCAGTACGCTTAAGCGTGCGCTGATGAAAGCGATTGAGCTACTGCCTCTTCTAGGGCAATGATGATGTTTGGACTGTCATGGCCATGGGCTGATGGACTGAATGATGGATCTTTTCTGGGGTTTATATTTATACTTTTTTGTATATATCATGTGCTGTTTGTGATGGAATCAATGCGGTAATTACTCATTTGCCTCGCTCTGAATGTGAATTGCAACATCAAGTGATCTGACTGCTTGCCCTTTACAAAAAATTCTCTTGTAAAATACAATAAAGAAGGAATTGTTTCATAAACACGCTTTATGATATTACCCACTCCCTGCTTCAGCATCAGACTTACTTATCATTCAAACAAAGTAAACTCGACTAAAAGTAACTCAAATTACCCCAATCTATCAATTGCCTCTGACTTTTCAAATTCAAACCCTTGCAATCCTGCAGCATGCAGGGTGTAAGATAGCTAACAATATTCCTAAATGATACATCCCTACCACCCTTCTTCGGCATTTTTTGTTTCTCTGCACGTATATGGATGTATGCCAAAAGTCTAGAAGAAGAGGTATCAAGCCCCCCTGTCATAGTTCCAGACTTAACATCACTGCCCTAAACATGGTAACCCCTTCCCACTTACCATGATGGAATATAGCTCTACTCAACACACGTAGATGACTCCACAGGATTGACCTTATCTCACGAAAGACGCAAAATCCAGTTTATCTGCACGGATAATAGGTCCCGGAATTGATCTAGGTAAGAACGCCATTAGAACCTGCTAAGTAGATGAGGGTGTGTGTGAGGAGTTCACATGCTGGTGCCCAGGTGGTGAATAGCTGAGATGTTGTGGGTGATACACAGAGTAAAAGATGGTAGAGTCTATAGTGCGGCGCAGCATGCAGTAGTGGAAGAGGGTACGGTTGAAGAGGAGAATATTCATCTAACCTTCTTTTGCTCGATCCCCTGTCGTTCCCTTACTGGTAGTAGTTCCCGCTGCGCGGTGGTCCGTGCGGCACAAGCCACGCCGCGTCGGAGACCTGACGGTGTCCCCCTAGCCCATGAAAGCGTTCTGACGAACATCACCTCCAGCCCTAACCAGAGGACGACCGAGGAAGCAGCACGCGTCGTGCTCGACGTTCGCCAGGAACTGCAGACAAAGGCGCTACTACGGGGGAGGCAGAACTGTCAGAATACATCAGAGATAAGTTACGGCATGTTGGCGCAGCCCAGGGTAAAAGGAAGATAGCAGCTAATGATGGAAAAGACAGATATAACGGCGACAAAGCGCGTGATCAGCGCGATATTCATGGTCTACAGCTGGCTCTGACGTCAGACTTATCATACCATCCGCCCAGGCACCGCCCGAATATCAGGGCAAAACTTCCTCGCTTTTCCCCGCACGTTACACCCATATAGTCTACATACACACCTATATCATATCTCTTTGCGAGTTTATAGCGCGGTATAGCGTTTTCTGGTACCCTCATTACGCCTTTCGGGATGGAACCTACTTACTTTGACCCTGCAATCTATCAAACCCAACATGAAGGCAGCGAAAGCCTAGCGATCAACAACAAGTTTATTCATCGTTTCTTGGCACGTTTAGCACTTCATACTACAGCCAAAATCTTCACTAGAAACGGCCCCTGCATACCGATTTCGAGACGTATGATGCTCAAAACGGGATGCTCAGTACACCTAACTGAAGCGGTCACGATGAAGTATGTTGCTGAACACACGTCAATTCCTGTACCAAAAGTCTATTGCTCTTTCCTCCACAAGAAGAAAGCGTATATCGTCATGGAACGAATCACAGGCGAAGATCTGGCAACCGTTTGGAAGCATTTATCCAAGCAATCTCTTCAGAAAATATTCGCACAGTTAAAGGATATGATACAAGAGCTTCGAAATTTGGAGCCTCCGCCTGGAACAGGGATAGAGAGTTGCGTTGGTGGCTCTTTATACGATTCCCGCCTGCCGCACGGGACTCCGCGCTTCGGACCTTTCAAATCAACCCAAGAGTTCCATCGTTGGCTAAGGAAGAATCTTGAGGCAACGCAAATAGGCAGCCATGTCACCAGTGAGGACGCGGACGACATTAAAGCAATGATTGCTAAACATGACGGTCCTTGGCCCGCTCCAGTTTTTACACATTGTGATTTGAACCCATCTAATATCTTAATTAGTGGGGATAAGATAGTTGGGATTATTGATTGGGAGTTCTCAGGATGGTACCCTCCCTATTGGGAGTACACGTCTGCTTGGCTTGGAAACCTGCTTAGAACCGAGTGGCAGGAGATTCTTATTTCATTGCTCGACCCATATCCCGAAGAACTGGACATGGAAAAGACCCGTCACAAGTGGTGGGGTGAATGGTGAAGTTGGCGCCTCACCGCATGGGTTCATCGGAACCTATCTGACTGCAGATCTTCCTTCCTCACGGCACAGTTTCCTTCCCTTCAAGCAGATCGTATGTTGGCTTGGGCCTGAGCAGTCCAACTCAGAAGTACCCACGCACGTTCCGTCTTTTGCAATCTCATCTAAAGCGTCTTGACCCAGGTACGACATCTCCAATTTGGGTCTCCGTTGACGACTGGAAGATTCCGAAGAATATTGACGAGACGTTGTTCGTTCTCCACCTTTGCGATGAGAATACGCCCAAGTAACGTATTTGTCAATCGCACATCCAGGACATCCTTCTCTTCATACACGCACCCACCTACAGGGCTGTTCTTCACGTGGTAACGAGCCCCTGGGACTTCTTTGCCCTTCTCTACTTTCGGTCCAATCAGGAATGCCCAATGATATCTAGCCGAATTAATACATGCCGGCCGACGTAGATGGACTTTACGGGATACCTTCTTTCTTCGTTGCCTACGACTCCACTAGGGTACAGCGCAATATATAGGCGTTTCTTATTTGCAGTCATCTTGTCTCCCTGCCACCTTGCTTTCAATATCTCGCCCCGAATGAGACTGTAGAGCGATGGTTCGAGTATGCACAAACAAAGCAATAAAAATCAATTGACAGGAAACTGTTTGAAAAGCAGGCAACACTTGCAATGGCATTTCAACAATCAAATCCAGTATTTGGATCATCGCAAATAGAACAAGCGCCGCACGCAAAATCCCTCACGTTTCATTCAACCGCAGCGGCAATTCCTTGATTGGTGTTGCGAAGAACTGTGAGTCTGCGGCGTGGTGGCGCTTGTAAACTCATCCTCAAATAAACCTGCTTGAAAATCCCCCGTGCTTACCACAGCGGCTACCTCAATCTCTCATTGTACAATGACATGTAAAAACAAAGAAAGATATTTATGTCTAAACGCGAAACCTAAGCAAATAAAAAAAACTTGTATCCTGTAAACATGTTGTACATTCATATTCAATATCTATTTCACATGTCAAAACCGCGCTGTATCCCTCTTTGCAACACCCAGCCCACTCAACCCCCCACCACTACTTCTCCCTCCAAGCGACGACCGCTCGCTGCGCTCTCTCTCTGCGGCATTCCCCAGGCTGATTCGCTTCAAGGGGCTAACATCTCTCTTGCTGGGGCTCGCTCTGCGCTCAAACGCGCCGCCCAGACTATCTTTTCCCCTCGCAGCGCTCCTGTCGCCATCCCTGAGGATGAAATTTGAACTGGATGATTTGCGCAGTGGAGATGCGGCATGCGTGTTGATGCCTAGGTAGCCTCCGTCGGTTGATTTTGCGTCGGCGTTGGCTCGGGCAATGACAGGGGCTTGGCGGAAGGGGTTTGGTGGCTGGGAGGAGCGAATCGGAGAGAACATGTCGGCGTCGGTGCCCGTAGACGTGGTTGCGTACTGTGGGGGGTTGCTGTCGCGACGGCGGAGGGAGGGCGTGTTGGACGAGGCGCGTGAGACCGATGCCGAGGCTGAATGATCGGGATCGTACTGCGAGGCGTAGTTGGCGTTGGGGTTTGTGCGGAAAGTGCGGTTGATAATGGTTCGGGGCGTGTAGGTGACGATTTCGCTGGCTAGGTCTTGACTGCTGCCCTTGACCCCGACGCTTGAATCGTGCGTGCGGTTCTTTGAAATGGTCTGTACGCCGACATCGCGACATGGCTTCTGCAGCGATGGGTGCACAAACTTACTGTCGTACTCATGGAGCACTTGGCGGCTGATGAGCGCGTTATCCTTGATCTGCTGGGAAAAGGAGCTCCTCAGCCACCAAAGCTGCAGAGACAGCACCGCCCCGAATAAAATGGTCGTTGTAACTCGGACACTGGGGCTCGGATCCAGAGGGCCAACAGGAAGATTGAGACAGTAGAGCACCACATGCAGCGGGCTGAAGAGACAGAACAGCTCCAGACACAGGGGGTTTGGGTCCCAGACAGCAACCTCCCACACGTCTCTGCCCTCTACCGGATGCGCCCTGCTCGCGGCATCGTTCTTGACCAGATTCCTTACAAACTGCATGGGGCTCGCCGAGGCAGGGGACGAGTCGACCCGAACGCGCTTCGCGCTGGGTGTGCGCGGCGCCACGTCGACCTTTTGTTCAAACAGACGATAGTACCTCCTCTTTCCCCAAACCAGCCATGCGTTGACAAAACTGAGTCCGCCCAGCACCATGACTACCAAGCCCAGTATCCACTTGATCCACCCAGGGCCGTCGACTTGGTTGAAGACACCGTCATCGTCTGAGGCGGCAGGCGCGCCACTGTTTGCCTGGGCGAGCACGAAGAGAACATTTGCGCCGAAGCCAAGATAGAGCGCATACGAAGCGGCGAACTCGTCCCAGTCGGAGCTATTGAGTTCTTCGGAGATCCAAATCAGCCAGTCGGAAGGATCGAGGTAGGCTCTGATACGTTCGGAGAGTGGCGCGCGGCGCACGAGACGGGGCATGGTGGAGCGCAGAAATGGGTATTAATTAGTAGAGCGGCGGGTGGAAAAAAAATTGTGTATTTCAGCCGGAGGAGAAGGGAGTAGAAAAGAAGGCGGGGGGCGTCGGTTTCGCGGTTCACGACATGGCGTTGTGTTGCAGAGCGCAAACGGAGAGGGAGTGAAAGAAGTCGAGGGTCCAAACATTTGGCCAAACGCGGACTAGGCGCCATGACGACGGCCTGCAGCTCACCGTCGGGCGGGCAGCTCCATGACCAGCAGCCAAGCCCCGACCTCACGACAGCTGCCCTCCATACACATTTCGCCATGGCAGCACCGGCAGCAGAGTACAAGGACAGGCAGTTTTTGGCCGTCATCGGCGATGAGGTGTGTATCTGGCGAAAGCTGGGCGTGCGCATGGGCAAAGCTAACGGTTGGCAGGACACTTGCACGGGCATGCTGCTCGCGGGCGTAGGCGTATGCTATTGCTTTCTCAGGCGTCGCGACAGAAGACCGGACTGACGAGTGGTGCAGCACGTTACCCAGCCGCCCGACAGCCAAAAGAACTTCCTGGTCGTGGACAGCAAGACGGAAACGTCGACCATTGAGGCTGCCTTTGACCGCTTCACCACCGAGCGCAAGGATATTGCTATCCTGCTCATCAACCAGCATGTACGTCGAATGGCCGGCCCAGCGCGAGCATCTGTTGGGTGTCTGATGCGCATGTCTGATGTTTGAATCGGGTTGCAGCAGCAGCAGGCTGACAAGAGCTAGATTGCTGAGAGGATACGACACCGCGTCGAGTCGTACACGGCAGCCTTTCCTTCGCTGCTGGAGATTCCGTCCAAAGACCACCCTTACAATCCTGAAAAGGACAGTGTGCTGAAGCGCGTGAGGAGGTTGTTTGGAGAGTAGACGGCCTTGCACGCGAGCCGCATGTACAGCATGTATCGCGCCTCCTGCTGTCCTGGCACTAAACATACTAGCCAGTCCACGATTTGTCACAGATTATGTAGCCATGTTTAGGAAATGATATCCATCAATTGCAAAAGCAGAGTGCCATTACCGTGTGCATATCCGTCGTATCTACATTAACCCATGGTCCAGCTCTCGACTACAAACGCAAGCCTTACACCAAAATCCAACACATGATTGGCATTGCGCATTTTCCAAAACAAATTCATCCCATTCTCACAACTCATTCCTTCGTCGCAACCGCTCCTGCACCATGCTTGCCAAAGGCCCAGACATTTGCACTCGTGGCTGCCCGAATTTCATCTTACCCCCGCCCTTGGCATTCTCCTCCTCCATGCCTCCCCTGCGTTGTTGAAATCAGACACCGTTGTTTTGGTCGTGTGGTGTGGTGTCGAACTAGACTTGAAAACATTTACCGGTGGAATGCGATCTTGGCCGTGAGGCAGGTAATCTTGTCGCCATTCTCGGTAAGGACATCGGCGAGAACCGTGTACTGGCCCTGTGGCACTGTTAGCATCATGTCGCAATCTACGTGACAGACTTGTGCGACGCACCGGAGGAATCTCCCTGGGCAGGTCAACGTCCTTGGTCAAGCTCATCTCGCCCTTCTCGAGCGGGCAGTCGAGATCTCCCTTCTTGATGGTGTCGCACCCATCGGCATTCTGGTTGATGAGCGTGATGAGGCCGTACTTGACCTGCAGGTGCATGGTGAAACCCTCGTCAACTTCCTGCTTGAAGTTGCCCGTGGCCTTGATGCTCAGCCTCTCGCCACTACACACGCGTTAGTCTCCGTTGGCGACGTAGCTGGCTTCCAAAAGGCTTCGGATGTAAGCAGGACGTACGGCTTGGGCGGGTTGGGGCTAAGGTCAACCTTCTCAATCGTGAGAATGTCGTCGGCTGGGTCGCCGCAGAAGTACAGCGGGTTGTCGCCCGGCACCTTGTAGTCTTCCTTGACCACGATCTGGTCGCCTCCCAGCCACGAAGGCGTGGCAGAGACGGAGACGGCGCTGAGCGCGGCAAGCAAGAGCGCAGTGAGCTGCATGGCGGCGACGGCAGCAAGGGAGCAAGGGAGCAAGGGATGAGCTGCGAAGACGTGTCTTGGCGGGAGGAATAGGTGCGAGGGTACTTTTTGCAGATGCGAGGCCCAAAGTTGGGGAAGGTGATTGGGGTTAGCTGTGGAGGGAGGGATGTGGAGCTCTGCTCGTGATAAGGATGGCGTCTGGATGGCGGCCGCGATTCCATGGTGAGGCTGGGGCGAAGCAGAGGTAGCGCACGGGCCCTGTTGCCAACGTCATGGCGTTGGGTCACGTTCCTTGCCTTAGCTCCTGCGCTAGCCCGATTCGGCCGTGACGCCTGCTCTCCGCACCCGGCGCCTGCATATCACAGACTGTCACGATATTGCACCAGGTCCGCGATACGCCCCTCAATCAATCTCTGTTGGGTTTTCTCAAGTCTCATTGCAAAGCTTTGGTTATTCGTTCTAGTCTCATGTTCGCATCGAGCTGCCTGTCGCGTACACACGGAACGTCAATGCTTGCGGGAGCTAAACAGTTGTGGAGTATTGACGCTAGCCTCGTTGTAGCACAGCCGCCGCAATTCTTCATACACCTGATCTGAAAACTGTGGCTTCTCAATACACAATGCGCTCTGGGTGGGCGGCAGGAGCTGACATATCTCATATTCTTCTGGCTGTGGTAAACCATCCTATATGCACTAGAAAATGAAAATGTATTTCATTCCACTAGCGCTCACATGTTATTTCTATTACCTTTATTGGTCACATTTAGACTACTGGTATACCACTTCTAGTCTTTCTGCACCACCAAGACATTGTATATTTGGAATATATTTGAGCACAACTCACGAATCTTGTGGTACAAGATACGGCCAGTGGATCCATTTGAAATAAGTAGCTGTTGTTATGTGTGATTTGAACGTGCTGACGTAGCGTTTTCACAACTGTTGGAGCTGCTAGACTGATAAGTTAGATCGGGGTCAAGCGAATTAAACAGATCCGTAGTCTTTACAAGATAGCAAGATATGAAACTATACGCTACTACCACGATTGATACAGCCAATAAGCGAGCTTCCCACTCATCCTATCAACTTGCAGTCGGTCTAATCAGTCTGATCCAAGCTGCGACAACAGCGCAGTAGAGTACAAGATGGAAGACGGCAGTAAGGTAATCTACGTTAGTTAGAATACATTTGCCAACATCTTTGCCTAAAAAGTGGCCTTATTCATTTGCGAACCCGATAGGTGGCAGGAGCTTGTTAAATCCGTCCGTGTATTATTGGTTGGAGATGTCCACTTCAATCAGTGTGAAGGGAATCGTAAGATCAAAGCGGTCCTGTTATCCCATATCTTAAAGGACGAGTGGCGAATGATAACTTGGTCAAATCCAAAGCCGTTACGCTATTCTCTACAACGACAAGTAGCTCAAAGTTTGGTACTGAACCTCAACCATCCAATTTAGACTACCAAACAGCTGTTGATTCTAATAGTACAGAGCGCCATCTAGGTACTAACTATGCTATCGGCGTCAAGATTTACAATTCCCGCGCCATACCCAACCACTATGAAGATACAGCGTTACCGCACAGAATGATACTTGTATTCACATCACCAGCCAGGCATTTGATGGAGCCGAACAACCTGAGAAGAGTCATAGGCACATCCAAACCATACCTGCGTTACCAAGAACGCTGATTGAAGCGATTATACCCCTTCCATCCCAACTTCCTCGGGCACAAATCTACCTCCAGCATCGCCTGTTCTCCACACGCGTAAATAGCCAGATTAATCCAGCCATACATATTCCTCTCGCATCGCAACCAACCCAGGGCCTATCATGCCAATTCCCACCACGCACACACGAGTCATCATACCCCTGCCCGGGGGTATTTTCCCGAGAATTCTGACTCTTGGATGCAACCACCGCCTAACATCCCTCGTAACCCGCACATGCACATGCACATGCAGCGCGCCCCTCCCTCAACACAATGTGGAGAAACAAAAAAAAACGGACGAGTTCACAGTTGTCCCTGTAGGGCGATGGAATGCGGGGAGGGGATCTCAACTAATCATGTCACATCGCTGACTTGAGCGCTAGACTGCAAAGTGCAATCCAGACTGCTCATCAGCACCCGTGTAGCGTCAATTGTGCTGGGCCCCAACAACCAATCTACTGTACGCGCACAGATGCCTGGATGCAGGTAAGCGGGGTGGCTACTAAGCATTTTGCTTGGTGGTGCTTAGGTGTGTAAAATATAGTACGCTGTTGTAACCTTGTTTGAATATAGTTTTTCCTTTTGCTTTCGACTTTGCTGGCACGATCTGGGCTGCAGGATACTTTAGACCGGCGTCTCCCCCTTCTCGAGGAAAGAAAAAAAAATAACAGAGGGCAGCTGGGCACCATGGCTTCGGCAAGGGATGTCGAGAAAGATGGCAATGTCACCGATAAATACACGGCATGTTTGGCCCCCAGCTGATGAATCGCGAATGTCTAACACCAACGACGGAGTAGGACACGCAAGCCATTTCCACAGTCGAAGACCCAGATTCGCCTGCCGAGCGTGCCCTAATCCTCAAGCAAGACCTGCGCATCATCCCCCTCTCCGCAGGCATCTACCTGCTGTGTTTCCTGGACCGGTCCAACATCGGGAATGCGAAGACGCTCAACGCAAATGAGGGCCAATCGCTGCTGCAGCAAACACACATGAGCAACTACGACTTCACCACCGCGCTCATGGTGTTCCTCGTCGCGTACGCCGTGTTTGAAGTCCCCAGCAACTATTTCCTCAAGAAGCTCAAGCCCAGCCGCTGGATCGCGTTCCTCATGTTTGCCTGGGGCGCATGCACGATTGGGCTGGGGGGCGCGCAGAACTACGCTACGGTGACGGCGGTGCGGTTTCTGCTCGGCATGTTTGAAGCGGGCTTGTTCCCAGGCCTCGTGTATTACCTCACCTTTTGGTATCGCGCGCGCGAACGCAGCATCCGCGTGGCTATCATCCTGGCGAGTGCCACGCTGGCGGGGGCGTTTGGCGGCGCCATTGCCTACGGCGTTGGGCATATGAAGATGGTGCAGGGCCTTGCGGCGTGGCGGTGGCTGTTCATTCTCGAGGGCATCCCCTCGTGTGTCTCGTCCGTCGCCGTGTGGTTCTTCCTCCCAGACTATCCTGAACAGGCGTCGTGGCTGTCGACGGCCGAACGCGAGTTGGCGGTTGCGCGGTTGGAACACGAGGGGTCCAAAGGGGATGCGCCGTCGCTGTCGTGGGAGACGGCAAAGGCGACGCTGCTCGACGCAAGGCTGTGGGTGCATTATGTCATTTACTTTGGTATTTCGGCGCCTTTCAGCTCGCTGTCGCTGTTCACGCCTACCATCACGGCGGGTCTGGGCTACGAGAATCTGCAGGCCCAGCTGATGACGGTTCCGCCGTACGTGGTGGCATACGTGGTATCCATCCTGACTGCTTGGTCGTCGGACTATTTCAACGCTCGAGCGTTGCATTCTGCCGTCTTGTCCACCATTGGCGCAATCGGCTTCCTTGCTTCGGCTCTTCTTCCTGCAGACGCTTACCACGCGCGGTATGGGTGTTTGATTGTGGCGGCTAGCGGTGCATTTTCTTGCATTCCACCGCTACTCGGCTGGCTGAGCAGCAACATGCACAGTACTGCTGCCGCCGGACTAGCTATCGCCCTGAATGTCTCTTGGGGTGCCCCCGGCCAAATCGTAGGTGTGTGGATCTACAAGGCAAACGAAAAGAAAAAGGGGTATCCGACGGGCCATTGGACAAACTTTGCAATGCTCATCATGGTTGCTGTCGGATGTGTTGGACTGCGCTTTTACTACCAATGGCGAAACAAGAAGTTGCAGCGATTGGGTCCAGACGAAACAGGCATCATAAAAGAGTTTAGCTACTGAGAAATCGTATATTGAATGTAGGTTGATGAAGCTCGGTATTGCCACTGGCTCACGCCGTCATTACATTATGTGTGAAACTATGATCGGTCAACATCGTTTTGCTTCTCGTACTGCGCCGCCGTGTCCCTAAGCACAGGCTTCAGCGCATCAGCTGCTTCGCGCGTGAACTTGCGTGCCGAGACCTTGTGCTCAAACATGAGATCGAGCTCAGAGTATGTGAAGCCCTTTGGCTCGGGAAGGCGGAAGTAACCCCAGATGATGAAGAGCACTGCGATGCCGGCCCAGAAAAAGCCGCCCTTGGCACCCCAGTTCCAGTCGTTCTTGCCGACCATCTTGGGCATGATGGTGTTGGTGACGAAAACGATCGAGTTGTACGATGCACGAGAGAGGGCAACCGTCTTGACTCGGAGACGGGACGACGGGATTTCGGCCGCGAGTGAATAGCAAATGGGTCCGAGTGAAAGCTGGTTTCGTTAGACATGAGACGAAAACGGGGATACTGAGGATGACATACCTGGAAACAAAAAATCATAAGGATAATCATAATACCTCCTGCAAGACCAGCACTCTTGTTTGACGGTGGTGTAAGGCCAATGAACCCCACAATCATGAGAATAAGGAAGATGGAAGTAAGACCAACAAGGTACATGGGTCGTCGTCCAAACCTCGTCATGATCCACCAAGCAATGAAGCACCCAACAAGGCCTAAGCAATCCTGCCCAACGGTAAGATGGAACGCATCGTTCTGACTGAGGCCGACGCTACGCATCCACTGTGTCCCGAACCCCATGAAAGGAACGCCACACAGAGCTTGAGTAATAAACGCCATAGAAGATACCTCCGTCCGATGTAGGTCACTTCCTCGGAATAGGTGCCAGTAGTTAGTACCCGCGCTGACCTGCTTTTCGTACTGATTTGTAACGACCATCATTTCAACGTGTGCATCCAAGTCAAAGCAGACGCCTTCGATGGGGGTCGTAATCTTACGGATGGCGTCTTTGGCCTCGTCGATGCGGCCTTGTCTGACGAGCCACCATGGAGATTCCGGTGCGAGGAGGGTAGCAGTTAGGATTGGAATGGGCCAGATCCACTGGAGCGCAAAAGGAATGCGGTAGCCCCACTGGGTTTGGTTCTTCATAAGTCCGCTGAGAATACCAGTGGATAAAAGACCGCCAATGACCCAGCACATGTTGATCCAGGATGTCATGTATCCTGGTATCAGTCAGCAACATGATGCGTCTTTGGATTCACTACACGTACCTCTCAGATGAGTCGGGCACAGATCAGCAGCATACGAAATTGCCAGTGTCTGGAAAATACCCCAGGGGAGACCTTGGATAATACCACCCACGAGAAACATCTCTAGGCCCGTGGAGAAGAATGGGATGAAAACGGCACCAGTCATAAAGAGCATGCTGCCAATCATAGTCTTCTTGTATCCAATCCATTCAGTAACGTAACCGTTAAGGATGAGTCCGAGAATGCATCCGACCTATATGGTCATGTCAGCCATGACGCTGGTGGTACCGACAATCCAGTGCGATGCGTACCTGTGTTCCATTGAGAATGATAGTCTGCCAACGCGACGAGACAATCCTGGTGCCTTGAGCGTCGACTTGGTCACCGAACCTGTCGCAGAAAGGCTGGAAGGCGAAAAACTTGTTCATGAGACTGGTATCGTATCCCTCCATGACGACACACAGCGAAATGATGAAAGAGAAGATGATTGCCTTCCACCAGAACCGCAGGGATTGTCGGACAGTCATGTTGTGCTCATTGTTGATGGCCGCGTCGGTATCGTCGACGGTGGCGGGCCCATGCGAAGTGACATGCTCGGCCACTTGGGCTTCGGCCTTGTCTTTCGAAGCCATGTCGAACTAGACTCCAGACCGTGTCAAGTACACAGGGTGTGGATGTGGGAGTTGAAGATTGGGAGCAGAGACTGCAGAGACAAGACACACATGGGGCCGAGGCATATATAGACCGACCGACGGTGTGGCTTCAGGTGTAATGCATCCGAAAAACAGGCAAGTGTCATACCACGAGTGAAGGGCTAGCCCGAGGACCTGGGTAGCCGAGATGCTTGGTGGTAGCCGGGAAAGGGCAAGGCCTGATCGATTTGCGGGGAAGCACATGGCGGAGACGGTGATAGACGGTGATAGACGGTGCCCATGGGGACAGGATGGAGCGCTCCAGTGTGCATCTTGTCCAATGGCGAGGATGGGGGAGGTTTGCCCAGTCGGCCGCCAGAGAAGACGAGCCTTTTCCGCCCATATTCCGCCGCTAGCGGAGCCGAGGCTCGTGCGGCAGGCGGACCCATTTCCTGTTCAGGAAAAGCGTATTCCCTCCGTGGTTGGCGCGAGTCATGCCCCGCCGCCGTCTTCTTCACCTCCATCAGCTTTTCCGCCACTTTCCCGCCCAACATGCCCCGGATGCTTCTAAGCTGCCATGCGCAAGCCCTCTGCCTGTACAGTCTGCCGGTAAGCCTTCCACCCGCGGCGAGCATGGCACGCACATCCTGACTGGGCCCAAGAGCGCGTCGTCGCAAATGCATCTACCTACACGCACACCAAGAGGGTGCCGCCTGCGAGTATTGCTCGTTACATGGCCTAAAATGCCTCCAAGGTCCACCAGAAGGCGGGTATTATGCACGGCGGAAAGCTAGACTCGAATCAACCAAGACATCCCCACAACCTGCTCCCAGCCAGGCTGTCTCATCATCGAGTTCCAGTGCTCAAGAGCTGCCGCCCATTCCACTCAGGCGCGAACTGGTCGACTTATATTTCGACTACATTCACGACCAGTTCCATTCCATGTACCACCGGGCGTCTTTCGTCGACCATGTCATGAACGACCGAGTGCCGGCCATTGTACTCTTTGCCATCTTCGCCCTGTCTGCAAGGTTCTCCACTAGCCAAGCATTCGATGCGACTGACCCGGGGGAACGGGGTGAACCTTACCGGGTACGAAGCGAGGAACTGCTGAACATCCGTCATGTGCACCCCACCACGGTCCAAGTGTGCATTCTATTAGGCGCATACGCTGCCGCCAGTGGCCAGACCGATGTCGAGAACATCTTTTACAGCATGGCTGGACGCATGTGCCTTGCCCTTGACTTACCAAACCGTCCCGTAGCGAGCCTGGTGGAGCGTGAATTGAATATCAGGATATGGTGGACCATCTGCATGATTGATGTTTGGTCATCAACCGCAGTCCGATTGCCGCGCATCATGCCATTTCATAGTGCCGTACCTCTCCCAGTTGACGAAGTCCCTTTCGGTTCCATGGGCACGGATTCAGAGTATGGTTTCGTTGAACAGGCATCATCCTCCATGTCTTCTCCACTGCTGGCTGAGATGGTGAAGCTCAATAGAATCCTGGCCAGGATCATCGACTTTAACAACACATGTGTATCAGAACACCTTGAAGGCCTGCCTCTAGAAAAAGGCATGCGCGAGCTGTCACGCGACTTGGACGTCTGGCTCCAAGACTTGCCGCCGCATATGCGCGACACACCAGAAAACTTCAACTACTTTGCATCGCGGGGCCATGGCCGCATGTTTGCAGCTGTATATCTAGGATACTACCACTTTGGCCAGCTCCTAAACTACCAATTTCTGTCATCGTCGATTGAATCACCCGTCGAGGCTGGGCGATACGCCGACACTTGCAAGCAGCATGCTGCACGGCTCTGCTCGCTCGTTTATCGCTCCCATTCAACACCTGGTAATGAAGTCATGTATCCAGCAGTCTCGCACGTTCTCGTCATCGCATCTACTGTTCAGATTCACACGCTCCTTTTTTCCGGCGACGAAGGACAGATACGGATTTCGAAAGCTAGACTGGAGCGGAACTTTGAAATTTTGTTGCGGTTGCGCACATATTGGCCCAGTGTAGATGGCGCTATGAGTCGTCTCCGAGCGTTCCATCAAACCTGTCTTCGAAGCAAAGAGACTAGCTTTGTATTAGATCGATGGTTGCTGCGCTTCTTGGTCCAATTCGCCCCCCACATGGAGCTTGAACCGAGAGACCACGACCCTGAATACGAGGCGCTGCTGGCATTAAGTAAGCAGTCGCCGCTTTCATGCTATTCGGGTCTATCCCTATAGTAACATAGAAGATTGGAACACATGATGCATTCTAGTGTGATTCTCACGTGGATTTGAGCGGTGTCAACCATCGGCTTTAAGGCGACACGAGTAGTTGGGAAACGCATCCTTGCTCAACACTACTGTAGCGGCGGAAAAGTCGCCCAGTTTTCCACGTGTGGAGAACCCCACAACCGAAACTCAACTTCAGGGATCTAGTACAGAGACCCATCCATCTATTTTACATTCAACCAGGGCAAGTAGAGACATTTAAGTCTGCTCAAAGTACAGACTTGGTGTGTTTCATTAAAGAAACCACGTCAGTTCATCAACATGCCACCACCACATAGCAGCATCATTACCGTAACGGCATTGTTCAATGTCGCAAATGCCATCAACAATGGCCTTGCCATCACACCGCCAATGGGCTGGGTAATTTCTTCATCTCCAACATCTATTCGCTAGCTGATTTCGGAAGAACAACTGGAACGCGTTTGGTTGCGACGTCTCCGAGAACCTGCTTCTCACGACCTCGGCACAGATTGTCGACTTGGGTCTGCGAGACCTGGGATACAACTACGTCGTCCTAGATGACTGCTGGCAAGACCCTAAAGGCCGAGACAAGAATGGAAAACTCCAACCAGCATTGGATAAATTTCCCAACGGATTAAACTCGATTTCCGACCACCTGCACTCCCAGAACCTCAGGTTTGGAATGTACAGCAGTGCAGGTGAAATGACCTGCGCTAGATACGGTAAGATCTTGATTGTTCATCCTAATAAACAAGCTAATATCAAGTAGCGGGGTCTCTTGATCACGAAGTTGACGACGCAAAGAGCTTCGCTGGATGGGGAGTTGATATGTTGAAGTATGATAGTTGCTACCATATGGGTCGAGTTGGCACGCCATCCATATCATTCAATCGTTTCAAGACCATGTCAGATGCGCTAAAAGCAACGGGGAAAAACATTCTACTCAACCTTTGCAACTGGGGCGAGGACCTTGTTCACACAGTAAGGCATTTATTCCTGCATACCAAACAGTCGCGTGGTCGCTGGCTAATACGTACAATAGTGGGGAATGTCCATTTCGAACTCTTGGCGCATGACGGGTGACATCTATGATTCATTCACCCGCCCAGATGACCTCTGTGGCTGTAATACCGTGGCACCAGGCGACGTAAATTGCGTAGCACCTGGTACACACTGTTCTGTGCTCTTTATCCTCAACAAAGTGGCGCCATTTGCCGACCGCAGTATTCCTGGTGGCTGGAGCGATCTCGACATGCTCGAAGTCGGACAGGGAGGAATGACGGACGAAGAGTACAAGGCCCACTTTGCGCTTTGGGCGGCACTCAAGTCTCCATTGTTCCTAGGCAATGACTTGCGCGACATGCCAGCTTCTGCATTTACTATTATCAACAACCCCGCCATTATTGCACTGAGCCAGGATCCTCACGGAAGAAGCGTTACGCGTGTGCGTCGGGACACAGAGGGCGTCGCAAAAGACGAGTGGGGTGTTGGTGAGACGCACGTATGGGCAGGTCATCTTCACAACGGCGACGAAGTTGTAATCCTTCTGAATGCCGGTGGAAAGGACATGGAAATGAGTGTCCCACTCGCCGAAATCTTCATTCCCTATGGACCGGGCGGATCAGCACCGCACGTCAAGTACGACTGGAACATCCACGATCTCTGGGCGCATCGCATGTCTGAAGCGACTGCACAAGAGATACTTTCAGCAAAGACAACGGCGGCAAAACAATCCGTACTGACAAAAGCCAATTGGTACAATGCTACCGAAACGCCCTATGCCACTGGTCTTGCTCAGGAAGACCCGCGTCTCTTTGGCGAAAAGATTGGCGTCGTCAAAGCTGGCGGTGTGCTCAAAGCCAACGTCAAGAGTCACGCTGCGCGCGTCTTCCGCCTGAGACGGGTTGCAAAGGAGGGGGATAACTTTGAGGCCAAGAGCATTGCAAGAGACGACGTTAACGAGAAGGATGAATTGTAAACAAGTAACGACGGCGACGTATTTCCGCATCAACATGATATGAATACCTAGAATATGCAAAGTTTAGCTATGGACTTTGTGAAATAAAAAGTAATAGAATGCTTAGCCACTACTGCATAAATCTCCCCACTCGTTTGTGCTTATCACGTCAAGTATAGTGATATCGAGTCCGATGCTTACGCGTGATGCTAAGTGAGGAGAGATAGGTTAGCTTGTGGTGCAGAACAGAAGATACACGCTACGCTGATTGAGACAGTTTTTTTTCTATCTTTTTGAAAAAAAGCTTGTCTTGGTCCTGACTCCGAGTTCAGCATATGCCCGACAATCCTGACGTATCTGCTCTCCGCCCAACCCCAGCACATGGCAATGCAAGAAGAAACCCCAGTGCGTAAGCGTTGAAGTAACTTCTAGCTCCAGCGCTGCAGCCATGTGCCTTATCAAATCGCCTATTGGTATCTTTACAACTGTACATTTTTGTATGTCTCACTCTCAAATTTCAGGTCAGTTCTTGTTAGAATACATGTAATTCTGTACCAAAACAGCTCAATACACGTATGTATTATTTGTTTCCCACTTACCCAGGTTCCGCAATGAAACGGTGATATGGATATTGTGCTATGTAATATGGCTCATATGATGGTTCTCTGTTTAGATACATATATCAGATAGTTATCGCAGACAGAGAAATAGACATCAACCGGCCCATGGTAGAGATACACGCTTTATTTCTCGCAGCTCTTTCAGCACTCTGCATGCCTACGCATCGTGAGTCAAAGCCTGTTGCCTGTTTTTCTGTTGTGCTGCGATCAGCATTGTGGTTATGTGAGATAGATGGATGTGAAATAATGGTATGAGGGTAGGTCACTGCCTCAAATTACTAAGGCAAGTCCATCTTTTGAATGGGTTCTCGTGTTTACCAATGGCTGTTGCTCTCTGTAAAGGTTTGTTGTGTCGAAAACTGCCTGCTTATTGTGTACAAGGTACAGCGTATGGCCTTCACTGCTGCTTTCTATTGTCTATCTTACTGCGGTATAAGATCGCTGCATTACCACGTCGACAACACTCATAAAAACAAATTAAATCCGTTGCATTAGCATGCTGAGATTGTTCATAGAAGTGGATAAAGTGAAATGACAGCACGCTTCTGCTGTTGTCGCCGCGCAACACACGACGCAAAACAGGCGACAACAAAGTGGATGTCAAAACAAGTTTGATACAATGACCAAAGTACAAATCCTCCGCCAAGGAGCTATACCTCATGAGGGCAAAGCCATAGCAAGTTTTATCAACGGGGTCCGTAGGATTCCAACGTAGATGCAAGAAGAAAACGGCGTCTAGAACGTAAATACAGTGGAGTTGGAGCCGCAGCTGAATATGCAAGTGATGCGCTTGGCCCACGCATCTTGTCGCCATGTGATCTCTTATCGGTCGAGTTAAATTACTACGATTGAAGCCCACAAAAGGGTGGGATTGCGTGCTTCATGTGTGGGTATCTGTGTGTTTCGAGAGGCGGGGCGGGTGGCTGGCTGAGTTGCCGAGGTGCAGAACCAACACGTGCGTGAGGCCGCCGGCTAGGACTCAATGTGATTAGCATGGAGGGGGGGTTGGTCACTTGGGAGGTGGGGTGGGTGGGGAAGGGGGGGTGGAGGTACACCTTGGCTGTTCGTATTGTGAGGAACAACAAGAAGGGTATGCGGTGGAGCTTAAGGAGAGGGCTGAGACAGCCGTGTAGTAAGGGTTTGTTCAACACATTGAGTACGTGAGTCTAGCAGGTGTTGCATGAAAAATATTGAATGTTATGCGGAAGTCCATAGTTATAACGAAGAATGCATCAATTGTGTTATATTACTGCGTACTGATTGTGTTAAAGGTAAAGGGCGTGGTACCTCACCGCTATTCTACGTTGTGTACTCTACTGCGTTATAAAAGCCCGCTGCTGCGTAAGCACGTCGAAATCACTCGTAAAACAAATATCGAAAAATGGAAAACCGTTCCTGACACCATGTCTGCGTAATTTAACGAATGTGTGATTGTTGGTCTCAGAGAGACAAGTATGTATGAATACCAGCATGTATGTACAACACGGTAGCTATAGACAAGAAGATACAAGAATCCATGCTTGGACTGGCATGACAGTTCACCGACGACTCTACTCCATACGACACAACTTGCCGTTCTCATTTGGCAGTCCATCGACGCTCTCAACCCTCCATCTCTCGCTGCCCACGCCAGTGGTAGCAAAAAAGACATCCTGGGGATCGAGCTTCTTCTTCAGTTCCAGCAGACGAGGGTACTTGTCACCGAAGAAGGCATCACCAAAGTTGGGCTCGAGGCGGTCAGCTTCCGCAAGGTAGGATCCCGCGCCAGGGCTAATGTCCCTCCAAGTCTGCATGTCGCCCGCCTGAAAGTCCTTTCTGATTTTCAAAATCTCCTCGGCAGTACTGTTCAGAGGCCAGCGCACAGACTGCATACTGAATGAGACTAGAGGGCGCCAATGCGAATTAACGGCGCTGTCCGTGTTGTATGGGTCCTTGGCTTGCATGTTGAAGTGGACTTGCACACGGTTGTTCTCGCTCGAGCGGCGGATGTGTTCGTAGACTTGTTGCCGCTTTTCCGCTGTTTCGAAGTTGGCGCGGGGGAAGAGGCGCGATGCGGTTGCGACGTTGGGCTTCTGAACCGCCTCGAGGGGAAAGGAAGAACGCCAGGCGGAGTAGAAATTGTCAAAGTGCGTAATGTTGGGGTCGTACTTGATGTCGAGGTCGTCGAGCTTGTTGAACCACGGCTGGAGGAGAGCAGTGGCTTCGGCCTTGGACTTGCCGGGAGCGAAAAAGGGAGAGAAGGCAAATGAAAAGGTGCCGTTGGAGGGGATCAAGGTCCAATAAGTGTAGGTGCTTGCATCGGCATTGGCGATCCAGGAGTCAACGTAGGCGCGGATGGCTGCCCAGAATTTCTCTGTGCCAGTGTCTTTGGAGTTGAAGCCAAAGCGCGATGCTGTGACTTCAAGGTCGGGATGCGCTTTCACGGTGACAGAGGTGACGACACCAAATGTGCTGCCACCTCCACCGCGGAGGGCCCAGAAGAGGTCAGTGTTGGATGTAGAGTTGGCCACGACAAACTCGCCATCAGCCCTGACGACCTCCATGGAGAGAACACTGTCAGCGGCGGTGCCATAGAGTGGAGTTAGAGGCGAGTGTCCTCCTCCTTGGATGTAGCCTCCCATTACTCCGACTGTCTCGCCTTCTCCACCCACCACGACCCTGCCCTTCTCGGAAGCAGCCTTGTAGATCTCAAAGGCCTGGACACCCGAACCGCTCTTGAAAGCAGGGCCAGAGTAGTTGAGCTTCGCATCAACATACTCCTCAATGTATTCGATATTCTTCATGTTGTGTGTCCAGATGCTGAGGGCGTCTTTGCCGCCACTCTTTCCGAGGAAGTCATGGCCAGTATTCTTGACGATGAGACGAACACCCGTGTTCCTCGCAAAGTTCACAGCAAGCTGAACATGCTTCGGTTCGGTCGCGTTGACGACGTACATGGGGAAGCCCCCACGAGTGCAGCCGTGAGAATCGAAAAGGACTGGAGGAGTACAGGTCATGCCTTGGGCTACTGGCGACATCATTTCGATGGGATCAACCATGTGGAGGTACGACTTCTGCCATTCTGCAACAGTATATTCCGAGCATTGTGTGGCGTTGTAATCGTCGCCAGGATAGCATACTGCAGCTCGGGGAGTAGGTGCACTGAGAACGTGGCCGCCAGTGAGCTTGTTCAATTCAGACCAGGCCTCGTCAGAGGGCCACTCAGGGTCTCCGGGGTAAACCTTGCATCTCGAAGTCGAGTTTTTCGGTGAAGCAATGCCAGAAGAGCCAGGGAGGAAGAGCGATTTGACTGCAGGAGAGACACGCTGAAGGTCAACTTCTGCGTTGAAGATGGTGGACTTGTCTCTCGCTGACAGAGGAGAAGCCGCTGTTACTGCGGCAAAAGCCGTGAGCCATAGAGCTACAGATGCCATGTTTAGAAACTTTATTGCGCAACTTGCTTCAGGGTCTCAGTATAAGACCGAATGGGCAATTATTGGCGCAAGATCGTCAACGATCGCGCGGGTGCAGATCTGGATGCTCGTTAGAAAGTTTCTTGTCTCATCGTCCGCTATCATCACTTGCCTTTACCCTGGTGCTTCCGGGAGTTGGCGAGCTGCGGACCGTTACGCGGCAAGGCGAGAATCAAAAGGGCGGGCATTTTGTTCATCTCGCTCCCTGACTCAATGTACATAGGAGGCGAGCGCTCAATGTGCCGCCCTTGGCAGAGCATGGGCTAATGCCATCAGGCTGGATGCGACTGCTGATCTTGCTCTCTTCGAAGCGTTGACAGCTGAGGTAACCGGGATTCACGACATGGGCTCGTATTGATCATCAGCGAGCAACCTATCCAAACCTGCAGCAACGATATTGCATGCAAGGACGTGGCACACGGCATGTTTCTCACAAGCTCCTTCTCCGTGGAGACTGTCGTCGTGCTCCTCCGCCAGCCCCTTAGACAAAGTTTACATGGACAGAGGCGGGAAGCGGCAGAGGCCTAAGGCCACGTGCAATTCAGGTACCATGCTAAGACTGGGGCGCTGTGTGTATTTTCCCACCATGTGGGGCGTGTCGCATTGCGTTGATGGCATAGCGTGTGGTGGTGCGCAACTAGCCAGACTGCATAGAGTCAGGATCGACGAACTCAGCCAAAAAAGACCGCCTCTTTCGCATCTCCTTTGCTCACTGATTCGCCGACTATCACCCCCCGCTCCCGTCCTCCCCAAGTGGTATTAAACCTCCGCGCCAGTGATACTACAACTCTGACAGTCGAGTGGCAGTGGCGTGTTGACAATGCCGCGTCTTGGGCAATATACTAGCTGTTAGGTCAAGCGATCGACACCAATCCTCTCCATGGTTGCAGGCATAGCGAGCCCTTGACTCGTGGTTGTGTTGCCGTGCCCGGCAGTTTTGCGCCTAGTACTCATACCTGACTGTTAAAGGTACAGCTCGAGGCCACGCTCCATTAGCCAGAACCAAAGCTCAGAGCGCCACTGAACATGTCTGCCCGAATTCGGACCGATATGACCCGTTCCCAGCGTGATGCGACACCCTAGTTCTTGTTGAAGTATGGCGGTATCATGGTGAACAGTCGGAAGGATCGACTGCTTCCCCGGGGATCTCGTGCATGGGCAGTCTTAGTCTTGACCAATGTCTCAGGTGTCCGAACGGGCTTGCATGCCGAATCCAAGTCTAGAGCAGCGGCTGGTCGTTTTGGTTTCTCACGTCGTCGGCGAGGTGTACATCACCGCATCCCGCTTATCTCTATTCTTAAGACATTGGCGGTGCGGCTCTTCGCGTGCGCTGAGCGACCCAAGCATCGCGCCATCATATTGCACCACGGGCGCTGAAAGAACATTGGTTCTTCCCAGGTGGATCCCCAGCTTTTCTTTCTCCTGGTCCATCACTCGAGAATTTTGTCCGCCTGCGCACCTATTCCGCACTCACCTCTCATTTGCGACATTTCGTCCTGGACCCACGATCTTCTCCATCACTGAGCCGGGAGGTACCGCATACCTTGCCGGCTGCCGAGCAGTTTTGACCCCAGGAACCTTTTTTATCGTTCGCCACGGGCGACGGGACCATTGCCAGGATGGTCGAGAGTCGACAGCCTGAGGCGCTTGCGATCATCTGTTCGTTTGCGGTCGTTGCTTGCTTGACCGTCTTCCTCAGAGTATGGTCGCGCTACCTGGGACGAAACTTTGCTTGGGACGACTATCTCATTCTCATTGCCGCTGTCCTCTTCATATTGGACACCACCGCAACATGGATGTACGTTATTCTGAGTGGTACAGGCTATCATGTATATGACGTGCCAAAGAAGTCGATTCATGAGCAACTCGTCGCGTTACACTGGAACTTTACAGTGCAGATGATCTATCACCCTCGTATGTATATGTCCACGTCGGTGGTCGCAGGATTTTTGCTGACATAGCCGTAGTAATGGGGCTGATCAGAGCATCGATCATCATGTTTCTCTTCCGAATGAAGGATGGTCGCCGTCGCATACGATTCCTGTTATACACCGTCACCTGGCTCAACATCTGCTATTCCGTTGGATCGACCATCGTTAATTTGGTACAATGTACTCCTCATGCCTATGCCTGGTCTAGGCCTGCCATGGACAAGATTGACGCCAACGGCAATCTCATACCAGGCGGCAAATGCATTGAAGCGCGCACATTTATATTGGTGTCTTGCGGTCTTTCAATCTTGATGGATCTCATGATTATTCCAATCCCGTCCATCATGGTGTGGAATCTCCAGATGCACCGGCGCACAAAGGTCCTCGTGGTGGCAGTCATGAGCTTAGGATGGATTGCGACAGGCGTGTCGGTCGGACGCTTCATTGTGTATTATTACCGCTTTGCGCCCTCCAACAAAGACCGCACATGGGATATTGGAATCGCCATTAGTATCGCGGAGCCTGCCGTGCACATCATGACAGCCTGTGCGCCCGCAACAAAGTGTCTCTTCCGTTATTGGTTCCCGCAGTACGGCACGGACCGCAAGGCTTCGTACTACCACGAAGGAACAGGCAGTGGCCGTCGTCCAAGCAAGCTGGGGTCATATGGCCCCAAGATGATGGGCAAGTTGAAAAAGGGGTCGTCCGACGACAGAGATGAAACCATCGATGTTGAACTGGGAGGTGCTCCTAGGACGCTTCCACTGTCACAGGAGGACAAGGACGCAAGCGCTTTCGAATGGAAAGCTGAAGCGACTGCCCAGTCGAAAGAACTGGAAGAGAGACCACCAAGCAGAAAGAGTTGTTCCAAGACTGCGTGCACTGAAACAAGTGAACCAGTCGAGGCTGAGCCGGATTACATTCTGGGACGAGCTGCATAGTTGCATAGTGTGTAAGATTTCTGTTGATTAGCGATGATAGCGTTCTGTCCATGGCGGAAACTTCCGCCCGTATTTCCTTGGCATATATGAACAATCCATGACATTGACGGCTGTGAAACAACGTAAAAAGTATGTGTCGTGTCATCATGTCGTGGCAGACTGTGCCCGTCTCCAGCACCGTCTGAGTGAACGCGTGCTATTTCGCGCTGCCACGTGACAGCGGGGCTAGCGCGAGATGTCTAGAGCTAACTCATTTGGGACATCCCCGGTTCGAGCGCCGTTTACACGCGAAACACAACAAACACCGGGCAACTAACACCAGCACATGCAGCCACCATGAGGATCATAGAGCTGGTTATCGACGTCAGTGTCAGCCGCTGAGGCCTGCGATTAAATCTAACATGATATCAGGGCTACAAGTCGTACGCCGTCCGCACAGTCATCTCCGGCTGGTGTGTTTACACCCCGCTCAGACAAGACTACACCGCTCACTGTACGCAGGGACGAGAGTTTCAACTCAATTACGGGACTCAACGGATCCGGAAAGTCCAATATCCTGGACTCAATATGCTTCGTGCTCGGTATCAATAATCTGAGCGTTGTGCGAGCGCAGAACTTGCAGGTGGGTGGAACAGGCAGCAGAGCATGCAGAGGGTGCTAATAAGGCCTCAGGACCTCATCTACAAGCGCGGGCAGGCCGGAGTTACCAAGGCGAGCGTCACCATTGTGTTTGACAACAGCGACAAAACCAAGAGCCCCGTTGGCTTCGAGGAACATGCGCAGATATCCGTGACCCGCCAGATTGTGCTCGGCGGAGCCAGCAAATACCTCATCAATGGACACCGCGCACAGCAACAGAGTATACAGAACTTGTTCCAGTCTGTGCAGCTCAACATCAACAACCCCAACTTCATGATTGCACAAGGAAAGGTCATGCAGGTGCTAAACATGAAGGCCAAGGAAATCCTGGCCATGCTCGAGGAGGCTGCAGGAACGCGAATGTTCGAGGACAGGCGAGATAAGGCCTACAAGACTATGGCAAAGAAGGAGATGAAGGTACAGGAGATTACTGAGTTGCTACGAGACGAAATCGACCCAAAGCTTGAGAAGCTACGAACAGAAAAGCGAGCCTTTTTGGAATTTCAGCAAACGCAGAGCGAGCTCGAGCGCCTCACAAAACTTGTCGTGGCACACGACTATATACGGTACAACGAGAGATTACAACAGTCAGCAGAAGACCTTGAGGCGAAGAAGCAACGGGCAAAGGACCTTGAAGAGTCAACCGTGCGTATGAAGAAGGAAATTGAACATCTGCAAGAAGACATCAAGCAAACAAAGGCAACACGGGAGAAGGAACTCCGTAAAGGTGGAAAGTTCCAAGCGCTCGAAGAAGAGGTCAAGGCACATTCTCACGAGATTGTCCGCCTGACTACAAACCTGGAGCTCAAGAAGACTAGCATGGCCGAAGAGGTTGAGCATGAGAAGAGCGTTCGGAAGAGTGTGAAAGAGCTAGAGAAACTGCTACAAGAGAAGAAGCAGATTTATGAAAAGGCACAGGAAAAATACCAAACGGCCCATGCTGAGCTAGCAAAGCAGACAGAAGAGGTTGAGAAGAAAGAGGAGTTGCTTCAGACGCTGCAGACTGGTGTAGCGTCGAAGGAGGGTCAGGAGGGCGGTTACCAAGGGCAACTACAGGAGGCCAGAAATAGGGCGAGCGCAGCTGCTACAGAGCAGGAGCAAAGCAAGCTGAGGATATCGCATCTGGAGAAACAGATCAAAGAAGATGAGCCAAAAGCCAAGAAAGCCAAGGAGCAAAACTCCGGTTTACTCAAAGATCTTGAAGCCCTGAAATCCCAGGCCGCGAAGCTCGAGGCAGATCTGGCGAAGCTAGGCTACGATGAGACTCAAGAAGCTAGCATGTACCAACAAGAGTCACATCTCCAGGCGCGCATACGGGAACTTAGACAGCAAGCGGACGCAATGAGGCGACAAGTTGCCAATATTGATTTCAGCTACAGTGATCCCTCCCCGAACTTTGACAGGTCTCGTGTCAAGGGTCTCGTTGCTCAACTCTTCACACTTGAGAAGGAGCATACCCGGGCAGGCACTGCTCTCGAAATTTGCGCTGGAGGCCGATTGTACAACGTTGTTGTTGACTCTGCCGCAACTGGTAAACAGCTCCTCGAGAATGGCAGGCTCAAGAAGCGGGTTACAATCATTCCCCTCAACAAGATTGCTGCCTTTAAAGCATCGGCAGAGAAGATTGGAGCAGCCCAGAAGATTGCGCCAGGTAAAGTTGACCTAGCATTATCGTTGATCGGATACGAACATGAGGTCAACGCCGCAATGGAGTATGTGTTTGGTTCCACCCTTGTTTGCGAGGACGCAGAAACTGCTAAGCGCGTAACATTCGATCCTGCGGTGCGCATGAAGAGCGTTACACTTCAAGGTGACACGTACGATCCTGCTGGTGTGCTGTCTGGTGGTAGCGCGCCTCAGTCTAGCGGAGTCCTTATCACTCTACAAAAGCTCAACGAGATTACGACAGAGCTGAGCTCACAAGAGGCTCAGCTTCAGTCTTTGCAAGCCACCATGGCGAAGGAGAAGAAGAAGCTGGATGCGGCGCGCAAATCCAAGCAGGAGCTCGACCTGAAAAGGCACGAGATCAAGCTTACTGAGGAACAGATTGGCAGCAATGCCTCTTCATCGGTATGTTGCCCGTGAGACCTTGATTTGACCATTCTACTAACCATATCATAGATCATACAAGCTGTTGAAGAGATGAAACAGACTATTGCTCAGCTCAAAGAAGATATCAAGGCGGCCAAAGCCAGGCAAGACGAGGCCAACAAGGACGCCAAGCGCATTGAGCGCGACATGAGCGAGTTTAGCAACAACAAAGATAGCAAGCTTGCGGAACTACAATCTTCGTTGGAGAAGCTCAAGAAGGCTCTGGTAAAGAACAATGCCTCGATCAAGCCTCTCCAAACCCAGATGCGCGAAGCGATGGTCGACTCGGAGCAATGTGGAAGCGATCTTGCAGCCGCCCAGGAGCAGCTTGAAGAAGTCCAGACCAACCTCAAGTCGCAACAAGAAGAGCTCGATGAATTGTTGGCTGAACAGTCTCGTGTCAAGGTAATATTTCCGGCTTCCCATCGCAAGTGATACTAACCGTATTAGGATGCGCACGATATAGCTGTAGCCCGATTGAGTGACGAGCAAGCCAAGTTGACTGGTTTCGACGAGGAGCTCCGGTCGCTTGAGGACGCGATCCGCTCGAAGAACTCGTCGATAACAGAAGGCGGGCTGGAACAGCAGAAGCTTGGTCACGAGATTGAAAGATTCCACAAGGAGCAGGAAGGCGCGGCGGGTCACGTGAAAGCGCTTGAGAAGGAGTACGAGTTCATTGCTAATGACTCGGAACTTTTTGGTCGACCCGGTACGCCATACGACTTCAAGGGTGTGAATATGGCGGACGCGAAGACTAGGCGCAAGTCATTGGAAGAGCGTTTCCAGCAGAAGAAGAACAAGATCAACCCCAAGGTCATGGCCATGATCGACAGCGTCGAGAAGAAGGAAGCCAGTCTCAAGAAGAACATGTCGACGGTTGTCCGAGACAAGTCAAAGATTGAAGAGACCATCCTCAAGCTTGACGAATACAAGAAGGAGGCGCTACACAAGACATGGACAATTGTCAATCGCGACTTTGGGCAAATCTTCAACGAGCTTCTACCTGGCAGTTTCGCAAAGCTCGATCCTCCCGAAGGCAAAACGATATCTGATGGCTTGGAGGTCAAGGTTATGCTTGGTAAGGTGTGGAAGCAGTCTCTGACTGAGCTGAGTGGTGGCCAAAGGTATGCACCGGCTTGTTGCGCCCATCTGAAACTCACTAACAATGACTAGATCTCTCATTGCACTCTCGCTCATTATGGCTCTTCTTCAGTTCAAGCCTGCGCCCATGTACATCCTGGACGAAGTTGATGCCGCGCTTGATCTGTCGCACACACAGAACATTGGCCGTCTCTTCAAGACCAGGTTCAAGGGATCGCAATTTATTGTCGTCAGTTTGAAGGACGGCATGTTCCAGAATGCAAATCGCATCTTCCGCACACGCTTCGTGGACGGCACTAGTGTGGTACAGGCGACGGCTGGGTCTTCGGGATAAGGCTGCAGCATCATGTGTTATTAAGGCATGGCTTGATACCCGGTGTGCATGGTCTGAGTTACTTGTTTGGATAATTGTTTGTATACGAGTGCATAGGAATGGTGTTGGTGGAGTCTAGTACATGGCACTAATGTCCGGGTTGGGCAGTTGGGTATGCGCATCCGAGGCATGAGTGGCTGCTCCCTTGTCAAGATCTCTTGTCGTCTGTTTCTCCTTCCCGATTTGGGGCTCCAAGATACAGGTTTACTGGGCATCCATGGCCATAATAGGACCGTGTATCCTATTATCGAGCGCCGCCTATCTAGCTCGCACTCTCTTTCGCAATACGCCTATTGATACACTCGAGGCCGTGGCCTGTTATTATTCTCCCTTGATGCACACCTAACCTTGCACTGACTCGCCACCCCTTCCCCCCACTACAGGCATTCATTGCCACCTCGCCAATGCTATCGGCGCCTCAACCTTCGACCTACGCAACCGATATCATCGCGGCAGGCTCCGGTTCTGCTTCTGACAACTCCGACCATAGTGCATCACCTACCCCCGACGCCGAAGACCAACCGCCCCCGAGCTCTCGAAAGGGTCCAATCAGGCATTACACAACGCTCCAAGAGCATGCCGATCAGATTTTTGAAACCGACGTGTCAGGAAAAGACGAGGCTGTTACCCCAAGGCATGTCAACAGGCGTGAAGGCTTCAGCTGGGGGCAACAACCGGAGCCTGGAGACCAAAGGCAAAGCCGTCACCCCATGACTGTGGAGTACGGGCGACAGAGATCGCCTCCACCACTAGACGAGATCATCAGACGATCCACTGTAATTGACGATGCCGACGATATCCAGAATCACAAACTTCGCCATGTTGACAGCACCGAGTCGCGCGTGTCGACAGCCATGCGCATAGCCGACTCTTTCTCTTCGAACGCGAGCGATTACCATCCTTACGACAATCGGAGGTCTTCCATTATCGCTTTTGCAAAGGGCATCGCAAGGCATGTACCGGATCTCAGAGTGCTACATCTGCCAGAGAACAAGCTAGTTCAGCAGAGACGAGATTCCAAAGACGATTCCATCTTGAGGCTACAGAAGAAAGATCGTGTGCAGTCTTTTGCACCACCACCGTCGCCCAAACCGAGCAACAGTCATGAGAAGTTACCAAAGCCAGCTGTCGTGATTGATGAACCATCGATAGCTGTCGAGACATCCACCCCACCATCGAACCCGCAGTCACCGGCAACGAATAGCGGACTTCGAGCCCGTCGGAATGTACAACTTGGTCTGACAATGCCGGATAACATGCCAGATTTGCCCGCTCGTGGTCGCTATCCAGTCGATGTGGCGGGCAATATTGGGGCTCCTCGCGCACGAAGTCCCAAAACACCATGGATTCGCAGCGATCAGCCAAAGCGGGCGCAGGACTGGCTGGTCAAGTCCACGCCCATCAAAGAAGAAGACTATATTGGGGATAGCATGTCAATACTGAACAGCGACAATCATGGTGGTCGCGGTCTCTTGCCTGGTAACGACGCAATGTTCTCCTCACAGTCACCAACGCTTGAACTCCCACCTCTAAAAGTGAGAGAACGGCGTTATATGAGTCATCAACGCACAGGAAGATCGCACAGTGGACGGAGTAACTACAGCAATACGAGTGCAAGTGACTCGACTGCACCACATACGCCGGATGGTAATTGGAAAGTACCGGATGAGGGAGCACAGGCCCATAGCAAGGTACAATTACAGCAAATGGCACAGGAAACAAAGAAGACGCGAGCTTCTCGGTGGAAATGGAGAAACACAGCGTCTAGTGAAGACACACCTCCGCCTTCTAGACCAGAATCTCGAGTAAGGCGCCTATCCATCAATCCCTTTAAACGCTCAAATCGCCTTGCCGACCAGGTTGTCTTTGAAAAATCTAGACAAAAGACACTTTCACATCACCCAGCTAGTCGCGGTAAACCAGACCACCATGCATCCACATCCCTATCACACATGCAGGCTCCCCCTGCATTCATTCCCCCGGGACTCAATCGTGTCCCCACGCCCCCCATCTTCGACACCAACGGCGAAGTCAAAGGCAAGCTCGCCGATTTCCTCTTCGACTTCCAAAGCAGCGGCATGCGAAGTTCACGCAACAGACCAACATCGAGTTCCGAAGGGCACTGGGACTCGGACGCACTCCTCATGAGTCTCTCCACCGACCTTGTGAATCTCGATAATGATGACGACGAAGAAGAAGAAGGACCTGAAGGGCCGCTCAAAAGCAGCGCCACAATGAACAGCCTCACTTCCTGCTTCTTCGCCCCAGACAAACAACACCACACCAACAATCGCACAAGCAGCATCAGCTACCTAGGCGTCAAACCCCCGCTGAGCCCCTCGTTTGCTGCAAATTCCGACCCTATGCTCGGCCACGACGGATGGTACCGTGTGAACCACGAGCGGGGCGCCCGTCACCGCGACGCGCGCACTGTTGCGGCGCTGGCGAGACAGGAAGAGGAAGAGCGCCGCAAGTTCGAATGGCTGGTTCCTGAACATCTGCCGAACAGCCCCTTGTGCCCCTTGCAAGAAAAGTACGTGGGTGTGGGCAAAGGGCTGTGCTACTGGCATGGGAGGAGGAGTGGAGACAAGATTAGAGGGGGCGAGTATGCGAGGTCAGACGTGAAGCCGGATGCGTGGAAGGCGGTGCTGAGTGGAAGTGGAGAGTATGCTAGCAGTGGTGGTGAAGGAGAAGCGGCTGTGGGAGCGAATTTGGCCATGTCGCCGGGGATCGGGGGACCGCTGGCGAGGGAGGCAAAGAAAAGGAGATTGGTTAGTTTGTCTAGTCCGTAAGGTAAGTAGGCACGGGCTGGGAGGATGTAATGTTAGTCTTGATACCCGCGTATGGACGTGGCAGATGAATTATCAGTGCCATTGAAGTAATATTCTACCCCCATAGTTTGTCTACTCTACTACATGCATCGTGGTCATAACTTCGTGCAAAGGCCATCTTGAATTCATTTGATCGGCGAGCCTAGTCCTCAGGCTCGGTGTTTGCCCTCCATGTCGGCGTCTTGCCTGCTTCCTTCCACATTTGTTGCCTCTCGCGGAATATCTGCTTTGCCCACGCCATGACCTCGTCGCTCTTGATGCGCCCTGCGACCCATGTGAACTCGCCCAGATCCTTCTCGCATTCGTACTTTCGCTCATATTCTATCATCTGGACCAAAAGTTCAATCTTGTCAATGTCATGGACGAAGAGTGACTCGGGTGTCTTGCTGTCTTCGTACTCTTGCCAGATTTCGCGGACATCTTTTCCATTCAAGCCTCCGTTGAACTGGCCCAACAGGTTCGTGCAGATGTAGTCCATGGCTTCGGTCTCTCGCCGGCTCTTCTCCTCCTTGGTCACGTCATCTACTGGTGTTATGTCTCCGACCAGCGCTTCAGCCATGTCGTGGATAACAGCCATGCGACAGCATTTGAGAATGTCAAGTTGGGAGCTGAGCGACGAGGGCGCCATCAGGGTGAGAATGCTCATGCGGTACATGTGGTCGGCAATCGATTCGCAGTCAGAGATGCCAAAACGGCGCCATCCTGCGCGCTTGGTCGTCTTGAGGCGCTCGAGGAGGTGGAAGAACGGAACGGGCGAGTCGGTGTGTTCGGCATTGCGGGGTTTGATATCGGCCAAGACTGCGAGCAGGTGTCAGTAAGGCACGAGGATAAGGGTACAAGTAGAAAGAGGGTTTCGCATACGGACGAGCCATTGCTTGTTGTTCATGACATACCACTCTCAACTGTCCACTGTTCCTTTTGCACATCCTTTGGCTCGAGTCTGTCGGCATTGCGCTCTGCGCCATTGGTCTGGGTTGATCCGTCCATGGTCATGATGTCGGTGTGGCAGCCTACCAAATTGGAAGACTGAGGCTTTGAAGCGGCTGGTGAAATACGCAGGCGAAGGGTGAAGCGTGAGGAACGTCTGGAGTGGCGGGAAAGCAGAAGATAAAGAAGGATGGGAAACAGCAAACCAGGGTCTGGCGGCGCGAACGCGACTATCGATAAGTAGGACCCGGCTTGGCAAACAGAGCAGGGGTCTGCTGTCACACCGCAACACCACGCATGCACATGCGCCACGCTCCCCACGACTCTTTTGCAAGAGCAGTTGCGTCGATGTGTTGTCAGCGGTCACAAGCATGTCTCGCTCTAACTCGGCCTCTTCCACCGCTACGACCACGACGACCACGACGACCAGCGGACATGTGCGCACCACGTCAGTCAAAACAAACAATGTCAAACCTCAACAATTGAACCCCATGCCGGCATCGGATATCAGGCTCTTCGTGACCAATCTCCGACTGCTGGACTTTGGCCAACGGCAGGACTGGCCAGACATCACCGTGCAAACTTTCTCGGCGAAGAATGCGGATCAGCGTCAGCGGATTGCCGGGACCGAGTGGGCCTTGTTCCGTCTGTTCGAGATATGGGATCCCAACGAGACAGCACAGGTATCTTCAAATGTGCAGTACACGTAGCCTTCGTCTCTAACACGACTGCAGAAGCTCCAGCCCTTTTTTCCGCCTCTCGAGCCCCTCCAATCGTTGAACCTCCGTGCTGCGCTGTTCCGATGCCTCAACGACTTGAAGAAGAATGGCGTCCTGGGAAGAGAGGCTGTCCTTAGGAAGACCATGCTAGACGAGTGCAAGGGGGACAAATTCTACGAGGTTATGGCCATATTCTCCAACGCCGTCCTGAAAAAAGTACTTGCAGCACGCGATGGCGGGGCTCGGGATGCTGCCGTTGCAAGGAGGCTAGCAACGGCCCCAATACTCTCGCCCGACCAACAGCGATCATTGCTTCCTCTCGCCATTGCACACAAGGCGGCGCTACTCAATGTGCTGAAAAAGAAAGAAGAAAAAAGAAGAAAATACTTGGAGTTTGAGGGGCTATTGGACAAAAAGGCCGAAGATATCAACAGCCGGATACGCAAGTGCAAGGATACCCCCCGGGCGAAGAAGCCCGCAGTGACACAGAAGGAGGCGGATGTGGTCAAGAGGCAATTGAAGGACAACTGGATAGGCAACCAAAAATGGCTCGATGTCATGCTACATGGCGATGGTGTCCAAGCAGAGGATGCGTTCCTAAGCAGCCGCTTCGACAAGGTCTGGCACATGGTTGAGAATGATCGAAAACTCGAAGACGTTGCACCAGAGACTGGGCTGCTAGAGAATCTACAGTCGAGGGTGCGAGAGCAGCAAGAGCGACTGCAGAAATGGAAAGCCTTTCATGATGAACTGCAGAGCGATGCTGCGGGTACAGAGAAACCAGCGAATGCGAAGAGTGCCGTGCCCATCCAGGAGCTCAAATTCGACGCCCACTCTCAATATCAGCTACCGTCTTCAAAGGAGAAGGTGGAGGATGCGGCCATCAAACGTCCGGAACTGCGAGCAGAGTACCGTGACATCTTATCTGATATGGAGACCGAGTTATCATGTGCGGGAACCAACAAGACAGGTCCCATATCCACCATCATGCCGCGACGACGTACATCTCCAGCAAAAGATACCCAGTCGCCTGTTCCAAGGAGGAAAATGACCCTATCAGACTCGCTACCAGGGTCACCAACCAGCCCAGTGGTTCCTCCAAAACCCAAACATCTGTCCAGACCAAATTCCCTGCATAAAGTGCCTACCCTGTCTCGGCCGCCACAGCATGTATCAGCAGGGTCCACTCCCATCGATTCCGAGGCGACATTGATTGGTCAGTCTTCTACACGTCGCAGCACACCACCAAGACCCGGTCACGTGGCATCGCCAGTAGAGACTCGTTACGAAAATGGACTAACACGAGAGCGTACGCCGCCTACTTCAATTCGTACCAACGGAACGTCCAATGTCGATAGCCCTGAGCCTACCGTTACTCTGACCGTACAAAAAGCCTCGCCTTCACCCAAACGATCACCAGAGTCCCCACCCAAACCACTAATCCTAACCTTTGCACCACCCGTCTTCGATGCCGAAGAAGCCATGGCCGACCAAATCATTGACTCCATCGGCAATGCAACTCCGTCTCCAGTCAAAAAGCCCCAGCCACGCATGTCCCTGTCCCTGCTAGAACGAACACGCATGACAATGTCGCACAGCACATCCTTCTCTCCCGTTGCCGAATCCCCCGATCCCCTCCCCACAATGGCACCGCCTCCCCTCCCCTCGGCCAGCGACGATGATACCACAACGCGCCACGCCACGCTCCTCGAACGCACCCGCCTCAGCATGACCGCCACACAGTCTCTCCCACGGCCCAAGAAGCCCACACAACGCAAAAGCAGCACCTCCCGCCAAAGCCTCTACCCCGTAAACCAATTGGAATCCCCCCACCCCCGCGACTCGACAGACCACCTTGACCACGAAAATATAGACGGCACCGACCAGCTGTTCAGCGACGAGACCGATTACGACCATGTCTTCAAGTCTCGCCCGAGAATCGCTACGAGCCCTGTTTGGAGCCCCGAGGGCAGGAGAAACAGCACTGATGCCGATGAGGAGTATGCCGATGACGATGATCCAGATGGTGTTACGGGCATTGATCTCGCGGATGTGGATCAGGATTATGATGACGATGAAGAGGGCGGGTATAGGGGCAGTTGGGTTGACAGTCCCAGTCAGAAGAGGGGTGTGAGATATTGATTTTAGGTCTAGTTTAGTCTAGTCTTTTTCTTTTACTTTTTTTTTCTTTCTTTTACGCATCATGATTTTATAGATTGGCTGTGTTGAAAAGATGCGAATTCTCCGTTTTTTTTTCTCTTTTCTCTTTTCGTTTGTCGCTTCTTCCGTGCCATGAGGCGGACACGTGGATGAACTTTGTTATGTGAGCAATGAGTATAGATGATATTCATGACGTAGTTTTCCAATTTTCACTCATTATCGCAAGACAATAGATGATTGTTGCTTTTTTTTCCTTCTCTCGTCTACCCTGCTGAAATATATGTGCCCGAACCAAGGTGACTGTGACTGCGTAGTTGTGTAGTGCAGTTCGTCGATCTACTGTAATAGTACACATGCCCTGCATAAGTATACACGCTAGTACAACGACACAATAGGAAAAGAAAAGTACAAGGGTAATATTATATAAGAAGAAGAAGAATCAAAATTTAGGAAATTGCAAATCTACTCAAAATAACGCCATGAAAATGCTACTTGCACCGTCTTGCAGCTTCTTCCCACCATGTCACAGCTCCTGGACCTCGCTCCTCTCCACAATGCCCACCTTATCCTCGGCATCTCTCTTCCCCTTTTCCATTCGGAAACACACCTCGGTACGTGCATCGTCGGTAAGTCTTCCCCACTCGAGCAAAAGCCGGAACATGTAGATTTCCATGTCCTCCTTCCTCAGCACCTTTTCTGTCCACACTTTGCCGTCTCTTGCAATCTTCTCTGCAGCCTTGATCTTCCCCTCCATCATGCGCTTGTTGCGTTCCTCGACACCATAGCCGCCAAAGTAGGCTAGGGTGGAAAAGAGGTCGTGGAGGCGAAGATCAACGGGGACAAAGTGCTTCCAGGCTGTGAGACGGCCTTCGTACCATTCGCGAAAGAGGGCGGCCTTGAAGATTACCGAGTTCGATTGTAGGAAGGGAATGAAGCGACTAGAGAAGCCGGCCCCGTCGGTGTCGAACAGATATCGATAGCGCCAGTGTTGCTTAAATTCAATAGGATCACCGAATCCAAACTCGCGCGACTGGTCATCGCAGTCTTGACCGGCGCAGCGTGCAATTGGGCCAATAAGGCGGACGTCGGTCTTGGTCTCAAGATACCTCTTGATATCCCCAGTGCGCTTAAGCATATATTCCAGGCGGCCACTGTGATCCGGCTTCGGGAGGAGGATAGGTTGACGAGATGTTTCGTTGTTCAGTAGATGAACGAGTCGCTGACGAAGCATACCTTTCCAGGTTCCATACGAAGTCATGCCTTCGGTGGTCGTGCCGCGCCAGAAGAGCACATCCAGCTTATCTACGAAACGGGGATCAGGCGATTTCTCGTCAAAACTGTACTTGTTCTTATCCGCGTAGTTCCAGGGCGATGGGTATCGAATGTCCGCAAACCCAGGAGCACGGCTCTGGCTGAAGATTGGGACGATGTCGTGAGTGCCCATCAAGCCCGACGGACTCAGATACATGCCATGGAGGTTTGCAATATCCGGTTGATGGCAGGGATCGGCTGACAGGGTCCAATTGGCGACAAAGGCACCAATCGAGTGGCCTTGGGTGCAGGTATGGCAAAAAGTCTTTGTGTTCCAGTGACGCTCTTTGCGCGCGCGCGATTCGGGCGGGCAGGCGATGGAGCCGTATGTCTCGTAGGCGGGCTTCAATCGAGCATCTTCAAAAAAGTGTGGGTCATTCCTGACATGATCCATATGCAACCATTTCTCTGCACGGTCTGCACTGAAACCCTTGGCCGCGCGATCCGACTCAGACATGGGATACGGTTGCGGGTTATCCAGCGCGTCTTGTAGGCGCTCGTAGGGAACCGCTACACGGCTCTCGTCCTGCATGTTCATGGCCAAATCCATATCAGGAAGAAACTCGGCGAACTTCTGAATCATAGCGACCACACCCTCCATAGTCTCTCGATGCGCCTCTTCCACATTGTCAAATAGGCCTGCTTTCCCGTCCCTGATGCGGATACCGCCAACACCGTCCCGAGTAGCCAGGACGGTTGCAGTGCGCAACCGCAAATCGTCAGGGTTGAAGGACGAAAAGGGGGCTAGATCTTCCTCAATGTTGTCATAATCATCAATCACAATTGAGTTACGGTTGACGGCGAAATTGTACCACTTGTCGAAATTGGGCGGGGGGTCGCGATTGTAGCGCTGGCGGTAGTGCACGACAGCCTCAGCCAGCGAGTTGCTCCGATGTGCTTGCGAAGCCCACTGATCATGTTGCACGGCAGCAATGTCGATTAGCGTCGCAATGGGGTGCTCGAGTACTGGCCCTTGTCGGCGATATACAACAACACCTATGGAAAAGGCGATGAGAAGCACGATGAATGTAGCGGACTGGTTTCTTCCCAAGCGGACTGGCACCGTAGAGCGAATGCGGGTTTCGATGTTTGTATCTGTCAAGAGATGAATGATGAGCGCAATAGTAAGCAATGTCAAACACAAAACAAGTCCAACCGTGGATTTTGGTGGAAACGAGTGGGACACGCCGGTCCCCAGTGCGCGAAGAACTCCAATATATGCAGAGGAAAATGCAACAATGAGCACCGAGCTCATAACGCCATACAAACGAGCCTGGGCAGAGTGAGCAGCAGTCCGCAGGGGAGACGAGCGGCCAAACATACCGATTTTATAAAACATAACGTCATAAAGGGTATCATCAAGGACAAACGCAAAAGACCAAGGAGATAGTCGGAAGGAAATGAGAGCATCCATTCGCGATGCTCGGGCATGGCAGGGTAAATGACAATGCCAGCGACAACAAGAACCAGAGATGATGCCTGGCTGGGTTAGCATGCTGGGCAAACGTTGCGCGCGTACAGTGCAACGTACAATCAAAGTCAAGCCGACTAGCAGGTGGTTGGAGGTGCCATCTTGGAGCTGGATAGACCAATCGTCGGGCTCGGAAATGCCGTCGTCGACCAGGCGGTAAATCAGCTGGGCGACAATGCAGTCTAACAAGAAGCCGAAAAACTGCAGGGAAGGAATACTGGTGGCGTCCGAGTTTGCAATGGAGCAGATGTACGAAGAGCGCAGGGTGGTGGATTTGATGCTGACAAGGAAACTGCTGATGGAGAGCAGGAGAGAGGGGATAATGTAGCGCGTAGAGCCATTGAAGACGAAGCCAAAGACGCGGTCGAGTGGTGAGCGCATGCGCGTGTCAGGGCTCCAGGCGGGGTACTGGCGCTGACTGGGGTGACGGATGCTGTGGTATAGGGCAACGACGAGCGGGAGGAATGGCTGGAAGAGTCAGTATGTCGCAGCAAAAAGACACGGCGCTGGGCGACGCACCCATGCAGAGGGGCCGCTGCACTCGACATGGCTGATGACGCGGTAGAAGATGGCGATGCGACCGCATATGGCAAACAGCAGCAGCGCCAACAGGGCGCCGACGGCCCTCACGCTCCAGGCTCTGGGGCGGCCGTGGAGTCCGGCCTCGGACCAGATCTCCTCGCCGGGATGGCGCGTCTGGACATTGCTGAGGGCGAGGGCGATGTAGGTGGCGGGCTGCTGGGGCGGGTAGTGCGTGTGGTGGTGAGGGCGGCGGCGGGACGACCAGGCTTCGGCAGCGACGAGGGCGAGGCCGGTCAGGAGCAGCACCAAGGCGAGCGTGTGCAGGGGCTTGTCGAGGGCAAACGAGTAGTCGAGCGGAGTGGCGGTGCTCAGGTAGGCTGATGCTAAGACGAGGCCGCTGTTGGGGCGGTTAGCAGTGTAGAGGAGGAGGAGGCGGAGGAGGCGGCGGCGGCGGAGAGGGTCGCGCTTACCACGGGAAGAAGAGGGCCTTCCTGTCCATGACCACCGCATTCTTCGTGGCGGGCTAGTGGTGCGATGCGACGCAGCAATGGCGGCGAGAGGCACTCGGCATGGCCGGGCTGGGGCGGGGATTATGGTGGGAGTGGGGGGGGTGGTTGTTTGGTGGTTGGCGGCGGCGGCGGGAGTGGTATAGAAGAAGTGGTGTTGAGTCGTCTTGTCTAGTCTCGCCAGGCACGGCTGCTCGGCACCTGCAGGCCATGTCGCCCGGGCTGTGCTAGGCGCCCACACGCTAGCGGGAGGGCGTGGAGACACGGCCGTGCCCACCCAGTCATCCTCACCACCACCACCACCGCCGCCGCCGCC
The DNA here is from genome assembly GCF_000359705.1 of Exserohilum turcica Et28A. Taxonomy (NCBI): domain Eukaryota; kingdom Fungi; phylum Ascomycota; class Dothideomycetes; order Pleosporales; family Pleosporaceae; genus Exserohilum; species Exserohilum turcicum. Next base: position 1,084,525 of record NW_007360247.1, on the reverse strand, counting down.
GCCGCCGCCATCGTCGCCCGCGTCGTCATGCCCAGCATCGCCTTCATCCGCCTCGCCCTCGCCAACGCGCGCGCTGTACATATACGGCGCCCCGTTGATGCCGCCCTCGAATGCTCCTCCTCTGCTCCCCTCGCCGCGCCTCGCCTGCACTCGGCTCACGCACACGGGCTCCCTGCACTCAGGCTGCCCAGCACGCGGCCGTCTCGGTCCATCAGCACCATAAGCACCTTCTCCCGACTCAAACCTTCTCCGAAACCCTCCAAGTCTTCCCCTTCGCGCCCACCCGTCTGCCTCTCCACGTCCAAGACGCGTAACCCAATACTTGCCAACCTTGCCCATGTCCACTAAAGCTGCGACACGCCCTTTGCGGCCTGGCAGCGCCGCCTCATCGGCCGGTATACATAGCCAGAGCAGTATGCACACGAGCTGCATCCAGCCCTCAGCTTCACTGTGCCCATTTATTTATCCATTTTTTGGCACTACTCACCACCGTGGGCGCCAGCACTGTCGTATTTGCCGTACGCGGGGCCGCCTAGTCTGGCGCGGGGCCGCGCATTCGCTCGAGGCGCTGCTCCTGCACTGGCACCAAGCCCAGACCAGCAGCCTCTGAGCCGTGCCTGCGAATCGTGGCGCCCGTAAGCTCACCGGCATAAATGCGAAGCTGCACAGCACGGTACACCAAATCACGTCAGCAAACACACCCCTTGGCCTGGAGCCGTCGTCACTTCAACACTTGGTATATTTCGTCGCCGTGCTACCCTACATACACACGCGCACATGGAACCCTCCTCCGCCGCCATTCACAGCCGCTGCAGCTCCCCGCTACTTCTTCTCGCTATCAATCTGCTCCGTATGCGCCGGCGAGCTCGCCTTGTCAACCTCGCCGTGCACAATCTGATTCTCGGCATCGTTTGCATGCGCATTGGTAATGCCAATTTCAGTCGCCGAGAACGTGTCGGCAACATTCCTGTAAGCCGGCACAAAGTTGACGCAGAACGCATACGTCCACGCCGCAACGAAAAAGGCCAGCGGAACCGTCATGGCCGTGGCCGTCGGCGCATACCCATCCAGCGGTCGAGGCTTTCCAAGCGAGTCGCTGGCTGCAAAAAGCAGTGGCGGCACCACGGCACCGCCAGCTACTCCGCCCACGATGAAGCCCGATCCGCGCTTCGAGTACTTGCCCAGGCCACGCATGCCAAGCGCCACAATGGTCGGGAAGATGATGCTCTCGAAGAAGAGCACCATGTACAGCATGGCCATGCCCGTGTTGTGTCGCTCCGTAATGGCCGGAATGATGAAGATGATGCACATGGACATGAAGACTAGAAACACCCATCGCGGTTTGGTATACTTCATGATGGCGCTGCCCGCAAATCGGCCCGCAGTGAAACACCCCTGTGCCCCCGCAAGGAATCGCGACGCCGTAGCGTTGTCGGTGATGGTTCCATTGGCATTCACTCGCGTTTCGGTAACGTAGTTGATGAAGGCTCCGGCAATCGCAACTTGGGCGCCAGTATAGCAGAACTGCGCAAACGTCGCATGGAAGAGGCGATACTGCTTGCGGAACGGCTTGACTTCAACCTCAGCGTTGGCGGCCTCAGCCTGGAAAGCCATATCCGCATCTGCATCATACGTCAGCACATAGTTAAACTTCCCGCAACACGAAGCTTACCAGTAATCTCAGGTATCTCGGTAAAGTAGTAGACAACTGCGAGCAAAAAGACAAAGCACGCGATTCCCAGGTATGTCCACTGTACGTTTTCCAAGGCCTTCTGGTCTGTTCCTACATTGTTGAAGAAGACATATGACGCCAGGACGGGCGCGACAACCGTTCCAATGCCATTGAACGCCTGCGCAATGTTGATCCTGATCTCGGAATACTTGGGCGGGCCACAAACTACACTTTGTTAGTGCCTGCAATGCTTGCTGCCACACATCACAATACACACCTGCAAGGTAAGGATTTGCGGCTGTTTCAAGCGACCCTAGTCCATTGCCGATAACGAAGATGGCGGCACAGAAACCGCCAAACGACCGGTATACCAGACACGGCCACGCGATCAGCGAGCCAATGCCATACAATGTCAGTCCCCAGATGAACGTGGCTTTGTAGCCCCAGTGTCGCAGCAGCCAGTTTGCGTGGCCCAGCGATGCCAGCGGGTAGGCGCCAAAGTATGCTGCCTGCAGCCCAGACGAGCGGGAGCGCGTGATGCCAAGCGTGACTTGGAAATGCTTGTTCAGCGTGTCGATGAGGCCGTAGGAGAAGCCCTGAGGAGTGGTCAATGGGTCGTACGACCGCTACAGCAACCGTGCGACTTACCCAGAGAAAAAAGAGGATCGTCACCAAGCAGAGCGGATAGATACTTTCCCTCAGCGTGAGCTCAGCCGCGCGCGTCCTCTGATCATCGCGACTACGTAGTTTTGGCCGCTTCAGAAACCCCATGATGCTGCGTGCGTTGGTCCAACAAAAGTTAGCGCACAGCGACTTGACACGTCGATAGGCCGTCTACTTTGTGTATATATGTAGAGACAAAGTAGATGACGTGAGATGAGGGGGGGGGAAGGGAGGGAGAGAAGAAGAAGTGCACGACTTCGCAACGGTCGCGATGCCGAGGGAGAGAAGGTATGTAGTGGGAGGCAAAACAAACTGCAGGGTCCCCTCTCAAGTACCTGTCATTTGAACCCAACAGAAGCACCACCTCGACGACAAGTGACGGCGAGATTATCGGGCCCATGTGCCCGCCAACCCCACCACACCTCTCCCCCGGAGGCCGCCAGAAATCCTGTACGGACTGCCGTATCACAGGCTGGCTCTGGTTCCGCCCGTTGCAGCCAAGCCCAGGCCGCGTCCCTATCACTCGTGTCGCTGGGGGGATGGAGAAAGCTGGGGTAAAGTCCGGGGAGTGCTTGCACTAGCGGGCGTAGCGTCATATGACGTTGGTATTCATCCTCGGTGGATTGTTGGGCCGACGCCGTGCTTTGATTGGTGGTGCTGGGCCAGACGGATCAGCGCTCTCGCAGCATGTTTGAACCGCCTGGGGCAATGCTCCGGCTACATGCACATGTCCATGTCTGCAAACGCTAACACTTTGTGGAAGGTCAGTCGAGCGGCGCGGCTACGCTGCATGCGGCGCGGCTTCTCGTACTCCTAATACTAATCCACCGTCTATTCGCATCGTCTACCAACCGTTGTATCTGCCCTGGTGGGGAAGCGGGGGAACCAAGAGGCGGGGGCCAAGCCATGCCCGTTTTGCCCTTGCTAAGTAAACCGCACATGACCTCCGCTAACCCTTGTTCTTGAAGTCCAGCCCGCCCTCCTTTCTCACAACACCGTATATGCTTGGGAGGTCACCCTTATCCCCGAGTTCCTCTTTGACCTTGTCCAGCCTTTGCTGTGCCAAACCAAGCATCTTCACGCTCTCCTTGGCCCCGCTGTTCTCCGCCAGCGCCATGGCGTGTCGCGCGTCCTTGCGCGCGAGGTCTACATCGAACAAGGGCTCCTCGCGCTGGTAGTAGTCGCCAGCCAGCAAGCGCTGTGAGTAGGCCGTGTACGGACCCGGAAACATGAGCGAGATGAACGTGTGGAGGTTGTCTACGCCCAGGCCTGACTTCTCGGCTAGAACATGGCCTTCGGAAAGCTGCGAGACCATGTTGATGATAAATGTGTTGCCAATCACCTTCAGGAGGGTAGCGTTTCCCGCTGGCTGGCTCGAGAAGTCGATGTTGGTGCGGCCCATGACACCGGTAGTGTAGGGGAGCACCTTGTCGCAAGCAGCCTTCTGGCCAGCCGTCACGCAGACTAGCTGCCCGTTGTCTGCCATGGCTGGGGCGCCGAACACTTTGGCAACCATCAGCCGGGTCCGGGATACACTATAATCTACACCTCGAATGAGACTTACCAGGCATGCCGACGAATTCAGCGCCATGCTCGGCGAGCCGCTTTTCCAGCCCATTGGTCGTGTCGGGATGCACCGTCGAGCAGTCTACAATGAGCTTGCCTTTGATGTCCTCCTGCACCATTGCATCCGCTGCGGTGTTTACGGCTGCATCGTCGCCAATGCACATGAAGATAATGTCAGCAGACTTGACAGCCTCGCCGACGGTATCAACGACCTTGGTTTTGGAAGTACCGAGCTTCTGCGAGAGCTCTTCGGCACGGGCCTTTGTGCGATTGTACAGGACCAGGGGCTTGTCGAGGTTGCCTTTCTCGACGAGGTTCTTGCACCTGGTACGCGCATCGGATTAGTGTGCGTTCAAATCGGAGAGTTGTTTTCCGTGGTCGAGGCCGCAGCCCGCGAACGTATGGACGAGAGACTCGGCGGCTCTGCGGCTCTTGGCCATGGTGACGAATTCCGTACGCCCGAAGAATCTCGGACTGCGTCTACTTACATGCCCTGCGCTGGTCAGTGACCTGTCGAACCAAAGGTAGTCGGCTATACTTGCCCTGCCCATGTTGCCGAGGCCGATCCACGCGAGTTGCGGGGCCATGATGTCTTATTTGCGATGCGACGATATATACTTGCTTTTGGGACGAGGAATTGGTGCCCAGTACGATGAAACAGCACTGAATTCTGGTGTTGCAGAGGCTGGGAGCGAGTGCTGCCGTCTTTGTAGGATGTTCAACACGGCAGATGGCCCGGAGTTAAGTCAGGCCAACGGGCCGATGTCGGTTATCAGGTAGCAAATGACGTGCAGTCATCGTCGACGAAGTTTGGATTGGACATGTGCGGCCACAAATCTCTGCACTTTCGCAGAGTCATACTCTGACTCCAAACCCGCAATCACACAGCTTCTGGTCCTTGGGTTTGCAGCGACTCGACGGAGGCATGAAGCATGTTCATCTGGAGCAAAGCCCCCGCGAGGGGCTTGGGGAAGGCTACGCAGAATGTGCGCCCGCAACCGAATATCGATATTTTACATGCGCGTCAGTGCTGACAGCAACAGCTTCCCAGAGGCCATGACAAGACCAAGCGCCTTGCAACGACGCAACATGCGCGCCTCTCTACCTCGACCAAATATGTCCGCAAATCCTCAAGCTCTGCCAAAGCGCGCCAGCGCGCCGAACGCGAGCAGTTGACCCGCCTGCTCAAGGAGTCGCCCGGCAAGCGCGATGCACGCAACTTTCTCAAACAATTCGACTCGCCCAAGAAGACTAAGCCTGCAAAACCCGCCATCGCGGCCCAAGCCAAGCAGATTGCTAGCGAGACCTTGCATGACGATTCAGGCTCGCTGCGAACAGGCGTCAATTTGGGCGACTTGTACAAGCCGTCTGTCTTCACCCGCGAACCACTCCCCGAAGAGCAATACCAGATCGAAGAGAAGGATGAGCCGGTACATCTGGCGCTGATCAAACTCCGGAAGCCGCAGGCGCTCAACGACCGCGTGATTGGCGATATAGCACGGACCTTGAGTCAAATGGCCCAGCTGGGCCTCAATACAGCAGTGGTAATAGACTGCGACGACGAGGTCGGCATCCCCAGTACCGAATTCGAGTTTGAGCATGGCAACATGGTCCGGCAAGAGGCATTGCGCCTCGTCGCCGCATTGGAGAACTACAACGAGCCAGGAGCATTACTGGTGGAAGACGCCTTGGGCTACACGCCGTTCACCAACGAAACACCCAGTACGGCTCAAGTTCGAGGAGACGTAGTGGTGCAACACAATTACCTGCTCTTCCCTCCCATCGACGACGGAATCATTCCGGTAATCACGCCATTTGCATACGATGAGAACCTTAAGAAAGTCAGAGTCCAAGCGGATGATGTACTGCTTGCGCTGATTCGCGAGTTTTCTGGCATCTCTGGACAAGCCGAGGCTAGCGAATCACAGGCTACATTGCACAAGACAGCAGATCTTGCCGAAAAGCCCGTCTTGGACCGTATCATTATCCTCGATCCGCTTGGTGGTATACCATCCGAAAACCGCGCAGACGGTGCTCATGTTTTTGTCAACCTCGAAGCCGAGTACCAGAATATTCAGCAAGAGCTACAGCAGCTGTCACTGACAAGCGCACAGCGCAGCGATACCTCCAACACTTCATGGTTGGGTGCCAGCAATCCCATTTCTAAATTCGTCGAGCATGAGATCGTTGCACCACCCGGCGCGGCATCAGAGCCGTGGAGCGGCTCAGCTCCTATGCGCCATCTGAAGAACCTCGACGTGTTTCAGCGTGGACTGAAACTACTACCCTCTTCTTCCTCTGGCCTAATTCTCACTCCACTCGAGGCTGCACGCAAGGCTATACCAGACGACACGCAGACAACCCCATCCAAGAATCCTTTACTCCACAACGTGTTAACCGACAAGCCCATGACTTCCTCCTCACTCCCCACATCACCCACCTCTCGGTATCTGGGCTCGGCAGCACCCAACCCGGCTACTTTCTTCAAGAAAGGCATTCCACTAACCATGATCCCCGATCCGCGCATCCACGGCCCATGGCAGCCGCCCTCAGCCTCCAACCCAAGCATCGACCTCGCAAACGACGCCCGCATCAACTTTCCCAAACTCGTCGACCTCATCAACGACTCGTTTCGCCGCAAAATTCATCCAGACAATTACCTCGACCGCATCCGCGGCCGCGTCGCAGGCATCATCATAGCAGGCGACTACGAGGGCGGCGCAATCTGCACATGGGAGACGCCCAGATCCCTTTTGCACTGCACCACCACGGCATCTTCGTCCCCAGACTCACCCTACTGGATCCCCTACCTGGATAAATTCGCCGTCCTGACGTCCTCGCAGGGCTCCGGCGGCGTCTCAGACATTGTCTGGGCCGCCCTCACACGCACCTGTTTTCCCGCCGGCGTCGTGTGGCGCAGCCGCACCAGCAACCCCGTAAACAAGTGGTACCAGGAGAGGAGCAAGGGCATGTGGAATCTGCCCGGCGGCCAGTGGACCATGTTTTGGACTACGCACCATGTCGACAAGCCGTGGTCCGAGCCCCAATGGGGAGATACACCTGCCGGGGTGCATGCAGAGGTCAAAATGCACATGAAGCGCTGGGATGCCTATGTTGATGTGTGTAGTGGCATTGAGCCTAGTTGGGCGGATGGCATTCAGAGGGCTGATTAAAAATCTCTCTTTTTTTGAATATTGTTAGTTGCGTTTATAGACTGGAGTATGATGGAAATTGGACTGACTGACTAACTGACTGCATGCATTGGCGTACGGCTTTTGGGGGGGTAGGAATCCAGAATAATGGCAATGTTAATGTCGTCCAACTGAGCCGTTTCCAGGATTCTGCAAAGGGGAGAATACATATATATATATATATATATATATACATGCGGGAATGTTGTAAAAAGGTCACTACTTAAGTAACTAGAGCAAGATGGAAAGAAAAAGAAAAAACATTGCTCAGATGGAAATTACTATCCAACACTAGTACAAACATATATATGGCTTGTACCAAAATACGCCCTTGATTCCTTTATTCCCCTTTTTTACCCACCACCCACTTCCCCCCCAACTCCACACACACACACACACACACACACACACAGCTATGTCCCCGCCTTGCCCATCATAATCTCCCTCAACCTAGCCGTAGCAACCGCATCCACAAACTCCACCGTCTTTGTAATCCACAAGCGCGCCGCGCCATCTGCACTCACGGTCCCCTGACTCTGCTGCTGCTGCTGCTGCGGCCGCTGCTCCATGTCCAGCACCCAGATTAGATCGTTCTCGATGACGTGCTCCTCATGCCCCAGGGCTACCATGTAGTAAGTGGCGCGCACCACGACCGACAAGCTAGCTTCATCCACGAACACGCGGGTCACGGCCATGTGCCAGCTAGCGAGGCGCTGCACCATCTTGTCGAGGTGTGCGGTGAAGTCTTGGAAGGAGAGCAGGCCCTGGAGTGGAGGCGACTGCGATACGGCGTGGTTGTGGCCCCACGAGTGTGTGTAGGCGGGGCTGCAGTGCGAGGCCATGACGGAGTAGTTTATTTGTTGTTGTGTGCTGGAGGGCGAGGGAGCGGGGCCGAAGGCGGCGAGGAAGCCGAGGGCCGTTTCGTGGAGCGACTTGTAGGTTTGCGAGGCTGTGGGTGGGGGTGGGGGTGGTGGAGACGTAGAGGGAGGCATTGTCTGTGTAGTTGTAGTTGTCTGTGTAGTTGTAGTTGTAGTTGTAGTTGTAGTTGTAGTTGTAGTTTAAGCTGTGGAGTTGGTAAGTACGGAATGATGCGATATTCGAGAGGTGTTATTTTATTTTTCTGGAACAAAAGCTAAAACAGAGGATGTGCGGAAGAGAGATATTGAAGATTGTTTCTTCTTTCTTTCTTTTCGATTCTTTACCACAGGCTTGTTTGTTAATATATAATCAACAGACTAAATCGTCGTCAGCGTCGGTTTACTCGGTTTACTAACAGCGCGGCTGCGGATCCCCACTTGCGCAGCGGGAAAACAAGGTTTCCCTCGCTGCATAAGTCTGGCACCGACGCGAGTAGCCGCTATATACACAGCTCCCGACGCGCCGTTGCTTACGTTTGGTCTAATTTGTCAAACGTCAGTGTGGCTTTGCCTCATGCGCGCCCTGACGGAACAGCCACATTTGCCCACCCAAATGTACTTCTGCGTGTATTTATTGTGATGAGCAGTCCATGAAGACTAGCCGAGGCCAACGGGGTATAGCAGTGTAATCGATCGTGTAGCGTGTTTGTGTTCGGCATTCTCGCGTCACCGTAAGCGCGAATAAGAATGGCGGTGTCGGTTGCACGACAACGCGCATCAGAGCATACTGGGTCGGGAAACGTGACGTGTTATGAGAGCGTGAGGAATGAAACGGGGTTGCAAGAAGAACGGAATTCAATGTTCTGGTGCGGTAAGCGGCAGTTCAAACTGCTTGGTAAACTTATCCTGTTCAACCTCCTGAATGATATGTGAACCTCTGCCAATAGTATAGACTGGGTGTTTAGGATGCTCATTCTGAGCTCGCTTCCATAGGCATACTGTCGTGTACTGTCAGAGATACGTGGTATACCCCCTATGAGCAGGCGCCAGTACGGGGCATCCACCAAACACTGTCCACTTCCCCAAGTGGTTGTGCCTCAAGTGCTACGCATCGCAGGCTCGCCCATATTGCTTGCACGGGTTCTCTATTCGAATTCTTCCCAGTCTTGCATATCCTTAAATCATTGTATTTGTGGGGTGGCGGTGTTTCTGTCCGTCCAGACCCCAAAGGACACGGGGATCGATGACAACGAGGTAGTGGACAAGATCGGGTCAGGAGAGGATAGAAACGCTTGAGAATCGTATCCGGAGGAACTAGACGTAGCAATAGGGGTAGAACTCGTACAGTTTGTCTTGCCAAATGTAGAATCGTGAAGCGGCTTTGCGGAGGTCCATCGACTAGACGTCGCGAGCGTAGCTGGAGCGTAGCTGGAGCGTCAGAAACCTTGATTCTCTGTCCTGTCAGCATGGCCACGTGCTCAGCCTGTCTTGTACGCCTACAAGAAGCTGGATTCTAAGACATGATAAGGGGATAGAGACGAAAATGCGTAGCAATGACAGACAGTCTGACTGCGGAACAAAGCATCGTTTCCTCGACACACAAAAAACAACACAGGAGATTGAAGAGTAATCCCTTCTGTCGGAACTTGCCTTTGAGCGTACCCACGAGCGCAAGGGCAGTGGATCCCGTCGGCAGCTTTCACGCCCGTGCGCTGTGACAGTGCCCGCAGCTACATGCATGCAGAGACAGAATGAGAACGTCACAGCCGCAATTTCCGCCAGAGGCGAATCTACCGGCGAACACCCTTTTTCTGACTTGATTCATGGTGCAGTCGCAGCAAGAGCAGCAGATCAGGGGTAATCTTTTGCCCACAGCTGGTGAGCCTTGAGTAAGTTCCATGACCGAAAATGAGGTAGCCGCACACGTGCCTAGATCAGCGGGAGGTACGCCCCGATACGGGTCGGACCGGGATCCAAATGCCGGGCAATATCATCAGGTCTTGCACAGCCTGCCGTGTTTCGAGGAGTCATGTGCCAACAGAGGGAGCATATGTTGTTGACTGTGCCTGTGTTTCAGATTTGGTCAGACTGATCAAGATTACTTCGTCGCATGCGTATAATAGGTAACTTCAGTCGTGCTTCTTGTCCCGGCCTCTGGTGAAAGAGACCATGTGCTGTGTTCGGCTCAATCCTGTCAGTGGACAGGATGAACCGTTTTTTGTTAGCCTTGTTATATTTCGGCGACGCGGTTCCGCTAACCACTTCGCTGCCTCATTCGGCTAAGCAAAACAGCGGCGCCTTCAGAAAGGGTCAAACGATGATGACCCGCTGTCTCCCTGCCGCGGTAAGCACGTCGAATATGCCCCTGAGTCTATACTATAGCTTCTCAGATATTGTGCTTTGAAGGGATACCGCCATGAAGACGTTGCACTGCCTGACGCGTGGAAAGAGTCCCATGGGTGTGCCAAGTAGTCCAGCAATTCTCTTCGAATCATCCCTCTCACTGCCACTCTGTATCTGCAGACCCACGAGACATTAGCCTGTCCAATAAGCCGAGTCCAAGCCACCAGTGGATGGCTTACAAATGAATTGTGTAGAAGTGGCGGACGGGGTCGTTCTACCATGTCCCCTAGGCTGTTCGAAAGAAGCATGTAATTCGTAGCCGTGCCACCTTGATGCAGATACTCCGCCAGCGCATATCCTAGCGTTATGCGGGAATACAATGAAGACAGATTGGGAGAACCATGGGTTGCATGACCCAACGCCACGTCTAATCGGATAGTCCCTCTCTGAGCATCCGTTGTGGTATTCTGACGGCTGCTCTATTCGCCGTCTTATAACTATCCGGCCGCGAGCCTTATGGTCGTGTGACGATTGCAGGAGCCGTGGTGCCATTCGATGGGACCCAAAACGTGTTGGAGCGGTGGACGCAGCTCTCGACGCAGAGCAATATTGCATTCCAGCTACCAGCCATCAGTATTTCTTCATGACAATCTTACTACCACATCGATAATACGTACCGTCTATTCTAGACTTGACCCTATCTGACAGGCACTTGTCCGTGAGCTGGTCGCGTAAGCTTGGTTCACTTACGAGGCCAGACTCATCTCCTTTTGCTGGAAGGACTGACACTACCAGTAAACACGCGCCAAGGAGCTGCTAGCTGGTGAGCGAACAGAGACTTCTTGTGGGAAGACGTGTCTTTGCGGCACACAAATGTCCAGACGCGTTGGCGTGGCCTGTCGCGCTGGGACGATGTCTGCATAGCGGGATGTTCTAGGCTGAGCCACGCTTATTCATTGTGGAGTGTATGTTGGCGTAGGCATGGTGCTGCGTGGCAGGCAAAGAATCGATGCGTCAAGCGAATGGTATTGTTCGGAGTGGGCTTGTTGCTGTGGGTGTGCAGGCGAGACGACGAAGAAGCCAATACGGTGGCTTGATTGCTGTGGAAGGAGCGAAATGGGTCCTCGGAGGGCGTATCGATCGTATCAGAAGTGTTCAACAGGATGAGAAGATGGTCTCATTTCTGCCGACGACCAAATTCGGTTGTCTCGGAGAGCCAATGTCCCGACGATCTACGTCGTTACACCAACAGGGAGTGAAATATAGTATGTAAGCGGAATCCCACCCACCAAACACAAGCACCCAACATCTCTGACACAATCAAACTATCCATGGCAACTTGCTTTGAAGATTTTGGATATTCTCGTGGAATCCAGGAGTTCGGAATGATTCTACAGCACTACTCCCGTCGCCAGTTTATGGATTCCAGCAAGCGATAGCACAGCGAGGCTTGGACAGGCCTACCCCATCCATGCATACACACCAGTACGTGGCGAACAGGCTTATGGTCTTGTGCAGAGCGAATGAGGGCTTGTTGAGTCCCCGGTTATTCTTGACGCTAAATGAGAGGATGCGAATATCGGAATACCCCTGAAGTCGTGTTCTCTTTGGCGCCAGCGAGCCCCATTGGAACACAGCCCAGCGAATGCCGAGAGGACGGCGAGATAAACCGATCATGTGTGACTGTCACCAAGCATACGGCCGCATATCCCGTAGTTCGCGCTGGGGAGTGATTGGCTGTGGAGGCTCCGCGCAGTGGTCTTCAAGGCTCGTCCAGAATCTTCCCCGGGGCTGCTATGATGTATGCCACCAGGATCTGCATTGGATTCGCAATTCAAAAGGCTTTCGATAGATGAACGGCTTCGCTTACCCACAGTCCCACATACAGCACGAGCGACATCGTCTACGAATGTGACTCGTAATCCACCGAGCGGGCGGACAGCCAACCGCAGCCTGGCCGACAAGAATTGTTCCTCCCTTGACAAATGGTCCTCGATCATGTGGCAAGGGATGAGACCCTGGTTCCTAGAATCCCACTTTAAGGTGCCACAGACTATGTCGCGTAGAGCAGATGCGTCTATGCAATGTGTAGTGTCGGGCATGTTGACGCGATTGGAGCACAGCCTGTGTGGCCAATGTGGGATGCTGGCGACTTGCTAACGTTTTTGTTTGTGTTTTGGAATGCAATTTGATATGCAAAAAGGCGTCTTGTTGACAGGCCTCGGCAGTCAGTCCATGGTGGTCAAGACAGCCAGGCCACTGGCTACCAACTGCATCGACGGCTCACAGAAGAGCAACATATCTGACGGTTCTACCTTTGAGCAGGCTTCTACTAGTGTCAGATAGCAGGCTTGCCGCCGGCCTAATGCGAACTTGCGACCCGGTGCGCGTGGGGCCGCGCTGACGACTTAGCTTAGGGCACACGGCCTCGCCTGCGCGGAGGTTGTGCCGGGCGCCTGTGTTTTCACGTCAGCAGGTGACGAGCTATTGACTGGCTTTGTCTGTCTATGCAGGTGGGGCAGCAGTGGCGCCAGAATGTCGCGCTGGAGGCGGGTGCAGCGGGCAATGTGGATGGATTGCGGGGAGGGAGGGAGATATGGCGGGAGAAGCAACGCTGGGCGGTGTTTCACGGTGGCCTTGTTGATGGAGCATGTGAATGGGATTGTAGTAGGTGTAGTAGGTGTATCTGGCTGGGCACAGAGTTTGTACCAAAGCGCCACAACGTCTTGTAGGCAGTGGCGCTAGTTCCTAGTGTGCCGTGATTAGAGGAAGCGGCGACGGTGCATCAAGACCATGACGAGCAACGAGCAGCAACAGACACACACAGACAATGCAAAAACAGCCTCTCATTATGGCCGAGATACAGTACATGGTAATGACATTGCCTCCCTATTTGCCGTCCTGTCCTCAACTCCAATACCATGGCGGTTCAGAGCTAGTGTGTGCTATCAGCTCCAGCATGGAGCGACTAGTGTCAGACGCGGCTGTTATACGACACTTATGCCAGAACGCCCATGTAGTCTGCTTGGGTGTGGTGGGATGAAGAGTCAGCCAGTCAGATTGGCCATCAGGAGGTGATGGACTGGTCGAGCTGGGTGGCCAGGCTTCGATAGTGACTGGCTGGTGGTGGTGTCTGGGCCGAGTTTGTGTACCCAGTGATGGACCTCAGGGCCACCTCGGAACAGTCTTCTTTTGCTTGGTGGAGATAGGTGCCATCGTACCAGAAGCGGGCCTGGTAGCTAGTACCGCTTACGGCGACCATGGTAGTCCAGGCGGTGCGGCCTCCTGAGGTTGAGTGTCAGCAATGCTTGCTCTTGGGCGCTGGCTGACCGGACGGGGCGCGTCCAAGGCGCCCTACCTCTGCGGTCCGAGAGGTCAGTGTAGGTAGGCTCTGGCAAGCCTCGAACGAGGCAGTGTTCTGGCGGGCGTGTCAGTGCATTGGCGTGTGTGATGCTGGGGGGGGGGGAGGGCAATGGCGGGCGGACCTCGAAGACGCTGCGACCAAGATTCTGGGCTTGCCATGGTGGGCGTGGCAGGTGTGCAGATGCAGGCAAGGCGTATCAGACTACGTCAAGAGGGCAAAGGAGAGGACAGGCGGAGAGAGCAGAGGCGTGCGCAGGCGAGGGAGAGGCTTGGGGGGAGGAGGTTTGGCGGACCAGTGTCCGGCGGTGCTCTGCAGCGGAGGGCTACTTATAACTCGGCGACATGGAGAGGCACCTCGTTCAGACGGCGCAGAGACGAGTATGAGGGCAGCAGTGAGTAACAAAGGAGTGCGGCAAGCTGCCTCGTCAGTCATACTCTGTTGGAGCACACACACACACACACACACAGCCAGCAGCGGTGCCCAGGTCACATTTTTGCACAGGCTCAGCGGGCCCAAGCCATTGGGTCGAGAGGCGACCTCTAGAGCGGGCCGACGGGGTGTGGGAGAGAACCAAGAACATGGCTAAGCTGCATGGCTGAGTGCGTGTGCGTGTGCGGAGAGTTGACGGTAGCCGTGGCCGTGGCCTGCCAGCATCCCAAACGGGAAGGGCCCCATGCAGCATCCGGCACCGAGCGCTGTCACTTGGAGCTCTTGGAGTGCCACGGCGAGCGTCTTCTGGAACCGGCGCCCAAGAAAAAGGCCCTCAGTGCACAACATGTGCGTATCCACCGCGCTGCAAGGCATCATGCTAGTGCCAGGCCAGCTCACCATGCAGCAGTAGTCAGAACACCCGCCGTTGCCCTCCGCGCCGCCGCCCGTGATAGCACGGCCAGGCGCTGGCTTGCCTGCCGGGGACATGCACCGAGGGCCGGCGCAGCGTCGTCGTCGTCGTCGTCGTCGTCTTGCGTGTGGTGTTCTGGTCCTGTCGGTATTCACAGGGCCGTCGTGCCAGAGCGGCCAGGGCAGGTGGAGAGGCGGAGCGGTTCGCACCTGCTGGCTTGGCATGGCATGACATGCATAGGGTGGCGAAAACGGCAGGAATCGCCAGTCACATGGCAGCAGCGACATAACGGGTACCTGCTTGCCCAAGGGCTGTGTGTGCGCGATGCCAATGCTGTGCCATCATCACGCAAACGCCTGCCGCCGCCGCCGTCGAGCAAAGAGCGCCTACCTACCTGCCTACCATGAACTCACCGACCCACCGACCCACCACCACCACCACCACCACCCGGCTTCGTGCCTTGACGTCCGCCCCAGAAACAAACCCCAGTCATGCAAGGTGCTACACGTCCGCCGCCTGAGCAAACACGGCCTCGGCCTCACACTGCGAACATGTGAGCCCGGACCAAGTATACATACGCTCACGGAGCAGGGCACATGCTGAACCAATGGCATCAGGGCATAACGCGCCCCATTCATTATTCGTTCCAAACAGGTGGTATCGTAATCTGCATCCAAAGACGTGTAACGGATCCGCGAACAAGTGCAACAGCAAAGAACAACAACAACAACAACAACATCGTGGCGTTGGTGACCAAAACCTCGAGATTCGTGCAAACGCATCCAAAACATACCTCCCAGGGACGGTATCCTGAGATTCCCACGCTCAACAAATGCAGCAAACACATAGCGCATGCCAAAAGACCGAACAGAGACATCAACAACAACAACAACAACAACAACAAGAAAAGAAACAAAGGAAAACAAACAAGCACCGAGGGTGCTGGCACGGCGGCGGGTGACAGGCGAGCGTCCCAACAGAAGAGTTCTGACAGCTTGGTCGTACATGTGCAGTCCGATGCTGCACCCGCCCGCCGCACACAACATGCTTTCCAAAACAATGAGGCCTGGCCCCTCAGGTCGGCACACGACGCACAGCCGGCGCGGCCTGTCGCTTGGATTGCCCGCCGTCGTACTGCTTGCGATTAAACACCTCGTCAATCAGCCGCTTGGGCCCAATGTACTCCAGATTGGCCATTTTGAACGACGAGTTGCGCAGCAGCGGAATGTGCATATGCGTGCTCTGCTGCGAGTGGAAGCGGCGCTTGATGCAGTCATCCACAAGTGCAATGAGGCCCGTGGCAACGACAACACTGTTGACCATGTACGTTAGCTTGCTGCCTCATGCGCGCGCCCGAGTTCACATGTAGTTTGCTACTTACTCCGATATGTCCGAGTCGGAATTGAGCACCTTCTCGTCCGTGATGCGCATATAGCACGGCGGCACCCAGCCACCCCTGGCGGCCTCCTCATGGGCTTCGCTGGGGCTCACGCGCACCGGGCAAATGTGCGCAAGGGGCTCCTTGTCGTTGTCGTCGCGCACCAAGTAGTAGGAAATGGTCTCTTGCTGGCCTTCCTTCTTGATGATGCGCTTCCACGAATAGTCGTGGCCCCAGTACTCAAACGCGTATTTCTTGTACGACTTGGCTCCGCGCCGCTTGACATCGAGATGCGCGTAATTTGAAAACTCGAGCTTGATGGTGTTTGTGGGGATCAGCGCGCGGCCCTTGGAGTAGCCCACAGCCTTGGGGCGTGCCTCTGGTTGATCGTCGTCGTCATCGTCGTCGTCGTCGTCGTTGTTGTTGTTGTTGTTGGGGCGGCCGCCGTAGTGAACAGAGTCGTAGCCAGAGTCGGCGCGCTTGAGGCCTGCTGACGTCGAAGGGCGTGAGTCCGACTTGACGAGGCTGGCCAGGGCGGTGCTTGCGCGTTGCAGGACGGGTCGCATTTCCTCTGCCTGTTCTGCTCCGTCTGCTACTATCCCTCCTCCTCCTCCTCCTCCACCTCCTCCACCTCCTCCATCCACTCCCATCTACTCGGCCGTCTCTGCTGCCGCTACTGCTTACACGCCTGCACTGCACTCGGTCGGCCTGCACCGCTGCTATTAATCCCCTCCCCCCAGCCCTTGCGCCCGCCCGCCCGCCTTGTGCCAGGTCACCCTTTCGTCAGCTGTCCCAGATCGCTGCGCCGCCTGCCTCACCCACGCTCCAGGCCCCAGGCCCCAGTCGCCCGCCGTCTGCCTATATGCTTGTCGCCGTCGCAGGACAGCTGCAGTGCCAAACTCACCCGTCTGTTCACCCAAACATTTCTAGCCCATATTCTTACTAGGCCCGGTGCCATCACCACCGCTCCGCACCCTCGTCGTCGCATCACATCACATTACATCACACCATGGCCCCAACCGCCCATTGGCGCCACCACCCCTCGAGCAACAGCACCACGTCTGGCCGCAGCGACAACAGCAACCGCTCATACGACACCGCCGCCACAGAGTACAGCGACCGGAGACCCTCGCTGGCCCACAGCGAAACCTGCCACGGCCGCATACAGGGACGCCATCAAGACGGCGACTATGCTGCGCCCACGCCCTATCAAGTCGCGCCCTATCCGCAGCTGCCCCCGCGCTCGTCCGTCGACACCTATGCGTCGACGTCAGAAGAGGACCTGGCCGACGACTTTGACGGCATGCCCGATTACGACGTTCCCGTCTTTCGCCATGAGCCGCTTGGCGGCGACGCCATTCCCACCACCCCCCGCGACTTTGCTGAGCTGTTCCCCACGTCCAAGCGGATATCAATACGACACGACGACTCGACCCTTGACGGAAACATGAACCTGAGAGTGGACACGCAGATTGAGGACCGCGGCCACCGGAAACAAAACTACACCCTCTTCCATCTGCGCATGCAGGACCTGCGCACCCGCCAATTCTCCCTCCGCCGCTACTGCAGAGAGTCTGGCCGCGAGGTCTGCCACTCGACACGCAAGTACCAGAAGCCCGCCCCACGAATGGATCGAGGCGCAGCTGCGGCAGGCGTGCGTGCGTGCGTGTGAGTGAGTGGGTGAGTGAGTGGGTGAGTGAGCGGGTATGGGTGTGTGGTGCGTGTGAGTGTGAGTGAGTGTGTGCGTGTATGTGCGTGCGTGCGTGGGATGTCGACGATGAGGGTGGGTGATGGGTGCAGGCATCGAGTGGTGTGCTTGCGGGGTTCTGGCCGCCTCGAGGCCGCGCGATCAGCGTCAAGTCGTGGGCGCTGCACACCCTCGCCGGCCAAGCGGGCCACCTGACTTTGCCTGCTTGCGGCCCTGTGCAGCGCGCGCGCCCAATCACGCCCGCCGCCCGCCCTCCCTGGCGCTCCACCCACCTCCACCCACCTCCACCTCCATCACCACCATCACCACCATCACCACGCTCCCTGCCCGGCCGAGAGCCGTCAACAGCATAGCTCGGCCTCCTCCAACGTCGCGTCGCCTCGTCCGCGCTGCCTGCTCCCAACTCAGCCCCGACACCGCGCTATGCGCTCTCACCCTGCCCTGCCCTGCCATTCTACTTGTATACTATACTTACTTGCTCTCGCCCGCCCGACCCGGCCATCTCGGGTGCGTATCTGTATCGGATCCGGGCGCCAACGGGACGCGCCCTGGTGGCTGATCGGCCCACGTGTATCGCCATGCTTGTCGTCTTTGCTGCTTGCTCGACTGGCGCTCCCACCTGTCAGCAGACAATGGCGAGACGGGCACTGGCGAGACTGCTGGCGTTGCCATGACTGACTGACTGACTGACTGACTGGCGCTGCCTGTCGCCGCGACGTCATACACCATGTCTGCTAGACGGCGCCAACGCCACGCACCGCTGCTGTAGCCTGCGCGCCGCCTCTCGGGCTGCTGCAGAGCAACCGCCTGCTGGTGCATCGCGCCTTGCTCGAGGCTGGGCCCCCCCCCAGACAAGGACCAGCCTCGATCCAATGCCGGCCGCTAGCCCCTCGACCCGTTGTGGTCACCCAGTGACTGCAATCCCATCCCACGGGTGAACACGATCGTCACGAAGATCCCAACCACGCCGTGCGACGCCATCACAGTTCTGGTTTCAGCAAAACGAAGCCGTTGGCTCGCTCGCTCGCGGTTTACTCGCCGAGTCTCAGCCCCCTCTCTTGTGTGGCAACCCGTGCCTCCCGGCGGCGGTTAAACAACCTACTAATAATTTGTTATTTAACCTACCTATAAGCCTACTAAGCTAGAGGGCTATATTAGCACTGTAATATTCAAACTATATAGAGTTAGTACTATAATATTATAACTTAGTACTAGTTATATAACTAAATAAGCTATTAAGTAATACTAAAAAGTATATAACTTATAAAGCTTTTACTAGTAAAGCTATTAGTAAAGCTTTATAGCTTTTTACGTAGCTTAACTAGTAAAAGCTTTATAAGTATATATTGTAAGAGGCTACGCCTACGTATGTACAGCTTAGCTTCTAAGCGAGTATATCTATACGACTACCTGGACTTCAAGAAGCTTGAAGTCTTGTTACTGCCTTTTTGGCTATGGATGGCGTAAGTAGTCGTACGCTCGGCCCGTTGGGCCCGCCCATTACATATATATATCATTAAAAAAATTATAGTAAGCTTTATAGTATTATAAAAGCTAACTTTAATAACTTTTAAAATAGCTTATTAGAGAATTATAACTATTTTTTACTTTTAGAGGTACTATATAAGAGTATAAATAAGGCTTAAAAAGCTATTCCTACTTGAAGTAAAAACTATAGTATTTTTTATAATACCCACTACTAAGTTTATTTTAACTTACTTAATAAAGAAAAACTTAAACTTTTTATATATTATAACTAAAAAAGTTAAAAGTTAGCGCTAGAGAAAAATAGGTTATTAATTAAAAGTAAGTTATTATAAACTATGAAAAAGCTTTATTGTAGATAATAAGTTATGAAATAAGTATTAAATTACTTTTCACAAATTCAACTAATTCAAAAAGTTGATAAAAATAAAATAGATGAAAAATAAAGTAAGTTTTATTAAAAACTACTTACTAGTAACCAATAATTTCATAATTATATAGTAATACTTATTTTGTAGCTATAAGTAATTTAAGTAATATTATAAAGTTTAAATTATATATTATGAATAGTACCTGTAAAGTTTTTCTTTTTCTAAATAATAGAAAAAAATATTAAAACCTGGTTTATAATATTTTATTACTAATTTACGTGTTTCACTAGTAAGCAGGCCACCCTAGTATATAGGCCACTTCCCTATAATATCCTACCTTTGCAACAATAACGCGCAATGTCTTTATAACGCAACGTGTTAAAAACTTATACTAAAGTAGATCTATTTTTTGCTATTACTAATCTTAGTTCTAAATTAATTTAAAGTAAATAACGCGCTACTACCGCCTATAGCGTCCTATAAACAACAATCTAGCGTTAATAAGCTAGATAGCGCCCTTAAAGCAATTAGAAGCTACTAGCAAGGCGCCTAACAAAACTAGAAGAGGAGGCTATTACTATGCGCGTAATAGTTAAGGCTAAGCGAGGACTACCTTATAAGAAAGACAACGTGCGAGATATAGCTAACAGACTGCTCTAAGAGCGTGGCGGGAAGGAGGTGGGCAAGAACTAGGTTAATAGGTTTGTCTAGCGCAATCCTAAGCTACATACGCGCTAGAGCTGTCTATATAATGACTAGCAAGCTCTTTATAAAGACCTAGCGCTTATTAAAGGCTAGTTTAAGCTAGTTTAGAATATAAATGCAAAGTATAGTATTATAAATAAAGATATATATAACTTAAATAAGACTAGCTTTTTTATAGGTAAGATTTTATTATAGTTAATTATTATAGGCTTAGATAAACTAGAAAGAATAAAGAAGATATAGCTACGCAATTATAAGTAGGTTACGCTAATATAAGGCGTTAGCGCAATAGGCACGCGTATCTTAGCGTTTCTTATTTTTGCTAGCAAGGTTCTAATCTCTACCTAGTTTATAGAGGATCTGCCACGCGACTAGGTAATCTAAGTTAGTCCTACTAGCTAGACAAACAATAATCTAGCGCTTAACTAGCTTTGTTACTTTAATTCCTATGCGCGGCCTATAGGGACGTATAGGCTACTTATTATTAATAGCTATAAGAGCTACTACTTAGTGGATTTCTAAGATCTTTGCAAAGAGATAAAGATAATCCTCTACTATATGCCTCCCCACTCGTCGCACCTCTTATAGCCTCTTAATGTAGGCTGCTTCTCGCTGTTGAAGTGCGCGTATAGTAATACTATCTTAGTCTTAGCACGTAATTATATTTACTATATTAGCAAAAAAACCTTCCTACTAGCGTTTAAAAAGGCCTATTATAAGGCTATTACACTAGAAAATATCCATAGAAGGTTCTAAGGTGCTAGACTTTTACTGCATAATTATAACGTTATTTTATTATAGCTTAACATTATACTACGTACGCTAACTCTACTAGCGTAAGAGACTACTACTTAGGAGCCAAAAACGCTGCGTAACGCGCGCGAAATAGAGGCGCAGGCTACGCTTATTTAGAACTATATATAAATCTAGCAAAGGTCTCCTATAAGTTCTCTTAAGAAGTAGATATAGCAGTTAAGTAAGAGAGCTTAGCAAATAGCTTATAATATAGTATTAATACAAGAGAAACTTAATCGCCTTAAAGCTATAATTACTAAAGTAATAAAGTAAAAAACTTGTAAGAGGCGCTACGTATAGGTAGAGGGGTCCTAAATAGTTAGCTAGATAGCTAATTAGATTGCTAAGGCAGAGGGTAGTAGCTATAATAATAGTGCAACGTCTACAAAGAGGGTGTGTAGTGAATAGCGCTACAGGCGTTGTAGCTAAATTAGACACAACTCTCGCACTTATCAAGTAGAATTAGATAATATAGAGGATAGCAATACGTCTAAAGAATAATATCTTATTCTACTTAATAAAAAATATTATAGTAGTGTTGCGCAATACTATTACAAAAATGTAATAGTTTAGGGAGGTGGCCTACATACTAGGGTGGCCCGCTTACTAGTGAAACACGTTAGCTAAGTTTAAAAATCCAAATGAAGTTAGTTTTGAAAACATTTAAGTAAAGAAAATAATAGTTTTAGTAAGCTTTAATTATAATAAAATTTCAGTATCATGATTAATTTACTTTTACTATAACGTGGTTCATAAGCGAGCGGACACCCCAAGCGAGCGGACACCTCCCCACCAGCGCGTCAACTTCAACACGTTATCACAGCCTTTTATCACAGTCAATAAACTATTGCAATATACTAAATTAATTATTAGAATCGCTATTATCACTTGCACTATCTATCTCAACTGCGCAGGTACGAGCGTTGTGTCCAGTCTGCTTGCAACGCCCGCACCGCCGCTCTCCTCGCACCCTCTTCGACGCACTCTCACCATCACCACGACTGCTACCCGCCTGTTCAGCTAATACTTCTTGTACTTCGCCTATAGTAAGAGTCTCTTCTGTCCGTACGTATCGCCGCTTGCGGCTTTTACGCTTATTCGACTTGTCAAGAGCCGCTCAAAGCGTACCCATTTCCTCCATCATAAGCGTCATTTTATGTGCTATTTGCTGGGCCCCCTTACTCAGCTGCGCGATCTGCTCAGTGAGTGAATTGGCAGAAGATCCACGGCGTTTTCTCACGCTCTCTTGAATGAGACTAATTTGAGACTTAACTTCGCGCGCGTTGCGTGGTGTCTGCGCCTGCCAGGCAGCTACCCGTCGTGGTGATTGACGAGGTGTCTGCACCACTACATCAAGCTTAGATAGCACAGCCTGTGGGTCGTGTGGGACTAGACCAGCACCTCTGAAGCCAGCTTGGATATTCTCCTTCGTGATAGACTGCTCAAAAGCAGCCTTAAAGGCTGGTAGGAAGGTTTCCTTGCTAATATAGTGGGTGCGGTTGCGTGCCAAGCCTGAAACAGCGTCGCCATACTTGCGCTTCAATGGCGAGAAGCAGGCGACGTCAAGGGGCTGCAACAGGTGAGACGAGTGTGGAGGCATGCAGAGAAGAATAATATTCTTCTCCTTGCAAAGATCTTGAAAATCGATGGAGCAGTGGCTCTCATGGCCGTCAATAATAAG
>NW_007360247.1:1058582-1059939 GCF_000359705.1 Exserohilum turcica Et28A | reverse complement strand
CGAAGTTGTAACATCGTTACACACCTACTATATTAGTAAAGAGACCTTCCTACTAGCCTTTAAGACTGCTTTTAAGCAGTCTATTATAAAAGAGAATATTTAAGCTAGCTTTAGAGGCGCTAGTCTAGTCCTACATAACCTATAGGCTATGCTATCTAAGCTTAATATAGTAGTGTAGACACCTATACAATTACTGCAATAGGTAGCTGCCTAGTAGGCGTAGACACTACGTAACGCGCGCGAAGTTAAGTCTTAAATTAGTCTTATTTAAGAGAGCGTGAGAAAACGCTATAGGTCTTCTACTAATTTACTTACTAAGTAGATTGCGTAGCTAAGTAAGGAGGTCTAGTAAATAGCATATAAAATAACGCTTTTAATAGAGGAAATAAGTACGCTTTAAGTAGCTCTTAATAAGTTAAATAAGCGTAAAAGCTATAAGTTTAATATATATAGATAGAAGAGACTCTTACTATAGGTAAGGTATAAAAAGTATTAGCTAAGTAGGTAGGTAGTAGTTATAGTAATAGTAAGAGTGCGTTAAAGAGGGTGCAAGGAGAGCAGCAGTGTAGGCGTTGTAAATAGACTAGACACAACGCTTGTACTTATGTAGTTAAGATAAATAGTGTAAGTAATAGTAGCAATTCTAATAATTAACTTAGTGTATTATATTAGTTTATTAACTATAATAAAAAATTATAATAACGTGTAAATGTAGATGTAGTAGTAGGGCGTTAGCGACTCGCTTAGGTTTGCGACTTACTTGTGAACCATGTTATTAATAATTAAAGTAATTTAAAAATCTAATATAATATATACAATTTTATTTTTAGTTCTATACATTCTTAAATAACTTATTATAGACTTCCTCAAACTATAAAATAGCTTATGAAAGCTTAAATAAAAGTAATAAAACTTAAATAAGATCAGTACTTAAAGCTTTCAAAGTATACTAATTAGTATACTAATTTACTAAGTTTACTATATTCGTACTTTCTTACTAAACTTTTTAATAACTTCGAAGTGCTATAAGTAATAAGGTTTAATATATATTAATAAATTAATTGCTCATAAACTTTAGAAGTTAGAGCTACTTAAATTTTTTCAAACTATAACTAATTTTATAGCTACGATAAGTAAAAAAAGCTTATTAAAAACGCTTAAGCTAGTATTATAAGCTTAGCTCTTTTAAGCGGATAAATACTAATTGTTAAGCTACTTTACTAGCTACTATACTAGCTTAGATAGTAATTTAGCTAACAAAGTAAATGACTATACTACTTTTACTATAGCTTTTAGTACTTAATTACTAACGTATTCCACCACCGAGAGTGCCACCCCACCGAGAGTGCCACTTTTT
>NW_007360247.1:1023458-1056613 GCF_000359705.1 Exserohilum turcica Et28A | reverse complement strand
ATGTTAGATGCAAGTGAGTCGTACGAAGCATCTATAGCTAGTGTAGAGTAATTCAAGTTTTCATATGTGATGTTCGCGATGCCAAGAAAAAGTGGCACACTCGGTGGGGTGGCACTCTCGGTGGTGGAATACGTTACTACTAATGTTAGCTATAATATTAAGCTTTAGCTAAAATAGCTACTTTATAGCTATCTTAGCAGCCTTATATAGCTTTACTAAGCTACTTACTAAGCTACTAGCTAGGTTACTAGCTTCTACTACTACTATTACTACTATTATACTACTTAGCTACCTACTTTACTTACTTAGCTACTTACTTAATTTTTTAACTACTACTTACTTATAGCTTTACTTATAAAGGCTTTATAATAAAGCTTTAAAATAAGCTTTTCAATACTTATTTTAGCTACTTTAACTACTTAGCTAATACATAATATTTTTATTTTTTGTACCACTTACTTTTTTACGTAAATACATTAACAACCTTAAATAGCAAAAAGTATCAAAATAATTAAAAGCTTTATTATAGTTAGCTGATAAAATAATCATACTATACTAGCTATAGCGTTTTTAGTAAGTAGCTTAAAGCTTATTTTAAGCTAGTTGTTAAGCTATATAAAGTATTAAAAATTAAGTAATATAGCTAGTTTTTAAGCTTTACTTTTTTTAATATTATAGCCTTTATTTTAGCTATATAATACTACTAAATTTTTATCAATATATTAGCTATTTTTTATTACTAATAGTTACTACTATATAGCTATATTACTATAAGTTATAAAACATACTACTCATATTTTAGCTAAGCTTACTATACCTAAGTCTAGCTTAGTAGCTCTTATTAGTAGGTTAAATAACAAATTATTAGTAGGTTGTTTAACCCGCGCCGTGCCTCCCCCCTTTTCCTCTTTTCCCCCGACACGGCACGTGACCATCGGGCGGAGGATTGCATCGACACACCTTCCTTCCGCCCCACGCGAAGCATACTGTTTGATTGCATCACGCTGCAGTCCTCCCTTTTCTTCTGTTACTTTTTTCTTCTCTCTGCATAATCTGCAATATCACCCCCCCCCCCCAGCCCCCCCCCGGGAAGAAGATGGCTGCTTGGCTGTGGTAATTGTGGAGCCAATTAAGGCGGGGTACGTGGTGGCTCACAGCGGCCGCCACGACTGCAACAAACAATAATAGCCATAATCCACAATCGGTTTCCACACGTCATGTCTGTAACGCCATGGAGATTCAGATTTCACGACGCGCAAGCAAAGATGCTCAGCCAGTCTGGACAGCCCGCTTGCTTGTTCCGAAACCTCTCGGTTCCATGTCCGCCATCCTGGAAGCACATGTGGATGCTGCCTTTCCCCACCTCGACGCCCTCGGCTCGCACGTCACGGGCACCGCCAGGCCTGTCCATGGCCTCGGTCCACGGCTTCTAGATTTTGGCCTGCACCTGTGGCTTTCCACAAGAGGCGCCTCGTCCAAAATCCCGTCGAGAATCCCGCCGTGCGCTCATCTGCCAGACCACTAGCTGCACCATGCTGCCCGTGGACCTACACTGCTGCTGCACTTTGCAACGCCTAGCTTGTGCATAGCGCCCTGTCCTGTTCCTGCAAAGCCCTCACATCTTGTACCTCCTGTCGCCTCACAGAGGCCGTGTATATGAATGAGGCGAATGCTGCCGTGCTACCGCTACCGCTACCGCTACCGCTACCACCACCACTACCACTACTGCCAAAGCGACATGCACCAATGTTGCAGTCGAGAATTTGCCGAAAAAAGCCCCGCATCCATCACGTCATCGCAGAACAAGGCACCAGCACTCTTCACACAATGCATCACATCACGGCAACAAACATCAAGACGTACACGAATGCGCAACAGTCTACATCATTTCCCTACTTGGTACTACGAGCGACCCGTGCTGCTCCTCATTCCTCCATGCAACGAGTCTTTTTTTGATCATGTCGTGAATCGTCGTCATCGTTGATCCGTTCGCGTTACTCGGGGCGGGGCTTGGCAGTCAAGACAAACATTTACAGCTGACCGCTGTTCGCAATGGTAATGGGGGCATTCGTCTTGCCCGAGCCAGAGCCTTGCCTCTCAACAGCCTGGACAACGTCCATGCCCTCGACAACCTGGCCGAAAACGACGTGCTTGCCGTCCAGCCATGACGTCTTGACAGTGCAGATGAAGAACTGGCTGCCGTTGGTACCTAGGACATGACGGTTAGCCTGGGCCATGTTCCATTTTCGTGAGAAGCGTAGACGTACCGGGACCAGCATTGGCCATGGAGAGGATACCGGGGCCGGTGTGCCTGAGCTCAAAGTTCTCGTCCTCGAACTTCTCGCCGTAGATGCTCTCACCACCGGTGCCCTGTGCTATGTCAGCCAGCTGCGCTTTTCCTCAATGGCGCTTTTTGTTGTAGCGTCGACGTACGTTGCCGCGGGTGAAGTCACCACCCTGGAGCATGAACTGGGGGATGACGCGGTGGAAGGAAGAGCCCTTGTAGTGGAGGGGCTTTCCGGACTTGCCAACGCCCTTCTCACCAGTGCAGAGGGCGCGGAAGTTCTCAGCCGTCTGACCATTGCTGTTAGCCAATCGCCCGGGGGATCAAACATGGCGAGTCTGATGAAGACTCTGATGGCGGGGTACTCGCCTTGGGGACCTTGTCGGCAAAGAGCTCCATGACAATCCGGCCCGCAGGCTGGTTGTTGATGGTGATGTCGAAGAAAACACGGGGGTTGGACATGGTGATGGGAAGCAGAGTTTGGCTGTGCTGGGAGAATGTGCGTGTGTGGTGGAGGAGTGTTATTGTTTGGGGTGATGAGGGGCAGCTTTTAAAAGACCTAGGGCGGATGGAGGGGCATTTGCTTAGCCACCTCGGAGAGCCACCCAAGCCGCACAGCTCTTGCCGCATAGCAACGACAGTTGCAGGTCGAGGGTGGGGCATGGGCCGCGGCCTGGCCGCTGATTGGCCGCTGATTGGCGCTGCTGCTTCCGCCTGTCCAGAATTAGGCCGCGCTGGAGCTGGGCAAGGCACCGCGCTCGGGCCATCTTTGGAGGGGTACATGGAGGGGAAACTTATGCGCCGCCATGTCAGGGCACACGTCCTTGGATGCACCCGGCCCTTGCCTCCTACCCACCACGGAGCTCCGTCTACATACGATTCCTGATGACGACGACGACGACGGCGACGACAAGGACGATGAAAACGACGACAGCCGATTCACACCCAGTCCAATGCCCGGCTGACTGCCTGTCTGGCTGACTGGCTGACTGACTACGCCTTGGGCGCAGCTCCATCAGCGCCGCGGGGGCCCGCTCCTCACTGCAGACACGACCAGCTGAAAGCTCTACTCAAATAATCCCCCGGTGCGCGCGCGCATAACAACCGCCGCGCCGCGCTACTGCAAACTGCGCTTGCCACGTCCTAATTCACTTTTTTTCCTGTCTAACCCGCCTTTCGCACTAAAAGTGGAATCGTGAACTTGGCCTGATGCCGATCATGATGCATCAGAGACAACGACATACACAGCAGCAGCAGCGGCAGCGGCATATGCAGAAAATTGAAAATTGATTATGGCTAACCGTGCCACCGGCAAAGGAAATATGTAATATATGCACACACAAAAAGAAAAGATATCGTTCGCAAACGCCGAACCACTCCGATGCGCCTTCGAGCCGCCCTCATTACACAGGTCCCCAGGTATATATATCTAGGGTTGCTGCAGGACTTGTTGCATCTCAGCTTCCCTCGCAAACTCGGCGCGCTCCGCCTTGTCCTTAGCCTCGGCCTCCTTCCACAGCTGCACCACCTGTTGCTTGCGCTCTTCGCTTCTCGGCTCAAACGCCATCTCCCACGGATCTGGCTTGATGATGAGCAGCGAGTTGGACTTGTTCAGAGGGACCTCAATTTCCTGGCCTGTAGTAGGGTCCATCTTGCGCCTCAGGTTAAAGGCCCACATGACAGCTCCGCAGCCTGTCACTGTCTCGTCACGAGTAATGGACATGCCCAGACATTGGCGCTGGCCCCACCCAAAGGACGTCATGCCAACGATATCCGGGTACTTGGTCAATGGTGCTTGGAACGTAGGCCACTCAGGCTCCAGCCATCGCTCAGGACGAAACTCCTCTGGATTGGGGTACTTGACCGGGTTGCGAAGGAAGGCATAGTCGAGAGGAAGAATGCGCGTGCCCTTGGGGATGAAGTAACCTTGGAACCAATCGTCGGCCTCCGCTTCGTGCGCAACGCCTATTTCTAGTATTAGTCGTGGCTCTAGTCAACACCAGCGAACTAACTTACCAGTGGGAACTGTGGGCTTCCACCTCATTGTCTCCTTGATGCACGCGCGCAAGATGGGCAGGTCGGGCAGATCGCTCACAGCCGGAGGCTTGTTTCCACAAACACGATCAATCTCGTCCTGGCACTTGGTTTGCCATTCTGGGTGGTGAACCATGCTGATTAAGAAGTAGTAAATGGGTCCAGTCACAGTGAAGATACCAACAAGGGCCATCATTCCAATGACACACGACGCTTCGTAGTCGCCAGAGATGTTGGTCTTCTCGGCAGTCTCGAGGTATGACTTGGTGAAGCAGGCTCGCTGCTTGCCCTTTTCCATCTGGCTCCGCGTCTTCTGGAGACATTGCATGAAGAAATCTTGCTGCTGGTCGTGGCGTTTGCGCTCGCGGATCTTCCATGGGTTGATGGCCTCTGGCAAGTAGTCCCAAAGAGGAGTCAAGACATTTGTAATGGGGCCAGCGGGAGACATTTGGGTAAGCAGACCCCATGCACTCGGGGTAAGAACAGTGCTGACTGAGTCGTCATCCCATGTCAATTGACACATGACCTTGGAGCACATATCCTCAAGCGAGGCACTGAAGTCATCGGGATTTTCAAGAAGCCTGGCCATCCATCGCTTGGCCTCGAACTCCATAATACCGTAGTACCGTGCATTGGTTGCTCCTGTGAGGTAAGAGTGTGTAAACTTGCGCTGACGGGCCCAGTACTCTATCGTCTGGTCAGTGATGTTCACATTATTGCAGAGATGCAACCTACGGTTCTTGCCCATAAGAGGCAGGTACTCCATGGATCCATATGTGCTCTTCGCATCGAACAATGACTTGATCTCTGGTCGGTCGGAATACAGCTTGGCCCTCTTTACCAGCATTTCCTCCGCAATCTTCTCGTCCGAGATGATGACAAAGTTGTCGCCCAACATCTTTGTTCGATAGATAGGTCCATAGGTTTCGGCCCACTCGTTGAACTTCAGCCACATGAAGTCGATGGGAAGGTCGTGAATGCGGCCAATCCATGGCACCAGTCGTGGCCCAGGCATATTCTGGACATTGTATCGCTTGTTGTACCTTGTGACGGTGTCCAATAGTACGTATAGGAAAAGGGCAACAACGGCAGCACCCAGGGCGTATACGGTGAAAGAATGCATATTGTCAATGCGGATATCGGTCAGGAGAGTGTCGGAAGGTTCGGATCAGATATGGTCAGCGTCGACGGACTGACCACGCGTTGAGGGACGAAAACAACAACGGGAACAAAACCGCGGTTTAAAACACAAGGATACCGCCAAAACAAGCTCGAAGGGCAAACCGGATGTGACACCAATACTGTCAGGTACACTATCTGTCATCCGGCTCCCCAGTACCAGCTTTATGTACCAACCTCCAGGGACGGATGATGCAGTCAGACGGTCCCTGGCACTATGCCCGCTGGCGCCTGGATGAGCATAACCGATATGGCCTAAGTGTCTCTTTGATTGAGAGAAAACCTGCTGGCCAATGGACACGGCTGAAAAAATGCGGACCCAATACTCTGGCTAGCCACCACGACAACAAACATCCCTGTAGATGCCGAAGCCTTACTGCCTGTGGCAACCGGAAAGCCAAAGTCGGGGCTGCTATCTACCGACTTATGACATGTTGAGAGGGATCAGATTAGACCCAAGACATCTGGACGGGCCGAAAGAGCACAGAGATCGTCATGGACTGGGTTGCGTCGCTGGCAAGTGAGCGTACCAAACCAGGGCCACGAGGGCACGAGGGCCACCGCATAGGAGATGAGTGACGAAATGCCTTTCTACTGGCCGATCCCCTATTGTATCACGTCTTCCTGACTCACGGCTCTTTTTTGCATTGCAGCAAAACGGGCCCTGACAGTCAAAACCAATCTTCCTGATCGGCATCGGACATGTTATCGTGCCGCTGTACCCTCCAAACCAGGTTTGTGCGTTGTCAAAAGTTTCGCCCCCAGTAGGACAGTGGATGTTCTGCATAAGCACGGCACGGAATGTGTTGAAACTGCCATACCTCAGTCGCCGTTCCACGGACCCGAGTCGATGCGGCCTGGGTGACCGAGCAAAGACGTGCGACACGGCTCGCTTGAACGTCATGACTGCTACAAGAAGTATGTCTACTATACTCGACATGTCATCAGCGAAGACGATGTAAGCGACTAGGGGCAACGGCTGTCGAATCACATGTGTGGCTGTCATCTGTTCCGCACGTGTATCATCGGGGCTTGACCCAAACGGGCTCGTGGGCGGTAGTGGCTGCAAACATCCCACGAGCATCTGCATGCTGCATGGACATGGCAGGTCTGGTCATCCATTTTTCTCGAGGTTGTCTTAGCGCACCGTCGACTAGCTTGGCTCTCCGGAGTTTGTGGGGAACCATAGCGCGATCCGTACAGGGCTGGCGATCCGGGAGTTTTGGCTAGCGCCGGTCTTGGCTGCAGCACTCTCTCAACCGGCCATGTGCCTGATCATCGACCGCCAAGCGATATTGCTGATTGTTGCATTACGTCGATGTCCTCATTTGAGGGCAAAAGAATAATAATCTGAGACAGATCGGTCGCTCGGACCTCCGAGGGTTCCCGGCAACCCTGCCTGGTCCCCCAACGGAGAAAGCGATTAACGTGAGCACTGCAGATGTATGAAAAGCAGGCCTTCTGGAGTTGAAGTCGCGTTTGACAGTACACACATTCGCTCGCTCACTCTCAGATTCCACTATACGCAACCAATCTCGCCATCATGCCTCACGCCCTCACGTCGCGCGATTCGACCATGGAGTCGAAGCCAGTGGGATCTTATCCCAACACTGGTATCGATGTTCTGATTGTTGGGACCGGCCTCGCTGGGCTGGTCGCTGCCCTCGAGTGCACGCGCAAAGGCCACAATGTACGGGTCTTGGAAAGGAACGCAGACATCAACACAGCTGGTGAGCAATTAGCTTTAGCACGTTGGGTTTGAGCATATTGCTTATCATGGCTTCCAGGCGACATGTATTTCATGGGGCTCAGCGCAACCCGTTTTCTCAAGCACTGGCCTGAGCTTCTCAAGGAATACAAGAGAATCTCGCTTCACAATGCATGGATTGAGACGTTCAAGCACTCAGGCGAGGTCGTTATCGGGCCCAAGAAGGTCGCAGACCGTCTGCGCGCCCAGGGACTGGACCCTGATACGCCCCCTGGCGAGTTCCAGATGCGCCCGCTGGTATACAAGATGTTTGTGAGCGCGGTCGAGAACCTTGGCGTCGCGGTAGAATTCAATAGCAGGGTAATTGATTACTTTGAGGATGAAGAGACTGGCAAGGGTGGCTGCGTCACCGATGATGGCAGGCGCTACGAGGCCGATGTCGTGATTGCAGCTGATGGTGTGGGCTCTAAGAGTCAGAAGTTGGTGGGAGGACAGGTGCGCGCGAGACCCTCTGGCAGGGCCATGTGGCGTGCTGCTTTTCCTAGGGAAGCCCTGGCCAAGGACCCTGAAGTTGAGGAGTTTTTTAAAATGATGCCCGGCAATGAGCCCATTGTGCGGACATGGCTGGGGTGCGTAGTGCTCAGTCATGTGTCCCCTGATATGCTGACTTTTCCAGTCCATCCACTTACGCCCTTACCCTGTCTCGCGAGGATGTCATGGTCTGGATCATGAACCACGATGTAAGCTTGCAAGTTTGTGCCTCTGAAAAGTGCCGCTGCTAACACGCTCAGGTGACTGGTACCGAAAAGGAAAACTGGAGCAACACAATCGACAAGCAAGAGGTGCTCGACGGCATGGACTCAATGCCCGGTATGGAAACAATCAAGTGGGCGCCCATCTTCAAGCAGCTCGTCGACGTAACTCCTCCCAACACCATTGTCAACTTTGAGCTGCTCTGGCGCAATCCCCAGCCCAGCTGGACATCGCCTGGTGCGCGAGTCATTCAGATTGGCGACGCCGCACACTCTTACCTCCCCGCCTCTGGCAACGGCGCAACACAAGCAATCGAGGATGCCATTTCGATCGCCTCATGCCTGCAGATTGGCGGCAAGGACAACATCCCCCAGTCTGTGCGCGTGCACATTCGATTCCGGTAAGAAGTCATGTAATTTGCACTATAACAGCACTGATACTAACGACAATTTCTCCCCCAATTTAGCTTCATTCGCAATGCGTGCGCGCAAAAACTCGGCTTCTCCAATGCCGAGCTGCTCCAGGACACCGACTGGGACAAGGTCAAGATCGACCCCCGGCGTGCAGCCCCCAAACTGCCCAAGTGGGTGTGGTCCCATGACCCGGAAGCCTATGCGTATGAAAACTACGATAAGAGCGCCCAGTCCCTCAGCCAAGGCATCGACATGAGGGATGAAGACAAGTTTGAACCCAATTATCCAAAGGGCTACAAGTATGAGCCCTGGAGCATCGAGAAGATTATGGATGACATGAGAACTGGCAATGCTATTGATCTTGGTCCTGGTGACTGGGAGTAAGTAGTATGCCAAATGGTGTTCTCCAGAGACGTTGTCAGGTGCAAGGGAGGACAGACGGACGCATAGCCGCAGACGGTGCTGGTTCGTCTTTGTGCTTGTTGAAGTCTTTTTGGTTTCACTTTTTTCTTTTACCTTTTTCTAGACCAGCTATGTCCTAGCGATGAATAATGAATTCAATGACAAATTTCGTTTGCAACTTATTTTTTTTTTACTCCTTGCCCCCTGCCTCCCTCATACTTTGAATTTTGCCGCTTGCTACTTCACGCGCCTTGCTCTGCATACTTTCCAGTACACCTCCTCCCCTCCTTCTCCCCCCCCCCTTTTTTTGGGGGGGGGGGGACTGCCGTCGTGGCCATTACCTAGCCTTTCAGCTGCATAAACGCCACTGGTGCTGCTACTAAGTCCGTAGAGAGCTGTCACGCGGGAACTCCCGCTGGGGCTGAAAACCACGAGTGCGAGAGACAAAGACAGCGGCGCCTCCCTTGCGCCTCCGCCGTCTTAAGTTTAGGGAAAAAAAATTCCAGACTCGCTGATTCGCTCAGCTGTATTTTTTAGCCTTGCTTCAACTTCAACTTCAACTTCACTTTACACCAACTACTTCACCACAACCGCATCTTCCACCTCAACTCTACATGCGTTGCCTGTTTTGGCAATTCCATGCAAGCTTACATACTTACATGGATACATACATATTTTACACGCTTGTATTTCTTTTTCTTTTTCCGCGCGGTACATTCGCATTGTGGGCTTGTTGGGCCAATTGAACCATGTGTTTTCCGGTGAGCTGTTTACTGTAAGTACTGCTGCACTGAACGGTGCGTGTACGGTACGGTGGTGGGTGAGACATAAACACACACACACACACACAGAGAGAGAGAGAGAGAGAGGGACTGGCATCACTTTGCATTACCTGGAATCGGTAATTTCTACTTGTCCTGGGGATAATGATCGTGTGCTGTGTTGTTGTGTTGTGTTGTGTTTTGAAAACACATGTCTGACGTGGAATGTGACATGAATTCCTTTTTCCTTTTATTTCACTTTACTTGATTTCGTTTTTCTTTTTTTGTGTCTCTTTTATTTGTTGCAGAAATAAGCGCGCGACACTTGATTGACATGTGGCATGTGGCATGACATGCAGTTTGAAATTCGGGGCAGGAAAAGGGGGCGGTCTGGGGAAGCTTGGGAAAAGAAATGTGAAATGTATGCGTGGTTATTTACCCCTGTCACTCTCTCTCTGTGTGTGTTTGTGTGTGTACGCGTGTATGCAGGTAGGTACGTATACAGAGCTTGTTGCATCGTGCTTATGCGTACGCATGTATGTATATTTTACTTTTGTTCACAGCAGGGCGAGGAAATATAATAACATGGACTTTTTTTTGGCAAACAAGGGGTTTTACCAGTACCATCAGGGACGTGAAAAAGAAAGATAATAACACCGTGTCTTTAATCGTCATCATCGCCCTGGAAAATGAGATGAGCTGGGAAATTCGGGTTTCATGCATGTTGTTGTTGTTGTTCTTGTTGTCGTCGTTGTCACGTATCACATGCACACATGGGTGCGATGGGGGAAAAGAAAAAAGGAAAAAGGGAAGGATGCTGACTGACCTCCCCCACCCCTGTTCAAACTTCCCACGACAACGACAACGACGACGAATCCTTCCACACCCCCAGTCTAACGCCCCTCCCCCGAAACCCACGGCTCTCCAACGGGAACTGCATTTGTGCGCAAGTGTGGCACACCCGTCGAGGAAGAACAAAGTTGAAGTCTATGACGTTTCCGACATGGCGCTAGAGCGCGACGAGAAAGGTGCACGTGCAAGGTTTCCAGGGGTCGCAAAAAGATGATGATTCGATTGACTTTTATGCGCAAGGGGCAGGGGTCAAGGGAGCGGAACACTGGGAATTGGGAAAAAGGTTGGTATCCAAGGGGTGGGTTATGCTCAGCTGAGCTGTTGCGATTTGCGCAAGTGAGATGAAGATTTTGGATGTGACTTTGGATTCTTTGTTGTTATCTAGGAAGCTTTTTTTTTGTTGTGATTGTTTCTCTCTGGGATATTCAGCGGGATGCAAAGATAGAGCGGCACAAATGGCCGCATGGTAAGCACGTGTCCACGTGACCTGTCAATACTTGCCCTAACCATGGAGGGTGTGTCTACTATGGGCGAATGAGTGCGACCTTGATATGGTTTCACAAGGTATCGGGCCGGGGGGGATTCACCGATATGGGGGGGGGGGTGATTATGCGTATGCATCATCGACGGATGCAGATGTGAAATGCCATGGGGCCAAGGCCACTGGATTTTCGTGTTTGATCACCCGAGTAACAGGACGCGAAGATAAACAAGTTTGGAACGAAGGTGCAGATCGCTTCTAGCGTATTACATATTGTGGCTTGGTAGGCTTTCGGGTAGATTGCACCATGAGGTGGCGTCGGCGACGGCCATTCCTACCCACTACCAGACAGTGACGAAAGTAACATCAGTGTGACAGGAATTGCGCCAATACATCCTGACACAAAGAAATCTGGAGCATGGAACTATCTCGCAAATACTTACCACTCCCATGAAACGAAAATAAAATATCAAAACAATGACAGACATCTACATTCCTCGCCCCCAAAGCTCCGCATCACAACGGCCGCCCTGGCAGCCATTGCAGCCCTCGCACCACTCACATACTGCCTGTACCCGTTGTGTGACCAAGTAAAACCGCCACACATGCAAACCGTTAACGCCTTCATAAAAAGCTACTCCACTCTGCGCCCCCAAGCCATGACTTCATCCACTCGTCACTCCCGTCCGACCTGGACTTCTCATCGCTACATATCCGCGCGTTCCGCGAGCACATGAGAACGCAATTTGGACTGTTTAGCAGTTTCCAAGTGTGTCCGGAAGACGACGGGTACGGCGCCGAGGCAGTGCATTTCTCACGCGAAACGGATACCGTTGTTGCACACTGTCGGATAAGCGGGAAGATCAATGGCCCAAGGGGAAACGGGAAGGAGGCTTGTGGAGAGCGGGGTTACAGAGTGGTGGACTGAGGCGGTGCTGTTCTTTAAACTGAGTAGGGATCAGACGAGGCTTGAGGGCGTGCGTGAGTTCATGCATAGTGCGAAGGCTGAGGAGCTGCAGATGTGGATGAGGCTTGATGAGGCGTTGGGTGAGTAGGCGGGCAATTCGTCCGACTGCATTTACTCTGATGCCATGATGGGTGTTTGGTTATTCTTTTTCTCATCACGTCATGTTTGTGTAAACGACTCCGTGTCTGAAGGGAGGATGTGTGATGTAGGGAGATAAGCAGCATGCACATGGCTCGATTATTCGTGGGGTCCGCGCAGGGCAGTGCGCTTCTAAACCTGGTGCAGAAGAAAAGATGGGCCTACGTGTTTGCGGGGCCGATGCTCCTTCGTGCGGCATGATTCACATGAGAGTCGACATGAATATCAGCAAAGCATTCCCTGCTGCTGCTTTATACATGTCAACATTCTCACTCTAGTCATTTCAGACTGCAGACGGCTCGATTTGATAACATCATTACAAAGCCAATCACAACTTCCATCAACCAACCATTTTCCCGCCATGGCCGCCACAAAAGCCATTCTTGTCACTGGTGCCACTGGAAAGCAAGGCGGTGCCGTTCTCGACCAGCTCGCATCATATCCTTCGAATTCGCAGTTTACGCTTCTGGCAGTCACGCGAGATGTGAACTCTGGCTCAGCCAAGAAGATTGTTGAGCGACATCCCCAGGTCAAGCTGGTGCAAGGCAACCTCGACGATCCCCAAGCGCTGTTCGCATCGGCAAAAGCTGCTCTGAAAGAAGCAGAGCAAGAAGAGAAGATCTGGGGCGTATACTCTGTGCAAGTCTCGCTGGGCAAGAATGTCACGCACGAGAGCGAAGTCATCCAAGGCAACGCACTCATCGACGCCTCCATCGAACACGGCGTCATGCACTTTGTCTACTCGAGCGTGGACCGCGGCGGCAATGAGCGCAGCTTCGAGAACAAGACGCCGATTCCCCATTTCCAGAGCAAGTACGAGATTGAGCAGCACTTGCTTGAGAAGGCGGGCAAGAATGGCGAGAACATGGGCTGGACGATTCTTCGCCCCGTGGCCTTCATGGACAACCTTACGCCTGCATTCCCAACCAAGGTTTTCCTTGCAGCTCTCCGCGATACGCTGCAGGGAAAATCCCTCCAGTGGGTGTCGGTCGAGGACATTGGGCTGTTCGGCGCACGTGCATTCATCAATAACGAAGAGTGGAATGCGCGCGCCGAAGGCCTTGCCGGCAGCGAACTTACCATGGACGAGATGAGCGGCTGCTTCGAGCGTGTCATTGGTACCCCGCTCCCCGCTACATATGGGTTCCTGGGGTCAGCACTCATGTGGGCTGTTGCCGAGGTGAATGTCATGCTTAGCTGGTTTGCGGCCGAGGGCTACGGCGCCGACATTGCCAAGTTGAAGAAGGAAGAGCCCAAGTTGTGCGATTTCGAGACTTGGTTGGCGGAGAGGAGTGGCTGGAAAGACCAGGCTATCAAGCGATAGGAGTATTTGTGTGTTACGGGTTAGCAATGGAGTTTAGATGTATGGCGTCATTGGAGCGTATATGAATCCTCAATTAACATGTCTTGGTCTTGCCACTCTGAATATTTGCTCTCCCTGGCTCGTCTTGTGAACTGATACATTTACATTTGTAATATTCGCATATTACTTCCATTGCTCCAAATGTGCAGTTGTGCTCTGCTTGTGAAAGTAGCGGTCCTGAACCTTCTTACTGATACATATCCCCAAGTCAGAAAAGGAGTTGGGATAGCAACAAATACTTCATTCTCTTCATGCTAACAACCGTACATACTCCGTTGACCATATCACCAAGGCGACCAAGTCAAAGTATACATCTACAAAGACAACAAGTTCCACAGCGCCAAACTCCCAGCAACAACCGGCGTAACCAACCTCAGCCTATTCCAGCTCGCCCACTTTGTCGCAATCGCCTGCGCCTCACACAGCTCCTTCTCACTACTCCTTTCCGCCAGAGCCTCGAGCTTATCATTCAGCGGCTGCATGTTAATCGCCGAATGCAGGATAGTCGTCAGATGCATGACAGCCGCCACACCAAACAGCTTCCAGTCGCTACGCGCAAGCATCCCCTCGCGGTACACGGAGTACCCCGCATAGGCGTATCCAAGGAAGCCCAGCGTGGAAATGGGCCGGAAAAACTGGTTTCCAACTGTCCAGCAGAGAGGCCATTGGCGGCCAAGTAGGCGCGCGCGGTCTTTGTGGTCGGGCGAGCCCGGGGGAGGAAAATTGACGAGGAGAGCGGGCACCGTCATGTATGATTGTGTGATTGCATTTCCTAGTTTTTCATTAGTAAGAATTCCATTCAAAACTGTGGTGAGGCGGTATGTACCGGCGAGGATGAAGGAGAAGGTGATGCAAGTCCCTGCAACGCTCTTTACAATAGTGTTGTCCGACATGATTTCAGCTTTGAATTCTTCCACTTGATTCTCAAGTCGTCGTGTTTGTTAATGTCGTTATCGTCGTGCTATGTTGATCCGAAAAGAGAGGAAAAGAAGAAGAGGAGCCAACGAGCCGCTAATAAATGGACTCCAAAAGCAGTCAGAATTCTTTCCAACGTGACTAGATTTTTCCTCTCCACTAAACCAGTCGCATCAACAAGAAACAATGGAAAAAAGGGCAGGATGCAAGACTGAAAATAAAAGAATTATAAAAAAAAAGTCTCGGCGACATTCAAGTTTCACACACGGCTTAAACAAACAATTAAGTCTTACATCCACATCACGCCCTCTTCCGATTCCGAAAACCTGGCTCATACCCTATCACCCTCCATGAAAAGAAAAAAACATTACAGGGCTACAGCCATGCCCCCACCATGCAATCACACCATCCCAATCCCTCCCAGACACGGAGTATGCGGTGTTGTTGTTCCTGCCGCCCGCGAATGCTGGTTCGGTTCCCCACGTCGGTTGCGCGCCGCCCGCAGACCAGGGGGGGCATGTAGGTACCTAGTCGCCGGCGGATCTGTTGCGGCACAGCGATGCATACGCGTTACATCATGACCATCCAGATGCGAAGGGTCGGATAAATCTACATTTATTGTTCGGCCGCGTAGGAATGCATCCATGCTGTCAACTTGGGGGGATTGATTATGCCCGTGGGTTGAGGCAGTGCACATGTGCATGTGTGTGTGTGTGTGTGTGTGTTTTGTAGCGGCTTGTCATCAACTTCTATTTCGATGGAGGTATCTAGTATATTTTTTTTATCCACTTACTTTCTGTCTTGCTTCACTACAAAGACAACATTCGTTTCAGTAGGTGAGCTTTTGTACATGTGTTTTTTTATTATGTGTTCTATTTCTCCGCCTAGTAAGAGCATTTGGATCGAAGGGCACGTGACATGTCAAGTCGCGTATCATTTTCTTAACTTTCACTCATGCCTTCAAACAATTTCATCCTTGACTCAGCTAGCGTCCTTGTATATGAAAGCAGTGTAT
This sequence comes from Exserohilum turcica Et28A, assembly GCF_000359705.1. NCBI lineage: Eukaryota > Fungi > Ascomycota > Dothideomycetes > Pleosporales > Pleosporaceae > Exserohilum > Exserohilum turcicum. The sequence goes on along the minus strand of NW_007360247.1, from coordinate 1,041,348 downwards.
CCCGAATAGAGAATTTAGTTTGATTTTCCGAGTGAAGAACAAGAGATTAAAAAAAAACAGCTGATTACAGAGAACTCGCAATACACCAAGCTAATCTTTCGAAATGAATAAAGACAGGTGTAGCGCTACAATACATACTCGTACATTTCTATTCACCTTGATCTATTTCACACCCTAAATAGCCGCATCGCACGTGATAAAACCCTTTCACACATACCCTCAATCTCCATACGACCCACGCCGCAAGCGAAGCTTCATCACGCCAGCAGCCTAGATACTTTCCCGCTCTCCTACCGTCTTCCCCACCTTTCCCGCACCACCTCAGTGCTTAATATTTCTTGAATTTCGATAACATTAAAACATAGCAGCTTTATTGTAGCAATCCTATACTTGTCCTGCGCTTAATCCAACACACCCATCTTGACATGCAAGCCCATGGATCCCTTCTTCTGTTCCGTTATACCCATTCCAAAAATCAGTAATATCTTCTTAATTCCCCAATCTCCTTTCCAAACATCCAATGCATCATCTGTCGTAACTCGGCTACATTAGCCTCCCTATCGCGGTGAGAAATATGCAGTGTAGCTTGTGCACACGATGGCGATAAGCGCGGAAGTATGTACATAAAATGGCGGTGCGGTGCAGTGCGGTGTATTGATGTGAGTGGGCGGGTGGGTGTCGGTGTCGAGAGACGTGGGTATGTAAGTTGTATACAGCTGGGTGAAGTAGCAGTGAAGAAGGAAAAGGTGCTACATAGTGAGCTGGTGCTTTAGATTCGCGCAATATCTGTATCACGGTTCAGTGTGAGAAAAGAATAGGAGAGGGAGGAGGGAAGAGGGAAGGGAATCTGTGATAAGTATGTACATAGCTTTTCTCGAAACCGGGAAAAACAGATACATAGCTAGATAGACAGATATCTTTACATCATGTGAGTATGCGAAGCGAAGCGGTATTGTTCAAAATTCACCTATCAAAACAACTAAGTAAAATTGTTAGATTCGGAAGGAACATAGACAAGAACTGGAGTGAATTTCCTTGAGAGATGATGTAGATCAAGAATACAGAACCAAAAAAACGTATGCATTTTCATAGACGTTGAGGTCTCTGTATGTCTCTAAATTGCACAAGTCCACAAAAAAAACCAAACGTAGCCAATGCATTGATCTTTCATATCGCCATAACCCCCACATACCAAAAAACTCCCTCGATTCCAGCCCTCAAGTCCCATGCAATACTCCGTGTCTCATCGCCCACCCTTTTTTTGTTCGCTAATGGGTCTATCTTGTATGAATGCCATCTATCGCTTGGATAAACACATGTACCCTGTCGGCTATGCTTAGCTCGAGGTGCCGTTAGTATGTCCCTGCCTAACCATCCAGGTAAGCAGATCGACCTTTGTGACTACGGCAACAGCCCTGTGCTCGCCATCTACGTGCTCCGTGACAACGGCCGCACTGTTCCACTCGAAAAACTTGTTGAGGTCGGACAGGCTGGTCTCCTTTGTGATTTCGACAAACTCATTTCTGCCCTTGTTGCCGCCTTTCTGTGTGTTCTTTGCGTTGTCGCCGTCGAGCGATAGGCGACCGAGGTCTTTGACAACCTCGTTCAGCTTCCTGAAATCAAACATGACGTCTTCGACAGGCGACTTGGGGGTAGCACGGCCAGCGGCAATGTACGAGAGCAGGTTGCCGAGTGTTACTAGACCGACCAATCGCGCCTTACCGGACGACGAATATACGCTTACGGGTAGCTGGTCGAAACCCTTTTCGCGCATAGTCTCAATGGCTTCGCTGCAAGGTGAGTCTGCGGCGACAGTAGTCACAGGCTTGAGGCGGAGAGAAGCAATGGTAGCGCCATGGAAGGGGTCGGTTTTCTTGCTGGTCGAAAGACGGCGAAGTTGTGCGCCGCTTGAGTCAGGTGTCTCAGGTGGTGTGGGCGGGAGCAGATCGTTTGCAGCGAGCCAGTCGTCGTCGACAAACTATTACCTGTTAGTAACGGTCTTCCATATCTTGAAAGGACTTACTTTGCTGAGATAGCTGCGAATGCTGTCTGGAAGTATGACAACAACGACGTCATCCTCGGTCAAATCCATGTCGCGAGCCGCCTCAACCATAGCTGCCATGGCGCTTCCGGAAGAACCACCGCAAAGGATACCCTCCTCGGCAATCAACCTGCGCGCGTACTGGAACGAAGAGCGGTCGTCAGTCTTGTACCACTTGTCGACAATCTTCTGTTCCAAAACATCGGGAATAAAGTCGTAGCCAATACCCTCAACCTTGTATCCCTCATTTACGTGCTCCTCGTTCAGACTTGCAGGCAGCGCCAGGATACTGCCATGAGGATCCGCCGCAATAATCTTGACATCCTGCTTGTGTTTTCTCAAGCCCCTCGCAAGACCAGTGATTGTGCCTCCTGTTCCCGCACCAGCAACAAGCATGGTAACCTTGCCCTCGGTCTGGGCCCAAACCTCCTCAGCCGTGCCGCATTCGTGGGCAAGCGGATTGTCGACGTTTGAGTACTGGTCAAGGATATGCGCATTTGGAATTTCCTTGACTAGTCTCCGCGCAACACCAATGTGGCTCTCGGGACTATCCCACGCCGCACTTGTCGGTGTGCGAATAATCTCTGCACCTAGCGCCTTGAGCACCGCCACCTTTTCCGGGCTCATCTTCTCGGGAAGTGTAATGATGGTCTTGTATCCCTTGACAGCGCCCACCAGCGCAAGCCCGATACCCGTGTTACCAGATGTCGGCTCAATGAGCGTGTCACCGGGCTTTATGCGGCCAGACTTTTCAGCAGCTTCAATCATGCGCAGAGCGATGCGGTCCTTGACACTGCCACCGGCATTAAAAGCCTCGACCTTTGCGTAAACGGTGGCACGGATGCCGAGCGACTGTGGGATCTTGTTCAAGCGGACAAGCGGTGTGTTGCCAATCTGCTCCGTTATGCTATTCATGACGACTGGCGGGATGGCGGGGCGCGTTTTGGTAGACATGGTCGCGGTTGTCGTAGATACACGAGGCGATGTGTGCGTTTATATCTCAGTGCGTGGAGTGATATTCTGTGAAGGGAGAAAAGTTTTGCGTGGAGTGAAAAAGACGAGTACCCACAGGTCTGAAGGCGACGGTGGTACGTTGTGAACTGATTCGCGCCACGGCAAATCCAGTTGTCCCGCTTCTACCCGCCGCTAACTGGTCCCGCCACAGCTAAGCCACCGCTAATTCAGCCTTATAGCACTAACCCCAAAACATAAGTGCATTGGTGCAATCGATAGTCCAGACAGCTGATATGCTAGGATGTCACTGAGGTCTTCGATTCGGGTACTCAAAGCTCTTGCACTCACACTTGTCCCATTTGATCCAGACCCACATTAAACTGCATGGCGGCCGCCAATTGCTCGGCATGCAGTATGTGACTTGCTTACTATTGTATGTGACGTTGGTCTGACTTATACATGAACCGCGGGACCGGGTCGACAGCCGATTTCAAAAGCGACGTGGAGGGCCGAGGGCATGGCTTCGGAAGGATGGATGATGGCTTCGGGCCGGGCGTGCATCTGTATGGAAGCCACCTCAGGAGCTCGCGTGGGGTTGGCTTTCAAGGGCATGCAAGGCTGAAAAATATGTGTCATTTTATTTGGTTCAAATTATATATAACATGGTGCTATCTAGATCGAGATCTACAGAAGACTGTCAGACCACGTCAAAAGCGCACGACTTCATCTCTAGAAAAAGAAGATTCTATGATTCTTCTGTCTGATAAATACCGGCATACCAGTCTTCTACATTGAAACAAGGGGCCTCGAAATACTCACTATGTTTCAACGCAGGAAATTCTTATCCATAATAGCCAAGTCTATACCACTGACACGGAAGCAAGCAGAGACCAGCCGCCATAACAGATTTTAGATGACTGTAAATTTTGGGTATCAAGAGAGGTACAATTACATGCATGCAACGCCCCCCTTAGGCATCACCCACCTGCCTCGAACATGAAAAAGACAGAAGATGCTTTTCCAAACACGCACACTCAAAGCTGCTCAGCGATCCACTCCCACCACTTATCCACACCGGGACCCTCTTTACCACCAATGACATTTCCACCAATGACATCGATGCTAGTCCCGCTTTCTCTCATTTGCTCAAAAGTAAAAGCGCCCTCTCCGCCCTCTCCAAGCCATTCCTTTTCCTCGTCCACCTCGTCTTCGCCTCCACTCAGCGCAGCCCCGGCGTCCCTTAGTGCCCTGGCCCTGTTGTTCCTGATTGTGGTTATGGTCTTCTCGAGAGAGTTCTTGACCAGGTGTGCAGGGAGAGCCGTAAAAAGATCCATCTTGTTTGCAGCCACAAGAACAGGGATTTCCTTGGGCCCCTTGCTCGTGGTTGCTTTGGTGTAGCGCTTTTGCAGTGAAAGAAGCACGTCGTGGAGGTACTCGGCTGCTTCGTTCAGACCGGCCTCGTCGCCCAGCTGAGCGGCGTCGACGAGGAAGATGATGGCACGGATGTTCTTGGGGTCGGCGAGTTGCTCGTTGGCATGGTGGCGGAGCTTGCCATGGCCAGGCGTGTCGAGGAGGACAAAGTTACGCGAGCGCTCGAAAGCTGGGTCACCGGGCGAGCGGTAGTGCGAGGACGCGGACACATGTGGACTGGGCAGAAGGGCAGAGACGGTAAGAGGCGTGGTCGACGTGTGTGTCTGGGTAGAGGCGTTCCTCTCGGCCTGTGTGCCTGTTAGCCACGAGTGCCATATGGTGTCGCTGACTGGGACAAGGGGGCGGCTGTACCAAGGTCGCAAAAGCCGTCTTTCCACTTCCGCTCGGGCCGACCAGTAACACGGTGGGCACCTGGGCGGCAGCGGCAGCCTTCTTGTAGAGAAAGGCATGCAGCAGGATGGGCAGGGCGAGGGCGACGACGATGGTGATGACGATGGTGGTGAGGTTGGGCGAGAAGGCTGCCGTGAGCCAGCTGTCCTGATCGTACCAAGCCATTGTGGTCGGCGGGCGAAGAGCTGCTCAAGGGCTGCTCGAGGGCTGCTCCGGTGGGCGAGGCGATGGGCGCAGTGCAGGGGGGACGCGAGCTGCGAGGGAACGCGAGTGCGAGCAAAGTTAGGCGCTTCTTAGCGATGACGTGACACTGTGGCAGGCAGTGCCAGTGCCAGCGCCGTTGCCGTCAAGGTTTTGGCCGCCGCCGATCCCTGAGCGGCGCCAGCACCGCGGGGAAGGCGGAAAGATCCCACGCTAGAGACGGATCGCACGAGCCTACAAGAACCTCACTCGCACTCGTCGACCGCGCCCCTCGACCACCGGCTGACTCGCGGAACACGCATACATGCAAACCAGCAAAAGTGCGCCAGGTGGAAAACAACCGGGGCCGCCTGCATTCAACAACTACTGAGCACGAGCTTTTCGGGCACTAGATAATCATACAAGAGACAAGGGACTGCCACCATCATCATCACCCTTTGCGTGCATCGCCAATCTCGCCTTCTGCCCATCCGCCGTGGCCCGTTACTCATACAATCATAATCTGCCCTCGCTGCTGAGTATATCGCGGCCACATATCCAGCGCCGTGTGGCGAAACCCCATGTCCATTTGTCCATTTCCCCAACACCAATCGCCTAGCTCTTTATGCCTGAGGATGCCCATGATAGAGAGAAACAAAACACGTGCAGACACAAACCGAACTGCGTACAAAGGAAAGAGAGAGATAATTGACTTCGCGCTTCGTGCCAACCATACGCATCATGGCGGTGTACGTCGCTGCATCATGCAAGATTAATTATGACTTGTACCGAAAGAAGGAAAGGGGGGGGGCGAATGTGCAGAGCTGTCCCGATGAGGGGCCTCGGTGGGTCAAGGTCGCCGCCCGTCTGTCGGACCCAGTTGTTGTGCGTGGACGCTCGCCCAGCCACTATCAAAATGAAGGTCCCCACAACGCCAGTACGTCAAGAGGCACACCTGGCGCAGGCCTAGGTGGTGGTGGCCATCATGGGATGGGTTCCAATAGCCGCGCTTCGTACTCCAGCTACGGCAGCGGCATGTCAGGCAGCAGTGCGACTGTCATGGGTGGGGGCATGTACCGTGGTAACGCATACTCGCTGGATCCAAGCCCGGTTGGCAGCCACTCGGTCAGCTCTGCAAGCTCCCTGAGCGGAGGCCCAATCCAAGGTATCCTAAGTGATCAACACATGGTCGAAGACGAAGAATCCAAGATGATGGACGCTTCATCGGAGTATGCATATTACCCCGCTCCCATCTACGAGAGTAGCATACCTTCGAGGGTGGAAAATGCCCTCCCACTGCCCGATCGTAGGGTCAAGGAAGAGTATCCCATTCCTGGCTGGCAAGGTGGAGTGTGCGGCCGGTTTCACGGCGTCGAAAGCAGCCGCGGACTCTACCCAGATGTCCACGCTAGCACATACTGAGGGGCGCCTGAGGACACCATGTCTTCGCATGTCGCAATCATGCTATCAGCAGGCTGGCATGATTTGGATGTCGTCATGATGGAGATGCAATACTTTTTTTCGATTCGGTGGCAGCTTTGTTATTGTTGCTTTATGCCGACGGATGGCTTGCCAACACAGGCACGATGGAGATGGCCGCAGCTGGACTTACATGGTCGAGCGAACGACGCACGGTCCGACATGATGCATACCGGTACAGGCCAACAACGCAAGGGCAGTGCGGGATGATATATTACACACAGCGCACAACAAAGGCAGTACTGCACATGCACAGTAGGTCGGCCACGGTGAAACGCTTAGCGTATTACTGCAGGTGGAGAGGCCATGGCCCACACTCGTCTTTGTGGTACTGTCAGCGGTCATGCGCCATGGCCGCGGCAGCAATGGTCTATGGTATGCTGCGTATCGTCTGCTCGTTTTTCCTTGTCATGACGCTTTCTTTCTTTCTTTCTTCCTTACAGCTCGACAATCAGATGGTAATATTGTTGCTGTGCCCTGCGTTTCCCATTGTTGGCTGTTGCTGACTTGAACTGGATGCGTTCAAATGAGTGCTGGTAGTTGCCGTTGGCGTGGCTCGCTGGAGAGTATTGGTGCGACGAGTCGTTTTCGTTTTGCAACGGCAATTGAGGGCCTGCCATGGCCGACGGCTGCGGGAAACTGTGTAGCCCATATCCGCCATGCTTGTGACCCTTTCCGGGTGGTGTTGGTGCCAGCAATTCCTTTTTCATGGGCAGTTGAGGGCCCTTGTCACGCTTTGGAGTGTGTTGTATCAGCTCAATTGTCTTTCCAGATGCTCCGTCCACGGCAGCAGCAAGAGATACTGCCATGGACTGTATCTTCTCAGGTTGTTTCCCATTGTTTTGGTCCAGGTAAAGACACAAGTTGGGCCTCCAAGGTGAGAGGCGATATGATACATTTACCGAAAAGTAGTTGCGGCGATAGCACGTCCAGACGTTATCAGATGAGTAGAAAAATCCCTTCTCGATTTTGGCGTCAATACTGGGGGCTACTGGTGAGCCTTCACAGGTAATGGTGGCATATGTTTGTTGTGCGTTGAAGGGCGGTGACTCAGGTGAACCTGAAGGCGGCCCGTAGGCGGCTGTGTGATAGCCATTGCTGCTGTAATGATTTAAGGGCATAGTTGTCGAAAGCATGCTCCGGGGGGTGTCGGGGTGCGAGTTGTAATGGGGTAAATCGGGGCGAGTGGACAGGTTGTGTGAATATCTATGCGGTATGGTGGATGTCCCTGTCGTGTAGTTGTCCCTAGGCAATGGGCCCATGGACGGTGACACTGAATGGCCTAGGCCTGTTGATCTCGCTGTAGTAGGTAACATGGTCGCCGACGATGCATCATTCCTAGCATAATGCTGTCAGCTGTCATGCATACCGGTCGGGTTCTGCACGCACAAGTGCACGATGTGGGATACTTACAGTCGTCGACTTGGGGCCATGCCGTCAAACGGGCAAGCAGGGTTGAATGATATCTGGTACTGGGGGAAGCCCGCTCCTACAGTCGTATGGAGTGGCGAGTACGACGAGAATGCAAGCGCTGAAGAGGCGTTTGAGCTCGGCGAAGTAGATATGGAGGCCGATCCTGAATCCGAAAGAGTTGCACTTCCCTGATAGCTAGAGGCCCAAGTCAGTCGAAAGCGCAAAACAGACTGTTTGGCGAGATTGATGCCAACGAGAACGATGTGTAACCAGAGGGTAGGGTGGCACGGTATAAGTCGTCGACCAGGCCAGAGGCTGTACAGCATTGCCGCTAGGCTTGTCGTGTGATCAATGTGACAGACCAGCCTGTTGGGAAGACCGAGTACGCCATGCATCTGATACGTGTGCGACAGGCGAGTATAATGAAGGGCATTGACGACGTGTTTGTTTCGGCGTAAGGGGAGGCTAGGCTTGGGCTGCACCAGGAGAGAGAGAGGCGTCGAGGGACGCAGGCTGGGGGCCACAGGGCTAGGCAGCACCACGGAGCCTACCATGCCAGACGGGAAGAAAAGGACCAATGAGAGCATCTACTTACCCACTATCGGGACGATGTGTACCGTAGCGGCCTGCAATCGAGGCCTGGTGAAGATCGGTCCCCGAGTGTGCTAAGCTGCCGTCGCGCCTGAGCTGATCGGGTACGCTTACGAAGGAGCTATGAGTTGCATGCGCGCCGATATGGTCGATGCATTCTGGCTCCGACGAGAAGGGGATTTCCGATGTCAAGGACAGCGGTGGTTGCAGCACTGCTTATCCCGCACGTCAGCCAATCGATAGGAGCCAAACAGTGTGCTGTTGAACAAGACGTGTGACAACAACGGACAACGTGCACAGGTGCGCGATGGAGTGTAGAGGGAGGCACGTGTAGGACGTGGTCGCACACGCGGCACTGCGATCGGGTGGTGGAGCAAACGTGCAAAGCGCACTATTGGGACGAGAAAAAGAGCACGTCTGCAGTTTGCTGTCGTGGGCAAAGGAGTGGGGAGAAGAGTCGGTGCACTGGTCGCGTCGTGGTGTAATATAAGAGAGGGTGCGGGAAGGTTGGGTCTGAAAAGTATGCGGAGAAGGGCGCCAGGTTATGGCTGGAGTGTGCAGCGCTTAGAGCGAATGGTCAAAGGGGGGGAATAGGCTGAACGTGGGGGTGTGATTGCTCTTGGATTGAATGTGCAGAAAGAATATGACTTGTAGGTGCATCCGGAGCCGACTTACCTGGATTCATCATGTTTGTAGTAAGAAGTACGGTGCACTGCCGCTTTGCTGTGGTCCAATGCAGCGGCCGTGGGAAGGCTACGACCCTTGCGAGCGACAGAATTCAAGGCCACCCTCTTTGCTCTGCAATTCTGCAGACAAATCCCGACAGTCCGGGTCGAGCTTAATGGCGCCGGTAGTGGCGAAAGGATTCACTGCTGCTGACAGATGTCCGGTGCGGGCGAACTGCTTTGCACCGCAAGTCGCTCGCAATGCGAAGGGGCCAAACGAGTCAGTCGTCGACGGGGCGGTGGTGAAGGTGGGTTTTGGCGCGCCGGGGGGCGACTGCGAGAGGGTTGCTGGAATGGGATGGTGGTGAAGACGATGGAGCCCGTTCGAGGCCGCTGTTGGCTCGCTTCAGGCAAAGTCTGTGGTTTAGCCGGTACAAGGGCGGGATCCTCAATTAGCTGCCGCTGCGCTTTGCTGGGCTGTGCGTGTAATGCTGGAGCTCGGCCTGGCGAGAGTGTAGCAATGAGGAGCGGCGGCTGCAATGCGTCGTCTGCCTGCCTGTCTGCCTGCTTGCCGATGGTGCAGCGCCTATATCGCTTGCGATGCTGGGCTTTGTTAATGCGCTTACACGGGCAGCCACGGGGGCGGGGGAGAGGACGGACGGACTTGGTGAGTGAGTGAGCGAGTGCGTGAGTGGCTGGCTGGCTGGCTGGCTGGCAGTGCTGTCGAGTGCTGGGAAAGGCGCTCAGCAGCAGTGTAAGTAATGTGCTGCTGTTCACCCACGGCGGCTGCGCGACGGCTTAAACCCTGGGATGCAAATGGCAGCGAGTGAAAGGCCCGCTGGCGCGCTGTGCTTGTTCCCGCCCTTTGCTTGTTCCCGCGCCCGCCAGAGATCTGGGATCTCGAATCCAGAGCACAGACAGGTACGGACAGTCGCCCCACTGTTTGACGTCTGTCGCCTCTGCCCACGACGTAGGCGGTGAGAGGCACGCTGCGACCTGTCAGTCTGGTAATGGTGAGGTAAGGCAGGGCTCGTGTCGCCTCCCGCCCAGCACCTACAGAGACGATGGATGCTGCGGTTCGGCAAAAGAACCGCTGTGGCGTCGGCCGCTATTCAGTCGTGGATGCCTCGCCGGAGACGCTGGCTGCTTGCTTGCTTGGATTCGCGATGACCGGTGTCGTGTCGACACGCTCTGGTTAAATAAGAGCAGCAGCCTGGTCAAGCCAAAGCCTATCTGAGCCTGCCTCTGTATGCGTGGCCTTGGTACGGTCAAGGGACCGAAGCATATATGCTCCGTGCTCTCTACTCAAGTTTGGCCTCTCTTTCTCAGACGGTTGCACAAGCTCACCGGCATGCGAGCCCGTGATCTGTGAGGCTGGTAGCGTACCGGCTCCCGGTCTCAAGATAATGATGGAGCAAATTGCTGGAAACAGTGGGTCCAGGGAATTGACTGATGACGGGCACTGAACGATGTGGGTTTGTCAAGGATACGGAGGGCTGCCGAATGAGAGCGGGCAGTACAAGTATTGCTGCCAGCCAGCCAGCCAGCCAGCGCTATAGCTCCATATGGGGTAGAGGGCAAGACTAGGCGCATAGCCGGACTCGTTGGCTCAAAGGAGCAGTGCCTGCCAAGTGAGTATAGCCTCGAGCCATGCTGCGCGGTACCGACGCCCCATCATGATTCAGCCCCAAAGCAAACCATTGGCATCCCTCAGGCCATGGCCGTTTTCTAGCACCACCGTAACATGCCCAAGCTGCAGCAACGAGCCTTTCCCAAAGCAGTGGCCCAATTTCTCCGACGTCAGGGAAGGGCCCATTTGCCCTCATGCCCAGAAGCACACTCCTCGAATAAGTCTCTGGTCCACGCTGGGCTTAGCAGGCCTTGCACACGACGACAGGCTTTGCTCTCTGGCCCACCCTCTCGCGGCACATCCATTGGCCCGCCCGGCAGAGCCATCACAATCCCGTGCAGCGATGCAGGAACATTGACCACGACAGCATTCTCCGATCGGGGGCCCGACTCGACACGACAGGTCAATGACCGTACTGCTGGGTTGTCCATGTTTCATCTCCATCAGCCGCCCAGAATAACCCGTCGAGCGGACAGATGACCATAGTTTGCTCTTGCCACAGCTATGCTGCATTGGATCATCCGTTACGGGCGGTGTCCAGTCAGCGGCATATGGTGGAGGGTCCAAGTCCAGACGTAGCTAAAAGCGCCACGGGCCGACAGCCGCCGGCAAACGACAGCTCATCCCGCGGGTCGAGGGCGAAGGAAGGATACCAGAGAAAAAGAGCCGTCTGTCGACCTGTCACGGAAAGGGAGCGCAACGACACTACTTAGCCTCGCCGCGGCCATTGGAAATAACTGGCGGCCACAAGCAAAAAAAAGAGAAAAAAAAGAAGAAAAGAAAGAAAAGAAAAAAAGACCATGCACATAGACGTAGCAACGCCCTGGCCGGCGAGAGATGCGCAGGTGTTGCATTACCTGGACGTTTGGGTTAGAGCACTCACAGCGCCATGATTCAGGCCTCCATGCCCTCAAGCACACGCCGACCCGACAGAGTGGTTGACTGCGCAATGTTCCGAAAGAGGGCAGAGCCAGTCATCGGCCACAGCCTATGCAGCTGGTCACATAGTGTCAGCGGCTGCTTGTCGGGCTACCAGATGGACGCGGCGAACGGCATATTGAGGCTGGGATGGCAGAAGGGGGGGGGAGGGAGGGGGCGAAGATGGCCGATGGCGTGAAGCGATGGGGCGGCGTCGGTCTCCGCGGGGGTCATGGCATGCGCTTTGGAGAGAAGAGTGGAGGATTCAAGGCCCAGGGTGGATGGAGGGATGGGCGGCAGCGGAGCAGGCAAGTGGGAAGGACCGCCCAGTGACGTGCACCTTCCCGCGCCTGTTCCCCCCCATTCGTACCCGCTCTTGCCGCTTTGGGCACTAGTGCGTCTTGGCGGCCGCTCCCGTCGTACAGGCCAGCGCGCGCCCACAACCCTCCCCCATCCTCACCATCATGGCGAGAGAGCCCCAAACGCCCCCCCCCCCCCCAACCCAGTCTTTTGCTGGCCTATGTGCGATGACATGTCACTCGTCATGCCCCCGTCGCCTTCATGTGGTTCGCACGTTGTGGCCAGAGACCAAGCGACTGGGCTGACGCGCCGTCAGAGGGCCACTTCTTCGCGCATTGCATTCCAGGCCGCCTGGTGAATAGCCTATGTCGGCGCTGATCCAATCGCCAGCTCGCCATCAGCCTCTTGGGCGAGCGACGCAGGCCGCCAGGCTCGCCGCAGCAGCCAGCATGAGCCTGACCCGCACGCTCATCTTCACTTTCCATTCACGGGTCATCATCTGACACACTCTCCGAGAGCAGATGCAGAAGCAGGGCTGTCGCTTATTTTCCGAGCACCTCACCGCACTTTGTGTCCACTCTCTGGCGACTTCGGCACTTGCCATGGCGCCTTACTGCAGCCTGACACGACAGCCGTTGCAGTGTAGATGGAGATGGTGGCTGAGCAGGCGCAGGAGATTGCCGCTTCAAGAATCGTGACGGTGCACCTTGAGGTCACCAAGCACTCGACTACCCTGCAGAGCGTCTACTGTCGAGGCACAATGACATGCAGCCTCCCGCTCCTCCCGTGACGTGCACTGGGCGGCGTCAAAGCAGTGGTCATGGTCGATTGATTCATGGCGACCTGCAGCCGCCTCAAATGCATCATCGGGAAAAACCAGAAACCATCATCGACCCTTCTCGATTGTCTCAGCCGACTCGAAAAGGGTTGGGCGCTGCATGATTGCCACGCTGGCGCAGCAGCAGTCTGTTGACAATTTGCATATGCCTCGTTACACCAGACCTGCTATTCCGGGTCTCATGGTCAAATGACCTTCAAAGAATTCAAGCATGGTTCGACGCTTGCTCGAGCGGAGAGATACGGCTGTCCAAAGCGGTACGGGCCATGGGCCATGCAAGCAATACCCGCAAACAACAATCGAGTCAGGTTTGCTTGCCAATGGAAATTCAAGTGGTATAGGGGTAGCTCATTGGTAGACCTATCCATCACAGTCCAGGGTTCTGGCCATCGCATCTGCTCGTGCAAATCAGCCATTGAAGAGAAAAAAACTTGCCACGGCTGACGGCAGTGTTGATGCCGGCGTTATCTCAACAGCCCTTACCCAGTATCCGGCCTGACAATGAACATCACAGCTCAGCTGCCAGTTCACGCGCATCTCACTCATCTCCCCTCTGCGCCGGAATGCAATACCCTCCATTGCGCGCGAGCGAACGCATTCAAGACCCGTCAGAGCTTATCAAGCTGTCTGTGCCTTTTCCTTTGGTCAGCCCATTTAACGTAGAAAACACGAGACTATAGTTGGCTTGGATCATAGGACGGCGGCTAGCCTAAGTGCGCGAACGGCTCATCTTCTACGGACAGAAGACTCGCACAACGGATCCAGTGGAACTGTTGAACCGGCACAACTTACGCCAACGGCTACCCGAGTGGCCAAGAGACAATCAACTCTACGTTGATTCGATGTCCAGCTAAGGAACGCTCTTGTGCTCTTTGTTTGCAATGTCCATTGGTGTCTAGCGAAGCAACGATCTGCACAGCCAGCATACAAAGGAATCCATGTCTTCAGCACCCTCAAAGACTATAGGGTCTTGTTTAGCGGTTCGGCATGTCAGTACCACCGAATACTCGCCGTCACTACCTGGCTCCATCATGATGTGAAATTTGGGTTTGGCTGGCATTGATGCGGCTCGGTAGCGAGAAGTTGGCGTCGTACGGAGCGGCCGATCGCGTCCGTTGAAATCCCCATACCAATAACAACACCGACTACATCGTCCATCGGGGTTCCCGAATATACCACACAGTCACTCTGATTTCTCCTTGATGGGACGTGCACATCTAAGATACATGGGTTTCCATGGGAACACATAGATGGTGCGCAATGGCCCCTCCGATCCAGTGTCCAACTCTCTGGCCCGAGCAGAAATCGGCCAAGCCTTTGCAACAAAGGATTTTCTGTCTGGTCCGGGGTTACCCAGTGAGTGAAGCATGCCAGAAGGCTGACTTTGATATCCAAGGGGTGGGTTATGCTCACAGCTTTGAGCGCCCACTTCGGTCACTGCCCGAAATCTACGCGAACGGCAAATCAACTCGACATTCACTGCTCCAATGGGGCAAGTCAAGAACGATTGGTCTGTGCAGATGTCGTGGAAGCAAATGATACGGCTATGGACGGAACAGCTTTTCCCTTTCCACATCGGGCTATCACCGGTCAACGGCGTTTGTTATGCAATATGACTAGCCGCACAAATCACATTACTCTGTGGTCCATGGCTAAGCCTAAAAGGATGCCTTGTAGGAAGAACACAGCACGAGAATCGTCACAGGATACGCCTGTTGCCCACAGAAGTGTGAGAACACTATAACCCATAATCCGGGGACGGACAATCAGCAACGCCACAGTTCCGCGACATGTGGATGCTGTATTGATTTCACAGCACCGACCCCGCCCTGGATGGGCATGGCATTTGCACAGACTGGCTTCCAGGCTGGAAAAGGGCCATACAACCTGGATGTTGCCAACTTGAACATGGCCAATGCTCCCATCACCTTATTTCGCTCGAACCCTTTGTTAACCAGTCGTTGCTTTTGGGATGCTGGACCCAAAGCCAAGTGAATATCTGCCCCTGGGAGCTGCAGATTATTCGTAACTTGTGTCAGCTGAACACAACAGCTGGCACTAGACATGCCATTTAAGTGAGTTGTCGTAATCCTCTCCTCAGGGCTAGCTAAGGCATCGGCTGCAGCGCTGAGACAAACAATGACAACGCACTCAACATTGGCATTTCTCGGGCGCTGTCTCAGGCATGTTTTTGGAATCACGAGCGAAGCCGGTCACGCCTCACGATCCGTCTTGTTGTCAGGCCCGATGCGAATGACTCCAGAGACACGGCCTTTGTCTATGACAGTTTCGCTCAGCTGATTAGTGTTCAAGAATACCGACTGGACGGGACCTTGGGCAACTCCAGCAAAAAAAATAAAATAAAATAAAACTCTGTTTCTCAGCCCAACCCTTCCGGTGTTATCGCTGACACCCGCCACTCGGAGAGCCGGGGCCTGTTGACATGACGGACATTTCAGCATCCGCAGGATCTCGTCATACTTGTTCCCGTGTCCGATCAAATGAGACTTTCCAAGACAAACGCCCAGAAACTAAAGTCGGGCATCGTGGCCCTCCGGCCTTGTACGGGACCGAGTCTCGGTTCCTTGATTGTGGTGGCAACTGCTGCCAGCACCTATGAGGGCATGCAGGGCACGGTATATTCGCAGGACCACAGCTCCGGGATTCCCTTTGGCTATGGACGGCCCAAAGACGCACGGTCATGGTGTGATCGACTCATTGTTCTGCTTTTCATTCGAGAGCAGCACGCAGGGTGGGCGTTTCTTGGAACTAAATGTTGAGGCCACCTGCTGGCGCTGATCTCATCTGCCACACTTGTCAACGTAGGTGGCAGGGCCCGGAATGCTCTGCAAAACATGGTCACGACCAACCAGCCCCCGCTGATCTGGCTGAGCAAGTCACATTCTATTGATGAATGCTGCTGCATGTATAGCGTCTTTTGAGTAACTGACGCACCAACGGCTGCCGCAGTCGTGCTCTTCTCCATAAAGTGAGGGAGGCTTGGGGGGGGGGGGGGAGCCAGGGGGCCAGGGGTGGGAGCCTCAATTTCGGGGTCTTCGTGTTGCCCCTGCAATCTGGGGGAACGAGAAGGATTTCGATGTTCTTCACTTTTTTTTTCCTTCTTCTTTCTCTCTCCTGCATCGGTGGTCACGAGACCAGCCCCTTTGTATGCCTGTAAGCTTCACCATACTGTCTGGCTTATCTCGAGCAAATCCGAACAAAACACGCTTCTCGCCATGATACTTCTTGAGGCTCCTTTCCGCACCAGCGAGCGTTCCAAGTAGTGTCGTGGAGCTTGCTACCGTGCTATGTTGAACATACGCTACCGTACGGGGCTCTCCCGCCGCTCCCTCCCGCTCCCCCCTCCTTTTTCTCTCAGTGAGCGCTTTGCTTAGCCCTCTAGCGTAGTAACACATTCTTTCCCATCCCGCGATGTGTGTATGCTGCAACCCAACGTGTGCACGCGAAAAGCGTGGGCATAATTATGGGAAATATTGAGGTCACTGTTCACAGGCAAGATGAGATGAGATGAGATGGGTGTTTTTTTGGGGGGAAGGGGGCTTTACAGAGTGTTGGGCTTGGGTAGATAGTGGATGGAAATGAGGTGTGGAATATGAAGCATCGTGATCTTACCAGGAGGAGGGATTTTGAGAACTCGGCTTGGTGTAGGGAAGTTTGTCGTCTTGGAAGGAAGGTGCATAAATCTGTTGAATCCAAATAAAGGAATTATTATTTTTTCCCCACATCCCTTTGCTCATTCTTATTATTGTTCCTTGATAAATTTTTTTTCTTGCTCTTCTCTTACTTACTTACACGCCTTGACTCACTGTACTACTACTGCCTGCAGCACCGGAATGAAGTCTTTTTCTCCACAACCAATATGCGAAACTTCGATTCCGTCTTGTCTAACTGTCTATCCCCCCCCTTTTTTTTCTCCAAGTACCCAGGGACCCACTGGTTTCATCTATCCATTTATTTTTCCCAACCGTGAGAAGAAAAAACCCAAGAGCATACATGCTAAGCAGGATAGACGTGAGCAAAGCATCAAGTAGTCTGATAAACTCTCACAGCAATCTATCCATGCAAACCAAGCTCCAACATATCCCATAACCAAAAAAAATCCCACAAGGTCTACAATGACAAGATATCACGTGACAAAATGGAATATCCATTTAATTGCAGACCCCCGCGTCCAACCACAGCAGCTTAGCATGAAACCACGTGATCTTGCTAGAAACTCCATAGTATGGGAAGTATATTTAATCGCTAGTAAGCCGTACTAGTGGTGCGTCTCGCAGAATAAAGTACAGATACATACTAGTAATATCCAAGACTACTATGTATACTGTACTGTTCTACCCTGGATATTCTCACACTTGACCCATGTGTACAGAAAACACTAACTGGCTACCTACGCACGAAAAAAAAAGGTGGATAAGAGATACTGCGATAAGCACTGTATCATGCTATTCCCTCTTCATCTCTACACGCATTGCAAGGAGATAAACAGCAGGAAAAAAAAACAACAGAACATGTAGATTCCACTACTTGCACCCCCTTTCTTTCTTTGTCTCTCTGGAAAACACGAGGATAGCATGATTATTGCACATGTGCACTATGTACTATCTCCATTTTTGTTTACCTCTTCTCTCTTTCCCCCCCCCCTTTTTTTGTTGGTTTTTCTTTCCCATACTTTTTCTTTCAGCATGATAAATGTTTAAATCACAAATCCACTTCACTATGTACATATGTAGCACAGACAAAACTCCGTGCTACTAAAGATACAAATACCCAGCCTTGACTTATGCATGGCAAGAAATCAAATACAACAGATACTCAAGTTTGTGACAATAGCTAGAGAAATTTCTACTTGGTCTGGCATCCAGCTTTATTCTCTATTTACTGGTTAATTGGATGCAGATAAAATAACAGTTTACCAAGTATAACCCCTTACCTCTCGATTTCTTTCCCGTCTTTCTCGCTCTATGTATCATTCATACTTCAAAAGACACAACCTTGAGCAAATAAACAAGAGAAGAAAGAAGAAGAAAAAGAAGAAG
>NW_007360247.1:1022761-1023438 GCF_000359705.1 Exserohilum turcica Et28A | reverse complement strand
CCCCCCCCCCCCCTTTTTTTTGTTGGTTTTTCTTTCCCATACTTTTTCTTTCAGCATGATAAATGTTTAAATCACAAATCCACTTCACTATGTACATATGTAGCACAGACAAAACTCCGTGCTACTAAAGATACAAATACCCAGCCTTGACTTATGCATGGCAAGAAATCAAATACAACAGATACTCAAGTTTGTGACAATAGCTAGAGAAATTTCTACTTGGTCTGGCATCCAGCTTTATTCTCTATTTACTGGTTAATTGGATGCAGATAAAATAAACAGTTTACCAAGTATAACCCCTTACCTCTCGATTTCTTTCCCGTCTTTCTCGCTCTATGTATCATTCATACTTCAAAGACACAACCTTGAGCAAATAAACAAGAGAAGAAGAAGAAGAAAAAGAAGAAGACCAACAAAAGAAGAAGAGAGACGTACAATACAGATATTATCTATCAAGAAGAACCGCTCTTTTTTTTAAAGAAAACAAAAAAAAGGATAAAAGAAGAAAAATTCTAGTCCAAAAACGCTTACTTACCAATAAAATTGCCACAGAGTTTCCTTATCATTCCTGAAATGATGCCTCAGAAATGCCAACATGTCAAATCCCACGTCCCTAGAGACATCCAAGACAAGGACACAGGGGTCTCCCTCCCCCCCCCCCTTTACAAAATTTTTTG
>NW_007360247.1:988333-1022559 GCF_000359705.1 Exserohilum turcica Et28A | reverse complement strand
AAAAAAAGGATAAAAGAAGAAAAATTCTAGTCCAAAAACGCTTACTTACCAATAAAATTGCCACAGAGTTTCCTTATCATTCCTGAAATGATGCCTCAGAAATGCCAACATGTCAAATCCCACGTCCCTAGAGACATCCAAGACAAGGACACAGGGGTCTCCCTCCCCCCCCCCCTTTTACAAATTTTTTGACGTGTAAAAAGACATAGATCCACTGCATTTACGTCCAAAAGCGCCACAATGCTTCACAGTTGCTTGAGTGGGACCAGGACACACCCATGCTCTCCACACGACACATAATGCATAGAGGTTTCAATGGGGTCCCCCCCTCACTGTTTACCAGCCTGACAACCCCACAAAAAAGGGGGAAACTATATTGATCTTTTTTTTTTAATTTTATTCCTATCATGCTACACACGTGGTGGCTGTCGACTACTGTGCGATACCTAGCTCCTGGTAAAAAGCCTCTGTTTGAGGTTTGCGGCCGAGGAATTCTTCTAGAATGACCATTTCCTCCACGGAGCCTCCGCGTTCAAGTACAGTGCGGCGGTAGCGACGGCCTTCCTTGGGGTTCATGGGGTCTGACTTGAAGACAGTGTAGAACATGTCGGTTGAGTAGACTTGAGACGAGAGGTAGCCGTAGTAACTGCCATGGTCAGCATGTGTCATCCTGTAACGCGATTTACCGAAACTTACCCAGCATCGTAGCCACCAATCAAGTGGCCAAAGGTAGCCTGTCCGTTACCCCAGTGCCAGTCACCCTTTTTGTCACCCTCGAGTGCCTCAGGGCCCTTCAACAGACTGATCTCGCGTCTCAGAGAGTTGTACTTTTCTGTAATGTCCATCTTCTTCAGCTCTTCGTGGCTAGCAGGCTCATGAACGGCCATGTCAAAGGTACCAAAGTGCAGCTGCCTCAAGTTGAAAAGGGCATCATTGACGTGCTTGGTAGAGATCAGCTTGGCAATAAGCGACTGGGGAATCTGCTCGGCCGGCTTCGAGCTCTTGCCTGAGGACTCGAGATACGCCTTCTCGTAGTCGGAAGAGAGGTAGGAGTAGTGGTGCGACAGGGAGCGCAGCTGCGAAGGGGTCCAGCACCAGTTCTCCAACATCTGAGATGGGGCCTCAACAAAGTCACGGACAGTGTTTGTACCGTGGAAATGAGAGTAAGTTGTACGAGACACCAGGTCGTGAATGCCGTGTCCGAGCTCATGGAAGAGGGTGACGACCTCGTCATGCTTCAGCAGCGAAGGCTTCTTCTGTGTGGGTTTGGAGAAGTTGCAGACGAGGGCGGTAGCGGGGTAGCGACGCTTGCCATTCTCATCAATGTAGCCTGGCTGGAGGTTGAAGTTGGCCGCATGTCCGTACTTGCCATCTCGTGGGAAAAGATCCAGGTAGAGATAGCCGACAAAGCCTGCACCTTCGCCTTCGTCGTCCCAAACGCTGAAGATCTGCACGTCCTCATGCCAAACAATGTCGGACCCCTTGCCGCCATCTGCAAGAGCCGCCCTTTCTTCCTCGCCGACAATCTCGACAAAGACCAAGCCGAAGAGCTCCTCGAAGATCTTCAACATGCCCTGGATTGTTGTCGACAGGGGAAAGTACTCGGCAATGACCTGGTGGTCGATCTGGTAGTCCTTTTCCAGCATCAAGCGGTCGTAGTACCGGTTGTCCCAAAGATAATAGTCTTCGGTGAGCGGGCCGGTGAGTGCATTCTCCTTGACATCTTGCTTCTTCAGCTCCATGAGCTTCTCGATTTCCTTCTGTCCGCCCGGCGCCAGTCTGTTGCGCAAGTCTCCGAGGAAGTCATCGACCGTCTTGGTTGTCTTAGCCATCTTGTCTTCTATGCGGAACTGCGCATGATTGTCGTAGCCGAGGATGCGGGCTCCTTCGTCACGGAGGAGAATTGCTTCCTGGAAGAGGGCCACGTTGTCGTTACACTTGTTCTCGTTGGCGACAAAGACCTTGAGGCGCGTCTCGGGGTTGGTGGCGTATTTGAGCGTGGGGAAGAGGTCCGGGTACTTGAAGGTGAGGAACAGCTTGCCCTCAAACTCGCCTTCGCCCTTCTTGAGCCCCGAGAGAACATCTTCAGGCACGCCGTGGAGCTCTTCGGGCGTGAACCACAGACCGCCATTCTCCTCGTTGAGGTTCTTCTGGAAAGCAATACTGATTTGACTCAGCCGTTGCTTGATCTCCTTGAACCTATCCCGCTTGGGCCCCGCGGGCAGGTTCAGACCGTTGCGGATGAAGGACTTGTGGTCCTTCTCCAGCAGGCGCTGCGACTCGGGGTCGAGCTTCTCCCCCTTCTTCAGCACGGCATCGACGAGGTTGAAGACGTCCTCGCGCATCGACGACTCGATGCCAAAGTCGTCGAGCATCTGCTCCACCTCGCTCGAGGCATCGCGCAGCTCCTTGCTCGTCGAGACGGCGTTGTAGAAGCCGAGGATGTGGGATTCAATAGCCATTTTGTTGTCATCGCGGGCAATGGGGAGCAGCGTGTTGGCAAAGGTGGCGCTCTCGGGCTTGACGTCGCGGACAATGCCATCCAGGACGCTTCGTGATCTGTCAATCTGCGGGCGTGTCAGCATGTGCCGGACGCAACACGGCTTGCGGGCACGGGGAGAATGCGGGGACGCACCAGCCTCTTTGCATCGTCGACCAGGCTCTGCTTGGTAGCCGTGAACTTGGGGGGCAGCTGGGGCGGCGTCTGGTACTGGGGCGGCGCCATGGTGGAGTTTGTGAGGGGCCGGAAGGGCTGGGTGTAGAGGGGATTGCGCAAGGGGGTGGGCCGGACGTATTGCAGGATCGAGGGTACACGCCCGCCGAGTCGAATCGAAGCCAGGATGGCGGTGCTGCCGATAAAGAGGGCGACGGCGGCGAGCAGGAGCTTGGTGAGGCGTGAGGAAGCCACGGTGGATGAGCAAGGGCTTGCCGTGGCTCGCAAGCCGGCATTTGTGGGGGAGTGGGCTGGGGCGGCAGCGATTGGCGGTGTGCTGCGATGAACCACGGCGGTTGTATTTGCGAGCACGACAACGATGGACTGTCTTTAGCTTTCAGGTTGATAGGCTACGTGACCTCTCCAATGCACTCCAGATAGCCGCGCGAGCACGAGATCGGCCGCCATGGGTGTGGGTGCCGCCGCGCCCCCAGCCACTAGCCGCAAGCGGCAAAGCGCCATGTGGCATGCATGCCCACCACCTTATCAAAAGAAATCGAACAACGACCCCAAGAGCGTCCTGGACATCTAGCGACATTCGGCTTAGCGGCTATTTGCTTTCTTTTGATGGCGTGGTGTGCCTGTCCTGCCGCCATCGTGCAACGTGCTCTGTTGGATCCCCCGCCCGCATCGCCACCCCCAGGATCCCACACGGCAGGCCAGGCCGGGACAGGGCCCAGTGCCGGCTACTAGTCACAACGGCGAGGCCCGGCACATCCACGCTACTACCACTAGGTGTACTCTACAGTACGCATGTAGATGCCCCCCCGTCCATCCATCCACCCGTCAACAGGTCTCAGCGAGCAGTAGTGGCCTGACCAGACCAGAGTCATGTATGTAATCATAGTGTTTTTTTATACAGAAGAGTCATGAAATGCGTGTCAGCCCCGTAGGCCGGCTCCTGTTACAACTGTCAAATGTTCCCAACCCCCATTACCTCGTATCAGACATAGACATTACGTTTTAGAAATACACCTTGTCCTACTTCACACCCCATGATAAGGGTGTTGTGCGCGTCCCAGCTGCGGGCTGTCTTTGCCGTCCGAGCTAAGACTTTCTGGTATCGTGACAAATGGACCCCAGTTCGATTCTCTCGCTACCGTGGATCTTTCGTGGATCGTGATGAAGCGGACCGAATCCTCCATGTCCATGGCCTTCTCATCCTGCAGCGGCCACATCTCGATGTCGGGCGGATTTTCCGGGCTGTAGGGCTCGACGGATGGAGCCTTGGGAGGGTCTGTTGGCGGCGTTACATACACCTTCTGTGGCGTAACCCCCTGCTGCTGTTGCTCCTCTCTCTTCTCCTTGTTGCGAAAAAGGAGGCGGAGAAAGGGTACAGACGCGGATATGATGCCACTGTTCGTCTCGACCTGGCCCCACAATAGCAAATCGGTGCCGTATCGCGCAGAGTTGTACGGAGATTCAGCCCACAAGTACATGACCCACATGCGTACCGACGACGCCGCAATCGCCATGACACCGACCGAGAATATGCCAATGAGTGCTAGCCGCTTCCCTAGCGGTATACGAAGACTGAGGAGTGTCGGCAGGGGCAGCATGAGGAGGATGATGTCGCTCAGCAGGTTGGCCGCCGATGAGAAGACCCACAACGGAACCGGATCCCAGCATTTGGCAGGCTCTCGCTTGATCGTGGGGTCGAACTGTGCAAAGTAATTGGTCGTCGACCATGCACTCGAAGGCTTTTGACACTGGAAGATTGCGGCTATCGTGGCGGAGAATGTGTACATGGACACGAACCCAATCATGACGTATACCAGATGGCGAAATGTACGGTTTGCGGCGATGGAATAATAGAAGAAGAGGATACTAAGCTTGACGAAGCCCAGCGATATGACATATATCCATCGGTAGACCCACCATGTGATGAGCACGCCTCGCACGGCAGGCTCAATCTCCAATCGCTTCACCTAAGCATGCGTTAGATCAAGTCTTGGAGAAAACCAACAGCTTCTCTCACAGGATCCTTAAGGTATGAAGGCCGAGTATTGCTACTTGTCAAATCTTGGTAATAGTTTACGACAAACGTGGCCCAAGCCATCACCTAGATTCCGTCAGTCCCGGCACACACACACACACATTAGAATTGGAGCGGCAAAGCTTACGAGAGCTGTGAACATGAGGTGGTCACTCGCGCTGAGAGATCCCATGAGAAAATACCGGCAGTAGTATCTGTATGGGCGGATCAGATGGTGGCCCCAGGCTGTGTGTGTCGTCTAAACTTACCGGAGACCCACGATGATGGTTGACAGCGTTGTCAAAACCGCGCCAACCATCACCACCACGTAGCCCGGGCGATAATACATTATCGTCTAGCGTCGCTGGTGTGTTACTAGAGGTGTGAGTCCGATGCGGGCAGTCCCGAATGGGGGATTGCGATCGAGAGAGGTACGCCTGAGGAGCAGGACGAAGAACGAACAAAAGAGCAAACAATGAACATGAATGTGTCGGGTCTCAGCGTTTGTGTAGGAGGGCGAGCTGCAAGATTTAGGGTTCCCCGGGTTCTGCACCGACGGGAGGGGCTGTTCCGTAAGGCGTTTCGTGACCCTTATGAGTGCAGACTAGGAACAAGATCCCAGCTGTGTGGCGATCCTACTAGTGAAGCGACTACACGGGTCGATACTCCAAGAACAGCGCTGCCGCGTGCCGAGACGTGATAGGTTCGCGATGCCGCGAGGGGGGACGTGAACAACGTGGAATGCCGGGTTTAGAAACCGGAATATAGCATTGTTCAATCATAAGATCGGCCCGGCACCTGGCGAAATTGGCGTGGACATGGGCTGAAGGAAAACAATGTGGACGGCCTGGTGGTCTCGACGCTGGTGGTACAGCAAGAGGAGGTGCATGATGATGTCCAAAACGCCTGCTAACGCTACGAGGAATAAACGGGCCGTCGCATGGCTACTACCGAGTAACAGAAAGCTTGCAGCTTGCATCAACTAGTAGAATCGGCAGCGGAACATGCAATGGGCCCGGGGGAGGAACACTGCGTTCCCTGTGTTTGAGGTCCACGAGGCTGAAACCCGTGTTGCATGCTGCTGGACTACCATGACCTGAGGCGCATCTTGACTGACCTTGTTACATTTGGCACTGCGCATGTCTGTCATGAGTCGCTATGCCGACTACCACCATGTTGCTTACAAAATCCTTCTCTTTTCTTTTGCCGTGGTGTAGGGAAGGTCGAAGGGAAGAGGGCGCCACCCCCTCTTCCACGTGCGGGCCAACCTCGTGTCCAGATATTTGATTATATTAGCCCCATCAAAGTGCGTGACTCGATGCCGATTCTGACATGACGGGATCCGACTAGGTGCGCAGGAGCGATGGCCTAGAGCTCGCTTGCGATCAGGCCGCGATCGAGTGCAATTACCGTTGGTCGTGGCTCAGCGGCAGTTTGGAGGACGAGCAAGTAGCCGAGGTACGTATGCGTAGGTCGAGGGGGATGCATCCTGGGTATCGGTCGTGACGTAAGTAGCAGCACAGTAGCTGGCGCAGCCGCGTCTCGGTATGCAGCTGACAAGGCTGAATGAGTGCATTGCTGAGAAGATGGAGATGGCTCTCTCTGGGTGTCGACGCTATTATGGATGTGGTCAGGGGCGCAAGGGCCAAGAGGTGCAAAACATAGTGAGCAAAAATGACTCATTGTGCCGACGTCTGATTAGACAGCGGGGGCCGGGGCCAAGGACAGACCATGCCGGCCGCATCCGGCAGCCAGCCGTGGCTGGGACAGAGCGAGGCCGCAACCCACAGTAGGCCTGTGTGCGCCTTGCGTATAGTAGTGTACAGGTGGTGGTGGCAGTAGCAGCAGCAGCAGCGTCGTATCTAGCCGCACTCGCACTGGGGGCGGCCATGGTGCTGAGGGCCGAGGCGGGGGTGCTCTTGACCTTATGTATCTATACCTGCGCTAAGAACTCACAGTAAGCAGCACTCGCTCACATCGACTCATGCTGGCTCATATCGACTTCAAATGATGGACATGGAGCGACGGACGTGATGACCCTCGCGGCCACGTCGTCTTCTTGCTCATAATGAGCAAACATGACTTTGAGCGGGAGGAATGTACATATAGAGAGAGAGAGAGAGAGAGCGAGAGAAGGGGAGGCATCACACTTGGGATTAAATGTATCCATAGCTTCTGTAGCGAGACTTCAAATGCATGCATTCTACAGACACGGACAATACGAAGCCACGCCGTGAGTGTCCCAAACATCCATCCCGCCCACTTCACCCCTCCAAGATTAAACACTTTTATTTTGCCGATCCGAGCCATAGCCCCGAACAGGCGGGCCACGAGCGATCCATTTTCCGACATCGTCTGAGCAGAGGGCACGCATTGAGCCTTTTGTGAAACAAACAAGATTAACAGAACGCTGACAAACAAATGCAAGGTTACTGCTGCGAACGAAGAAGAGCACGGAGTGTCTCAACCTCGCCTTCAAGTCTAGCGTTGCGCACTTTGAGTTCGTCCCGTTCCGCCTTGATCTCCTTGAGCTCGGCTTCGAGGGTACTCATTTGATCGACCCGCTTCTGGCGGTAGCGGCGGGCAGCAAGCGTGTTGGCTCTTCGCTTCTCGATACGCGAGGACGACTCTTGACCAGGAGGGCTGCTTTTGACAGACGGCAATTTAGAGCCCGACGTGCGTTCTGGAGACGATGAGCTCCGGTTCTTGTGGCTTGTCGAAGAAGCGCCAGATTGAGAGCCGTCTGTGTACATTAGATTCTGAAAATGCATTTCTTGAGAGCCTGTCTCACCTCTCGTCATCTGCGCTGGCGTGTTAGTCGAGCTGGACATGTCCAGGCTCTCTGGCATTGCAAGAGTATTCATCATGTTTCCAGTAGTGCAAAGTGAATCGGGACCGCCAGAATATGATTGCGCACCATGGCCGAGGTACGGAGAGTTAGAGACAGGGAGGAGGTTCCAGTTGGGGGTAGCGTAAAGAGAAGCGTCTGGTGGGAAGTCGCCTGTCAAGGCGGCCGACGAGGGAGTGGACAGGAGGGAAGACGTGTCGAGCAGAGGGCGGCTGTTTTGGGCGCCAGAAAAGGGAATGGCAAGATGCCAATCAGCAGAGGGTGTTCCATGGTGGCTTGACGATAACACCGAACTGAGAAATGCGCCAGAAGGACGAAGAGGATCTGTCGAAACCGAACAGCATGATGATGGCGGTATACTGCATGTCGAGATGTTGTAGAGCGGGTCCTGATACCCGCTGGTGAAATCGAAGAACTCGTCAAATGAAATTGAAACTATCTGAGGGCGCCCAACACGGGGTGATGAGCGCGGGAGGTGGGTTGAGGAGCAGGAGGTGCGAGGCGGGGGCGGCTTCGCTTTATAACGAGAGCCTGGGGCTGACCGGGTGGGCCTGGCGGGCAGGTTGCAAGCCGTCAGTAAAGGGCGCGCGCTAGCTGCCTGACCCCGGTCGCACTTTCCGGCTCGCAACTTTGCTGCGCCCTTCTGCATCGGTACGCACAGCCCACAGCCCACGCCTACGCCCACGCCTACGCCTACGCCTACGCCATGGCGACAATGCCCTCATCACGATTCCTGCGACGACCCAAACTGGCGCCGACCCAATTCGACGCCGCCCTCGCCCTCCTCGTTCCCTCGGCCCAATGCGCCGGCAATGCCTCGAGCGCATGCTTTTCGACGTCATCAGCGCGGTGGAAGAAAGACAACAACAAAAACAGAGGCGTCTCTGCCGTGAAGGCTACGGCGCTGCGACCACGGCAGACGCTGTCCGTCCGCCAAAAAGACTTTGAAACCCAGCAATTGCCCAAGCCGGTCCCCGTCAAACACAAAGTCACGGGCACGCCCGACCACGGGCTATGGGGCTTCTTCAAGAACCAGCAGCTGCTGCAGACACCGTTGGACGAGCAGAGACACGGTATGCAGCCGCTGGCTTGATGCTATGGCGAATGGGCCGGTAGCTGACAGAGACACAGGCAGGGCGTGGACTGTTGGCGAGCTGCGTACTCGGGACTGGGATGCCCTACACCAGCTGTGGTGGATATGCGTCAAGGAGCGGAATCGCCTTGCAACTGAAAAGATTGAGCGCAAGCGCCTCAATGCCGGCTACGGCGACTTCGAGAACCAGGAGCGCGACAAGACGGTGCAGGAGACAATGCAGGCAATCCTAGACTCGCTGGCCGAGAGACGCCAGGCGTATCGAGAGGCATTGGTGCTGGCGCAAAACGACCCAGACATTGACTTCTCAAAAACGGGCCTCCCGCGGTACACAACACCCCCATATGTATGCTTGCACCATCTCAACAGGACTGTATGCAACGAGCTGACACCTTCTGCAGGATCCACTAGAGGCGGATGACACACCGGACGATACCGCAGCTGCGCCGACGAGCCAAGAGCCTGCAAAGGACTTGACAATAGCGGAGCCAAAGGAAAAGGTTGTTGTTTGAGAAGGTCTGGGTGTCCTGGCAAAAGTCGCACATGAAGCGTGATTCGATACGAAGCGCTCTGCAGCGTACGTGGGCGACTGATTGCAGCTTTGACTGCATATTGAAATCAGTCACGTGTTTTGCATAGGGGCTTAAATCGCAAGACTCCGTCGTAAAATCGGCTTTTGATTGGCTGTAAAAACCTTTGCTAAGGTGTTGGAAATCTCCGTCTTGGGCTAAGCGTGCCAGACTGTGTCACATGACGGACGCTAGAACGTTAGAACGCCAGAACCGCCAGAATGCCAGAATTCCAGAATTCCAGAATTCCAGAATTCCAGAATTCCAGAAGTGCCAGAACGTCAGAACAACCAGTCCAGCCAGAGCAGCCAGAGCAGCGTATTAATCGGCAGTATAGCCAGTACAGTCAGAACGGCTAGAATATCAGCTGAGCTGCACCCCTTTTCAGCACTGTCACGGGCTGTAGGAATGTTTATTCGAGGCATGCACAGCGTGCAGAGGCTCTCGCAACCGTCTAGATAGGCAGCTTATTCTCAGTATCATCTTGCACGTATCTTGCACGTATCATAGCATGTCGTGAAAGTAGTGAAGTGCACTAGGCCAGCATACGCCAAACGCGTTAAGTTATGAAAGTAGTGCTAGCATAAACAGGCGAGGCGCTTCCCAAAGAGCTCCAACCCCACATCCATCTCACCGCCCCAAGTCGACCTACCCACGCGCTTTCTAGCGGACATCTTCCACTGCAGACTACAAACACCCCTTTTTTTCCACAACCCCATCATACAGCCATGGAAGACATCGCGCCCGAGTACGACGTCGTGGTCCTGGGAACAGGTGGGTTTCGGTTACCCCGCCTACGTAACATGGCCGCCCCGGATGCTAACTACGCCCAGGTCTCACCGAATGTGTGCTTTCAGGGTAACACAAGGACTCGAGCAAAAGCAAGTCTATACATGTGCTGATATTCTTGCAGTGTTCTTAGCGTCAAGGGCAAGAAGGTGCTCCACATTGATCGCAATGACCACTATGGAGGGTGAGTGGCATCCGTGGTCATCGTTGGGGGGAGGGGAGAACCGAGACTGACGTGTCGTAGGGAGGCCGCATCACTGAACATCGAGGCAGTAAGTATCTGAGGCGGCTGCTTACCACGCACCACACTAACTGGCATGCCAGCTCTTCAAGAGATATGGCCAGACCGAGGGCGAGCCGTGGAAGAAGTATGGCCGCGTCAACGACTGGAACATCGACCTCGTCCCCAAGCTCCTCATGGCCAACGGCGAACTCACCAACATCCTCGTGTCGACCGACGTTACCAAATACCTCGACTTCAAGCAGATTGCAGGCAGCTATGTGCAGCAGGGCAACGGAGCCAAGGCAACGGTTGCCAAGGTGCCGTCAGATGCCGGTGAGGCTCTTCGATCGCCCCTCATGGGTCTGTTCGAGAAGCGCCGTGCAAGGAACTTCCTGGAATGGGTTGGTGCATACAAGGAGGATGACCCAGCTACACACAAGGGTACGGCACTGCGGACAGCGTGTTATGACAACCGGATAGTTGCTGACGCTCTGATGCAGGCATCGACCTCAAGAACAGCACCATGAAGGACATCTACGACAAGTTCGGGCTCGAGGCCACTACCCGCGACTTTGTCGGCCACTCGATGGCTCTGTACCCGACCGACGACTACATCACTGAGACGGGTAAGGCAGAAGATGCCATCCAGCGCATCAGGCTATACGTCAACTCGATGGCACGATACGGAAAGTCACCCTACATCTACCCCCTCTACGGACTCGGAGAGCTTCCCCAGGGCTTTGCTCGTCTCTCTGCCATTTATGGTGGTACCTACATGCTCAACACCGACGTCGACGAGTTCATTTACGATGGCGGCAAGGTTGTTGGCATCAAGGCCACCATGAAGGAAAAGGACGTTCCCGGCGACGGCATGAAGTTCGAGACCAAGGCGGGCAAGATTCTCGCTGACCCGTCGTACTTCCCTGACAAGGTCCGCGTTACCGGACACCTGCTCAAGGCTATTTGCATTCTCAACCACCCTGTGCCCAACACATCGGATGCCGACTCTCTGCAACTGATCATCCCCCAGTCTCAAGTTGGACGCAAGCACGGTACGTGACGGGTGAATAACTGTTTTTGACACTGTGCTTACGATTTTTACAGACATCTACGTTGCCGTCGTTTCGTCTGCACACAACGTTTGCCCCAAGGGATACTACATTGCCATCGTCTCCACGATTGCCGAAGGCGACAGCAACCACCACCTCGAGCTCCAGCCTGGTCTCGACCGCCTGGGCGCGATTGAGGAGAAGTTCATGGGCCCAGCTATCCCACTCTACGAGCCAATTGAGAGCGGCGCCAACGACAACATCTACTTGTCAAAGAGCTACGACGCCACGAGCCATTTCGAGACAACAACCGGTAAGTCCTGACAGCCAAGCATGGCGGTGAGGGTGCTGACGTGAGTTTAGACGACATCAAGGACATCTACCAGCGCGCAGAGGGCCACGAACTGGTTGTTGAAGGCCTGAGGGATGGCGCGAACTTCAACGTTGAGGAATAGACGGTTCGGACACAACAGGTAGCGGATGGTACGAGCAGCAATGGGTCGTTTTGGTAGATCATTTGGGTGCTTGTAGGGGTGGGACTTGATAGCAATGATATGCATTCATAATAACCAAAGACTGCCCACACGGAGAGGCGGCAGCTTGTGCGGAGCTCGGGCTCGGTACTTTCCTATTTGGGCGGCGCAGCGGCGACGGCACCACTGCCACTTTGTTGCCCACACGCACGCTGCGGCCATTGCGGTGGACTAGCAGAAGCTGGGCAGTGGCCATGATTGAACTTGTGTGATTATTCAGCCTGCTACCAGGCGCCGGATGCCATGGGGATGTCGGTGATATGACGACGCAAACTCTTGGCAGGGACACGACGGTGGAGCGTAAACCATCTGAGTACCTATTATACCCAGTCGCGTCGCAACAAAACGTGTCCACGAGGCGCGCCCTTCCCCTCGACACTCGTTCGCAATGGCGCAGTTTGGTCGCTACAGGTTTCTGCTCATAGCAGTGGTATTTCATCTGGTATACATATACAGCATCTTCTCGATTTACTTTGTGAGCCCCGTCGTTCATGGAATGCGCGAGCACCGCGTGGAGACACAGGAAGCCCCCGCCAAGCGCTTGGTGCTCTTTGTTGGTCAGGAATTTGTTCTTCAGCAATTGGCCGCATGCTGACGCTGTATTAGGCGATGGGCTTCGCGCAGACAAGGCATTTCAATCGTTTCCCAACCCTGACCCCAATCCTCCGGCCCATCTCGCAGACGATGTAGACACGCCCCGCCCTCTCGCCCCGTTTCTTCGCTCCCGCGTCTTGGAAAAGGGCACTTTTGGTGTCTCGCATACTCGCGTCCCGACGGAATCGCGCCCGGGACATGTGGCGCTTATTGCGGGCTTGTACGAGGATGTTTCGGCAGTCACAACGGGATGGAAGCTCAACCCAGTCAACTTTGACAGTGTCTTCAACCGAAGCAGGCACACTTGGAGCTGGGGTAGTCCTGACATTCTTCCCATGTTCGAGGCGGGAGCCGTACCGGGACGAGTAGACGCATACTGTTACGCTGCCGAGGAAGAGGATTCGTCCAAGGACGCCTGGGCATTGGACGAATGGGTCTTTGAACGCGTTGAGCGGCTCTTTGCCGAAGCAAAGTCGAATGCGACACTGGACGCTGAGCTACGGCGGGAAAAGAATGTCTTCTTTCTCCATCTGCTCGGACTCGACACGACGGGCCATATCCACAGACCGTACTCGTGGCAGTATCTACACAACCTGCAGATTGTAGACCGTGGAGTACAGAAGGTTACGGAACTGATTGAAGAATTCTACGGAGATGACAAGACGGCCTTCATCTTCACCGCAGACCATGGCATGAGCGACTGGGGCAGCCACGGTGATGGACACCCGGATAATACACGCACACCCCTGATTACATGGGGTGCTGGCATCGCACCACCGGCGAAGAGCACATCGGGCATTGCCAAAGGGCATACCGAGTTCTCATCCGACTGGAATTTGGACGAAATCGAGCGACATGATGTTGCCCAGGCTGACGTTGCAGCTCTGATGGCCTACCTTGTTGGACTCGACTTTCCGACCAACTCGGTCGGAGTGCTGCCTCTGTCGTACCTTGACACGGACATGAAGTCCAAGGCCGAAGCGCTTCTTACCAATGCCAAGGAAATCTTGGAAATGTACCATGTCAAGGATGAGGTAAAGAGGTCTACTGCGCTCCACTACAAGCCTTTTCCTGGACTTGGTGACGAGGCGCACTCGGTTCAACATCGCGTATCGGAGATCCAGGCAGCGATCACGAAGGGCGATGCTGAGGGGGCTATCCGTCAGACGTACGAGCTCATTGAGCTTGGGCTTGAGGGTCTCCGTTACCTGCAGACGTACGACTGGCTGTTTCTGAGAACGCTGGTGACGGCTGGCTACATTGGGTGGATCATCTTTGCTATTGCGACGGTGATTGATCTACATGTGCTCACGGAAGAGACGCAGGCGCAGCGAACGATTCCCAGCATGATGGTGTTCTCTTCGGGACTTGTCGCACTTTACGGAGTCCTCTTGAAGCAGCAGTCGCCTATCGTTTACTATGCATACGCATTCTTCCCGGTCTTGTTCTGGGAGGAAATCTATGTGCGGAGATCATCGCTTGTCAAAGGAGGCAGGGTACTTTTCAGCCATCTCAACTCTGGCGCCGATGTAGCCAAGTTGGTGTTTGCAACGCTGGGATTTTTCGGTCTGCTAGAGGCGCTTGTATGTGGAAGAGATGATGGTACCACGTGATTGTGCTGACTTTGGACAGGTTCAAAGCTACTTCATTCGCGAAATCTATACGGTCTGCTATTTGCTGGCGACATG
Source organism: Exserohilum turcica Et28A (assembly GCF_000359705.1). Classification (NCBI taxonomy): domain Eukaryota; kingdom Fungi; phylum Ascomycota; class Dothideomycetes; order Pleosporales; family Pleosporaceae; genus Exserohilum; species Exserohilum turcicum. The sequence continues at coordinate 1,008,485 of NW_007360247.1, read as the reverse complement.
CTGGCCGGCAGTATACGGGCAAGAGTTTATGCGCAAAAACATTGCAACCGTGGCGGCCTGGGTAGTGTCGTGTGTAGCTATGAGCGCCTTTACGCTGTTGCCTGCAATCAAGGCAGAGGATGTACGCTTGATGTATGTTCAACTAAGCCTGTTGCTGATGATTGACTAACTTGCAACAGCATGCTCGGAGGAGCACTCATGTTCGCGGTTGGTGCACTCTACTTGCTCCTGGAGAGAAGGCTGGTGGCCAAGTCCCAGTCCGAGGCCGAGGTGGCATCTCACGAGCTCAACAACCAATCTCGCATCATTCTCGGTCTCCAGCTGGGACTCGTGTTGCTTTCGATGATTGTAACCAAGAGCAGCATCGGGTACCTACAAGCGCGTGAAGGTATTCCTTACGGTGTACTCACGATAGGGCGGGCGACACTGGCAGCCTCGTTGTTTGTGCCGCAGCTGCATGGGCTGTACCCCAACAGTCACTACGTGCACCGGCTCGTGGTCATCTTCCTCCAGTTTGCGCCGACATTCATCATTCTCTCCATCTCGTACGAGGGGCTGTTCTACTTTGCCTTTTGCATGTGTCTGTTTAGCTGGATGAGGCTCGAGCAGCAAGTGTACCTGCACAGCAGCAGCAGCAGCAGCAGTAGCAGCAATGCATCTGACCCTGCCAAGGCGACCAAGGACGGGGAGTACAGGCCTCTGACGCTGGCGGATGCGCGCACAGCCCTCTTCTTCATCTTCTTCATCCAGTCGGCGTTTTTCAGCGCGTCCAACATTGCGTCTGTGTCGTCGTTTTCGCTGGAAGCAGTGTACCGGCTGATTCCCATCTTCGACCCCTTTTCGCAGGGCGCGCTGCTCATGCTCAAGCTCATGGCGCCGTTTGCAGTACTGTCGGCCAACTTTGGGCTGATGAACCGTGGGTTGGGAGTGGCGCCTTCTGCGCTGTTCATGGTGGTGATGGCAGTCAGCGATGTCATGACGCTGAGCTTCTTCTACATGGTCAAAGACGAGGGCAGCTGGCTGGACATTGGAACGACGATTAGCCACTTTGTCATTGCGAGTCTGCTGGGCGTGTTTGTGTCTGGGCTGGAGATTTACAGTGAGTGGACGATCCGGGGGGTGGAGTTTGGGGGGAAGAGGATTGGTGGTGGCTTGGCGAAGGGCAAGGCCAATGGGAAGACGGCGTAGTTGGTACCGTGGGAAGTGAGATGCAAGACTGGTGTTGCTGTGCATGTACCGTTCGCATACCTGGTGGTTGTGTTTGGGTGAGCAGAAGCAAACGGAAATCAAAGCAGACTAGCCCGGCGTTGCAGTGGTGATGGTGATGGTGATGGTGATGATGCTGGGGCTCTGCAGGCGCTAGCTGGATGGACGACGCAGCCCAACGTGGTGCCAAAGACGCCGTTGACCCCCGTCGAGGCAACGGCGGATTATGCACGCGGGCTGTTGAGGCAGCGTGGCTTGTTGCCAGGCAACGGTGGCGTGGCCGTTGTTGTTGAGCACGACACAAAGGCATGTGCCGCGGGCGTGTAGGGAGCACCCAGAGCATGCAAATGGCAGCAAGGCGTGTGCGGTGCGCCAAGTTGGACGGGTCCCACGCGCGGGGGGGCGCCAGCCATGGACACGTCGAGACATCAAGGCCCCGGCTATCGGCTCATGCGCGCGTGCAGGCCATGTCATACACGGGAGGTGGTGAGCGCGAGGCTGGGAACAGGCGGCTGGGCGGGCGTTTGTAGGAAGTTGTAGTAGTGGTGGTGGCAGTACTTGTAGTAGCAGCCGTGGTGGTGGGACTGGTAAGAGTGGCTGCTTGGAACCCAATGCATCCGCATGTGCACACGGCATGTCGCATTCGCTGCAAGGTTCTGGAGGCAAGGTCAACTGCAGAGGCGTTGGATGTAGGCGTCGGCGTGGCTGTGGACGCGCGCCATGGGTGTGATGTGACGATTATGCTCGCACTCGTGGGAGCACAGGCGCCCGCGTCCCAACCACCGCCCGCCCGCCCGCCGCGCCGCCAACACGCCCCCCCTCGCCCAGCCATAGTGCTTCAACCTCGCACTTTTTCTACGAATCTCAGCCCATCAAATAACCCAACCTTTCCCTTTATTTTTCCCTAGTGGCGTCAGCTCGCTTCCCGCCTCCTTCCAGCTTATAACCCCGACTACTGTCATTGTCGGCCGCAAAGCTCTTCTTTTCCCGCCCCATAATGTTCTTCAAAAGGTCTCTCCCGCCTCCTCCCCTCCACCACCCTCCACCACCCTCGTCACCGCCGAGCTAACCCTCTCCGTCCAGGCGATCAAGGGCCAATTCCTACGTCGAGAACGAACCCAACCCCCGCGCCCAGTCGTTTGACGAGTACGCAGAGAAACGCCCCGAGTCGAGTCGCAAGGAGTCGCACCACAGCCAGCCACTATCGCTTGATGACCAAGACATGTACCCCCGCCAACAGCAACCCCAGGAGCCCGCGTACGCTCAGAGTACTCCCACCTCCCACAACGCCATGCCCATGCGAACCCAAGCAGTGCCCCCGACCTCGGCCAGCCAGACCCCAATGGGGCTCGGCATGCCCGACCTGCTGACGGCCGCCTTCAACCAGGCCGTCCAGCCCTACACGGAGAAGATTGAGCAGCTCGAGAGCCAGCTCGCCGACCTGCAGGCCTGGGTCGACCAGCTCGAGCAGCAGCGCGCCGAGGTGCACAACTGGATCGACAAGCGCGGATTGCGACCAGGTAATGCGACGTCTTTTTCTTGATGCTGCCGGCGCGCGCGCACTAACCCGCTCCAGATGTCCCCGCTTCCATTGCAAAGATCATGGACACCACGACGGCTGACGCGGCACCTACGCTCAACGCCCAACTCGATCGCAAGATTACCATTGTCAACTTTGACCTGCACCGTCTGCAGGACGATCTCAACGACTCCATCTCCTCGTCGCACTTTGCCTCGGCCATGCTGAAGTTCCTGCCCGACATTCAGCGTCTGACGCTGCTTCCGTCGGGTCCGCGCTACGCCTTCGACCTCATCCTCAAGCTCGGCGGCAACCTCAACTCGCACGGCGGCATCGACAGCGCCGACGCCGAGGACATTGCTGCCCGTCGTGACTTTTACAACAGGCTCGACGAGACCATGGTCGACGTGGTCCAGCGCCGATTTGGCGAGGGCGAGGGCTGGGACGTCAAGCGCGAGATCAAGCGCATCGAGAAGACGGCCAGCTACCTCAAGACTTATGGCGTCGAGCCCTACTTCCCCTCGACGCTCGACATGATGAAGCGCGAGATGGAGTTCCAGCCAAACGCGCCCCCCATGGCCAACGGCACAGGCACTCCGCCTCGCTACCACTAAGTTTTGCCCCTAGTGGTCTGAGCCACAACGGTCGAGGTTTCCATGGGTCCTGGTTCTTTGGATATTGCGAGCATTTCCACACCGAGTCTTGGTGTCATGGACGGAGCATGCCGCAGCCCGGCTCTTTGCTTGACCAAGCACACCCATACACCCACATCATTGTCATCTCTCTCGTTGCTAGACCCCCGTAAGATACCCCCGCACATCGCTCCAACCCCCCCAGTACCTCTTTTATTTCTCGTCAGCGCGTGATATGCCCCACACATTGCTTTTCTCCTTCCTTCTGTTATCCCCTTTTGCGCTATCTATCCCCCCCCCCAAACTAGCCAGAAAAGGGTGGAGGAAGGGGAATACATACTACTAGTAGTAGGGCGAATCACGAATTGAACGCCCCTTCATCCCATTCAATCATGTCAGCAAATTTGTACTTAATACCTCCTTAGTCTTCTTTTCTTTTTTTTCTTTTCGTTTGCCCTCGAACGATACGATTCTCCTTCTTGTTTTGTTTTTTGGGGGCTTTGGGCCTCGACCATGTTGGATTGAGAGGAGCAGTAAACTCATCCGCATTGAACTGGTCTGGATTCGGGTTTTTGGGGTGTGTTTGTCGTTTGCATCATACCCGAGTTTTTATTGTTTCTCTTTTTTTCCTCTTTCTTTCTTCGCTTTCTTGTCCATCTGCGTAATGAAAGGTGGCGTTGACTTGTTCTTTTTTTCGTAGTTTGGTTAGGTGGCTGGTAACTGGTAAGGTAGGTAGGTGGAAGCTAGCTTCAGGTACTTCTGTGGCTGGGCTGGAGGCCTTATGGAGGAGGCTGATAGGGAGACGGACGATAGGTCGGTGCACATGTGAGACTCTGGCATGTGTGGAATCAAGAGGCTGTGTACGAGCAAGTATATGCAATGAGCAATTGATTTAATGTCTTGATCTGTTCTCGCTCTTTCTCAAAGTTTCGCCGTCTTCATGAGCAATGTACCTGTTTAAACATGATGGAAAATACATGTCCTGCTATTCTCGGCCACATGTCATTTTGTAATAGCAACGAGGATTAATGCATACATTCATTCACTAGTTCATTCACTCCAAACAACATAAACATGAACATGAACATGAACGCACTTTACCACCATACGACACGGATTCAACAGGAATTCTTCTTTGGTACCAAATACACACACACACACATATATATATATATATCACGGTAGAACAAACTTTGGAATGAATAGATAAATCACTGTATAAAAATATCTCCAGGCAAATTCTCTCTTGGGAGGAGCCCGATCTAGATATATATAACCTCCAATATCCATGGTAAACAACAAACCGATAATGCTGCACAAAAATAAAACCAAAAACCAAGGAGACCATTTTACACAATCTGAGAAATGTAGTAGGGGAGTGGGAAGAAAAAGGGAGCGGGGAAGAGGGGGGGGGGTATCACACATGTCGTTGGTTGGTCATCGCTTCAAATTTTTTTTTTGGATCCGAACCGTATGACGAGTTTGAGACTGAGAGAGTTAAAGAGATGGAGAGATGGAGAGAGATGAAAACACCAAAAAACGCCGTGCCATACCGTTCCCCCTTTCTTTACCTTTTTTTTTTGCAAAGCATTTGAATGACTGAGTAGGAACGACTGAGGAAGAAAGAAAGAAAGAAAGAAAGAAAGAAAGATGACGAGGATGAGGATGAGGATGAAGATGAGGATGAGGATGAGAATAGAAAATGATGACGAGACAGAAAGAAAGAGACGGAGAAATAGACGGAGAGAGAGAGAGAGAGAGAGAGAGAGAAAGAAAAAAAAAGAGATAATAAACCTTGATCAAACGAGCAAAGAATCCAGCAAAATCTCAATCCAAGCTTCCCACCTACTCCTCTTGAGTCCCAATATGCCCCTTCCCTCGATGCCCTTATCTTTCGCAACTTGCATCTGCAATCCTTCTTTGGCGCCCTCGCCCTGCGCCTCCCACCACTCAGCCTCGGCCCTCTCTTTCGCGCGCTTCACAACGCGATCTTCATCTTCAACACGGTAAAGATCGCACTTGTTGCACTCGTCGCAGGGGAGGCCCGGGTTCTCGCGGAAGTGGCCGCAGAAATGCTGGTAGCCTTCTGTGGCGAGGCCCTGGCGACACACGTAGCACATGCTGTAGCCACAGAGACACACGAGCTTGTTGCAGCCCTCGGACTTGACGAAGCCGAGATTGCATTGCGGACACGTGCGCTTGACGGCGTCGGTGGTGGCGCGCTCGAGAGTGAGCCGCAGCGATGTGAGTTGCGAGGAAAAACACGTGTGGGGATCGTGCCACGGCAGTGAGCACCCTAGACACGAGGCCCGCTGGCAGCTGGGAGATAGGCACTGGAAGCGGAGACCCCGTCGCTTGAGGTGGATGCGGCGCAGGGCGGCTTTGAAGGGCGCGACGATCGGGAGGCGCAGGGCCACGGCTACACAGCCGTATAGCAGCAGCAAGGCGAGGAGAACGACTTGTGCGGCTTTGAAGCACAGGAGTTCAAGGAGCGGGATCGAGACGAGCAGGGCGACGACAATGGGCTGGGACTTGAAGTGCAGGTTACTCAGGAGACTGGTGTTTGGGAGCGCCAGGTCGTCGAGTTCGGCATAAGGGCAAAACGGGCATTGGACCAGTGGCAGCTGCGAGCGCGTCAATGCGTCGCTGGCGAGACGCTCGTTGAGTTTGGCAAAGTTGTCTTTGTCGTCTTGCTCCGAGTCAAGCGCGCGCTGCACAAAGCTGAGCGGTATGCAACCCGTGCACTCGTCAGACCCGCCCGTCATGGGCGCGATGCATTTCAAGGTGCAGAACTCGATGTTGATGTTGCGCGCCCAGCCTTGGTCGTAGAGCGCAGCGTTGATGGCATGTCGTATGCAGCGGAAGCAAATATAGTGGCCCTGGACATCGCAGGCCGACATTTGCTCGAGGGTGTTGGGAATAAAGCAGCACTCGCAATCGTACATCTCGCCCTCCTGTTCAGCCTCCTCTTCGTTCCACTTGAGCGCCAATTCGTAATCTCGCTTCAATTGCTCGGCGCGGTACCGCTCGTGTTCCGGGACAATCAGGGCGTTGTAGAGCTCTTGGTTCAGCTCGTCGCTCCTCGTCTTCACCAGCATGGGCATGGGCGGTCGGTTCAGCCGCTCGTCGGCGGGGGTCCATACCACCAAGGGGTGGTCGTTTGCGTTGGGCGCTTTGCGTCGCATGAGGAAATTCGTAATGCTTAATCTCCAACTCCTAGTCGACAGGTCCAGTAGCGTCGGCCGCGCATGTGAATAGCTCCAGTTGTACTCGGCGAGCACCGCCTTGATGGTGGAATGGCTGAGGCCTTTGAACTCCTGGTATAGCGCTTCCTTTGCCGCCTCCTTGTAGCGCCGCGAGCGAAACTTGTCTTCGAGGGCAAGCGGCACGCCGCGTGTGTCTCTAGGGGCATCCTCCTTGCGATACTTGTACTTTTGCGCCGTCTCTCGCTGCTCCTCTTGCTCCGCTGGCATCCTGTACCGTCCGCGCACATATTTGTTGGCATGTTTCAGCAATGTCTCTGTGATGACCTGCAGTCTGCTCTCTTCGCTGAACGTCGAGAGCATCTCACGAAAGACCTCGGGTTGGATGTCTGGGAAGACGTCGGTAAGCACCTGGAGCGATGTGTTAAGGTCGCGGAGATCGGGCTCGTCGAGGCCATGGCTGTCGATTGAAGGGGGAGAAGCAGGCGCTCCTCGGAAGGGCGTTGAAAGCCGGCGGGACTTTTGCGGCCGCACAAGGGAAGAAAAGACGGTAGACATGAGGGTTTAGAAGCGTTCAACGCCACAGGCAGGGGTGGTGCCAGACATGCGATATCGTGGGGCAGGCTGGTAGCAGGGGAGACACAGCGGTCAAACAAACATTACAAGGGATTAAAATGAGGGCGACGTGAGAAGAGAATTGGAAAAGCCGTCACCATGTCGTGGGGGAGAGGGGGAGGGCCTGGTGTTGGACGATGGTTCCAAAGTGCCTTGACGCGTAACCCTGACAATCTTTCATCGCCTGCGCACGTGAAACCTGCGCCTCGCCATTCAACAGCAGCCTCTGGCACAAGCCTCACCACGATCCATACCCGTCGAGACTTTTTTCCTGATGCGCATTCGCAAACTATTCAATATAAAGCACAAACATCCACGGCAAGTGGCTACTCAAGTCAAGACTTGCCTGCGGCGAACACCCCGCTTCGTACATCCCCAGCGAACTTTGCAATCCCGGATATCATGCACATTTCTTGACAGACAATCCAGAAAGCTCAATGGGCTAGCAATTGTCCCAGGAATGCAGCAACATGAGACTCTACACCCTGCAGCCGCGCCTAAGCAAGAAAATGGGGTCGTGTCTTCAGCGGGGACTGTCATGTCAAATGTGGGAACAAGCAATACTTCCCAAAAAGCAGCCCATAGACGCAGTCGGCGCCATGCGAAGCAGTAAGGTGGTTCACTCAAACTGCGTACACATACAGCTTATCACGGACATAGCAAACAAGGAAAGGCAGAGAATGGAGCATCCACGACTACATCATACGCCCTAGCAAATCAGGCTCTTAGGGCACAGCAGGTAGTTCAGAAGAACCGATCTAGAACGGCACGTCAGCCTGCTCCGAGGAAAAGTCCGGAAAGTGGTGTTCAGCCGAAGAAAAGCAAGCCACGTCCGAGCAAGTCGTAGGTTCGCAGCAAATATTTATGCAGACTCCAAACTCATCATGGCGGCAGTGCACGTGCAAGAATACGAGCAGCCAAAGCTTCAGGCGTCCAAGAACCGCATACCCCTTCAATAGAAATTGCGGAATCTGCCCCGGATACCAAGGAGCCTCTGCTAAAAACAGCACCTGTAGCGGTATTGTCGTCGGACGGACCATCGACCAAGAAAGTGGACTCTGGAGCGGTACCACCGCAGTCAGCATCAGTACAAGCCTCCTCCTCCACACCAAAGCCTCCTCATAAGCAACTGCCGCAAGCAAAGAGCTCAAAAGCACTCAAAAGCAAGATAGCATGGGTATTCAAAGAAATCACCGGGGCGCCCATGCGCACCATTGACACGACGTCACTAGAAATGGATAGCACCCAAGTCTCGTCCGCACAGGGCTTCGAGACACTGTGCAGTTACAACTGGCAAGACGACGGGGCCATCTACGTACCCGGAGGACCTCCCAAGTGGACGCCTCCCGCGCTGCCATTCACCCTCGCAGAGGACAGAGGCCGCCACTTTCTCGACCAAAACACCTCTCGCGCTCCCAAGTACCCATTCGAGCCTGCCTTCCGCGCGCTCTCCATGATGAACCCAAACACCAATCTCGACAAGGCCGACATAATCGTCAACCGCAACAGTCTCCGCAAGCTGCTCGACCTCTTTGGCGACGGCCGGAAACCCAATCCCTTCTGCATGGGCCTGCACACCATCAACAACACGCTCGTTATCAATCGGAAGGAGCGGCGCTTCGAAATCGTGACCCACGGCACACTAGACTCGGGGTACGGACACAACTTTGAATCGAGCTTTACAACGCCCGATTGCGAAATAGCGGACTCAAGTAGCCACCACCGTGTGATCCGGTACCATATTGGGCCGCTGGACTGCGTTGTTCGCTTTGAAGTCGACGCGTACTACGACGACGCAGATACAGATGAAGCTATTCCTACTCCTGCCTCAGAGAACCGCCAGAATCAAACCGTAGACCCAACCGACGACCTTACATCGGCAATATCCCACCTGAAAGTCGCAGATGGAGCACCTATCCCAGCAAGCCATCATCACGGTCGCGGCCGGCCGCCCAGACCATCAGCCTCGGACAAGCCGACAGTCGCACTGGCAAAAGGAAGTCTGATTGCGCCCACGCGCCTCGCGGAAATCAAAGCTAGCAAAGGCCTCACCCGCCTGCTCGCCGCCATGCCGCAGCTGTGGTTCGGCCGCACGCCCTACTTTATCGTTGGAAAGCACGACATGGGCACCGTGCATACCATTGACATTACGCATGCCGCGGCTGACTTTGCGCAATGGGAAGAAGCGAACCAGGAGCGCTTGCGCAGGATGGTGAACCTGCTGGCGCAAATCAAGCGCGTGGTGCAGAAAACGAAGGGTGGCGCGGCGGTGCTGGTGTACGATGTCAAGGGGGGCCCGCTGCGGATTTTCAGGATGAAGACTAATGTCGGCGTGTTGCCGAGGGATGTTATTGCGAAGCATTGGACTGTGTGAGGGCTGTGTTTTGTAGGATATCTGTGCGTAGTGTGGATTTGGTGGGTCGGTCGTCTTGGTCAAGGAAGGGATGACATGCTTATGATTTCGGTACATTGTCTGGAGGTTGAACGGGTGGGTATCAAGAGTTTTGGGTGTATATACATGATGGATGAAGTTTTGCGAGATTGAACGTGGCGATTGCAGTGGAAACCGCGTGAGACACGGTCAAAAGTATATACAAAAAGGATTGATGTTATGATTTATCTTTTTGCGCGAAGAATGGTGGGTTATCACTTATGATTTTCTAGTTTATCGCGAAGGAGGATGGGTATCCCTTCTAATTATATATCAAGTTTGTCGATATATAATCAGAAGGGATACCCATTCTCCTTGGCGATCAACTAAAAATCATAAGTGATAACCCATCATCCTTCGCGTAAAAGAATAAAATCATAAAACCCTCAAGAAAAGAATTGACATGGTTACAACCAAGCCCATTCTACATTGACCCTGCCCAAGGCTGGAGCGGCCAGCTTGTTGAACATGGCGGGGCTGACGTCGAGATCGGTGGGTTTACAACCAGTGCCTAGTACAAGGTCAGCAACAACAGATTGCTAATTACGAGACAGGTCATGTCATCCGAAGCACTTACATCGGTCAATGACAGTCAAGTCGACACTGGCGAGCTTGCCCGTCCGCTCATCCACACGCTGGGCACGAATCTTCTTCCCACAGAAAGAATTGGTATTGGGGTTGGAGCCAACTTGGTTTTTGTCCCCTTTGAGATGTATCAGTTGGTGTGTCTTGTATATTAGAAAAGAAGAGTCTTACAGAGGAAATGGGAAATTGCCACGACCGCATCATTGTCGCCATAAGTCCCTCCACAAGCGCCAAGGCCGGGATTGTAATATGTTAGGTCACCAGTGTAGGTTTGCGCCCCTCCAGGTAAAGGTAGGGCGGGGCCACTGGCATAGGTGATTAGCAATTGCTTGGTTTCAAGAGGAAGCAGACAGCATACCTGGATCCACCACTCGACAGACCGGCTGCGAGACCTATTATGAGCGCCAGGAGGCAGAGGAATGCGATGCCGATAATGATGAGTAGTGTGCGGCGGCTGATCCGGTCGTTGAAGTATCTTTTTTGCGGGGGTAGGAAATTGTCCAGGCGACGAGAAATTGCTGAACCAAGGCCGCCTCCGGTCGTGCCCGCAAAGACTTGTCCTCTGACTGCATCCTGCCTCTCCTCGAGCCCATGGTCATGGGGTATAGTTTCTTCAATGGAGGACGAGTCGTCCCCAATTGCCGTTTCTTTCTTCTGCTGGTCCGAAAGGCCATCCTGGTGGTACGTATGTACATTCGGTCTATGCTCTAGGGGGACGCTCCCGCTGGCATCCGGACCATTTTTCAAATGCGCCTGAGTCGGTTGTGGCAGGGGTTTCCTGGGAATCATGGTGGAAGTCATGTTCTAATGAATGTCGGCGCGTAACGGGCGCGAAGCGGGATATATGTCAAGGGGCTTTGAACAACGACGCATCCCGCTGTTGGACGGCAATGGCATCAAGCAAAGGAGCGGACGGCTAGGCGGCGTGCCCAGCTGGTGTGCGAACGAGGGCCCAGGTTTGGCGTGTGGAGAAACGGCGGACTGGTGGGTCGAGGAGTGAAGGTCGGGAAGGGGTCAAGGCGGTTTTGGGATTAGGTTTCGGGGGAGCCTCGGCAAATGGCGGTGCTCGGAAACCCGACCAACGTCAACCAACAATCGCAGGCGACACATCACGATTACTTCTGCCTGCCAATCCTCCTGGCTGGACGCTGCCCGCAGTCAGCCACCTGGCACATTGCCCCGATACCCCGCCCCGACACCGACTGCGCATCGCCCCTGCGGCCGCCTCCAAGACTCCCCACGCCTCTCACGCCGCTCCCGGGCACGCCTCTGACCTCGCTGCATCGACACAGCCATTTCCCACGCAGAGCCGGCGAGCAGTCATGACGGAGCAGAGCATCAACGTCCCCCAGGTCCTCGTCTTTATCGTCGTCACCTTCCTGGCCGTCCGATGGTACTTTAGCAAGCCCGCAGCCGCAGCGCCAGGCACGCGGGCAGCCGCCAACCGCACCACGCCCCGTCTAAACCTGGCGCAGATTGACCAGGTAGCCGAGATGCTGCCGCAGTTCAGTCGAAGAGACATTGCGTGGGACCTGCAGCGAAACGGCGGAAATGTCGCGGCAACGACAGAACGAGCACTGAGCGGGAGGGGCTTGGACGCGGTAAGAGGATCCATTGAGAATACGTGTCTGCAAGCATGCAGTCCGCTGACTCCGGTCTAGGCGCCGCCATCTTTCCAAATACCGGGTCCGCGAGCCTCGCCTGCGCCCGTCCGGCCAGCAGCTACACCAGCACGACCCTCACATCCTGATCTGATTACGAGATACAACCTGTCCGCAAAGATTTCCGAGGCATCACAGCCCGCGCAAGAAGAGCAACCAAAGTCGAAAGCCTGGAGCACCGACAAGACCGAGAGGCAGGCAAATCTGCAACGGCGGAGAGAGGAGATGATTCTGGCTGCGCGAAGAAAGCTCGAGGCACAGGAGAAGGCAAAGGCTTCAGGAGCAGCTGTGTAGAGACTGGTGTGCTGTGTTCTCTGGAAGATGCAGGGCTCATGGCGGATGAGCAAACACATTTCACATGCTGTTGTTATACCCGGATTTGCTTTTTTGCAATACAAGCATACGTTTAGCCTCCACCGACTCGATGCCAGTGCAGTTTCCATGGTGATGTTTTCTGCGTGTTCGATGGCCACTTGTACCAGGTTCATCTTGATGTCCTCACCGGACCAATCACAGCCCGACAGCCTGCAGCACATGTAAATTGGGGGCCAACGCCATACCACATGGATGCTATCTACGTCCAGGATGCAAAAGTGGAACCCCCCCTTGCGACGTGCTGGGACCATGAATAATTCGGCCGATAGCAACAGTAGGTTATATTCCCCAGAAAAAAAAGCCCCCATCTCCCCACGCCTGTTCCCAGACCCTAAACCATATGTCTACAGCGGAGCTCTTCAGCGCCCTGGGCTTCCCCGCGCGAGCAGCCGCCCGCGTGCTCGTTGCGCCGCGCTACCTCTTCAACGGCTTCTCGCACCTGCGAACGTGGAACCAGAATGCATATGCACTTGCGCGGTACGGGCCGTCGTACCGCTGGCGCGTGTGGCTGCTGTTCGATGCCGAGGACCTGGAGAAGCTCGAGCATCTGATCAACGACGGTTCGGACAAGGACGTCATGGAAATGCGCGAGGCAAAGCTGGAACAGTTTAGACTCGTGGCCCTGGTCGTATGTCTTCTGATCCTGACTATTGGCAGCATCCCAGCTCTGTCTGCGTTGGAAAAAGTACATGGAGAGGGGACTCACTAAGGTACTTACAGGGCGCGCTCCTAGCAACACTAGCTCTCCAAGCCTTCTCCCTGCCTGACCTCAACAACACTACTTTTGTCGTGCGAGCATGTTTCACACAAAGCACCATGCTCTCGCTGCTCGCCACCTTCTTCACCTGCATCCAGCAGCGCGAACTCGGCTACATACGCACTGCGTCTGCGCTGCGCGTGTGGCTCTCCAACGGCATCCAGTACCGCAATGTTCGCTCGCATCTCGCATGGCAGAGCTCGCTGGCGTCGCTAACACTCATGGAAGCCCCTTACGAACTCATCAGCCTGTCTGTATCCAACTTTGTCGCTGGCATGTCCGCCTACATGTGGAGTGCGTGGAAGGATCAGCTCGACGTGCAGAAGGAAAAGGCCGGTATGCAGGGACTGGCTGTGCTCGTGTATTTCGCTGTCGGCACTGGCTTTGCGTTTTCATTGTTTCCGGTGTTGCTGGGGAGTAAGGATCGCGAGGGGAAGCGCAGTATGGAGCTGGAGTTTTTGACGGACGGGGTGAGGGGGGAGATGGGTGGGACGGCGCCGGAGCTCAAGCGGTGAGGTGCGGTGGTTTGTTTTAATGGAATATGGATGTCAATCTATTTTATGAATGCAAATGCTTGCCTTTTTTCGGTGTGTTTGACTAGGAGAGGTTTGGGAATATCGCCAAGGTGCGTTTCGCATGTCTTTAACTCTCTTCAGCATCATGCTCAGACCAAGTCAAGGAAATGCGGACACAAAAATGCCGCTGATTTACTATAACTTTGCACTGGTCTGGATTTCTCCATTCTTACTATTAAGAAACTTCCCTTTGGTTTTTTTGCCACGATAGCCCTGCGGCATAAAACTTCGTATACGCGACACCATCACATCCCGTCATTGCAAAACTCGCCTCTCTTCCCGCATTCCCCTTCGCCTTCACATATGGCCCGCACTCACTCCTTGCATGAAAAGCACTGGAAAATTAGAGATTACTTGAAATAACCGACAACAACTAGAATACCACTGCATCATCTACACAACATGGCGTCGTGATGGTTAGTCGTATTCGAGCTTGGGTGACCAGAAGCCTTATCTGACGGGGGCACTACTAGTTTTTCAGGCTAATTTGGGTCCGTTTGCAAGGTGGAAATAAAGATTTGCTGGGGAACTGTCGAGTATCCTTCGAAAGCATTGCACCAGGACCTAAAAGAGGTTGTAAAAGAGTTGAGCGCATGACGTAGTTGGATGCCTTGCCGGAAAGGAACAGCCAACCAGGGTGACCTGGACAGATCGGGCAACAGTATCCCTAGGAAACTCCCATTGGCCGATGGATAGTTTTCCGTGATAGCACTCGAGCGAAGAGGCTGAATCAGGAAATAAGTAGCTCAGGGGAAGGAAAACCCCAACCTCATCTGATACGCACGAGAAGCAAGCAAATTATAATAATAATGGAAGAAAGCAAACGATTTTGAATTTTCATATGATCCTTGAGCCGGGCAGTGTTGCTACAACTTCTCTACTTGAAAAAAAAAATAACAACCATAATGATGAAATGTACAACGAAGTCCCTGTTTCTGATTACACCGGCGCAAAAGCCTAAAGGGAAAAGAAAAAGAAGAAAAATATGGTATGCTAGCGCAAAGAGCTCAAACACAGTTCAGATGCTCTTCACCTAGCAGTGCAAATGGACTTTACAAGCACGCGGCAGCGCCAGGGACGTTGATGCACTTGCTGGACTTTGAACCACCCGAGATGTTGACATTGTCCCATTTCCAGCCGGCGCAAGAACTGCCGCTACCGCACGCGATGACAACACCGTTGCCTCCCGAGCTAACGGCACCATCACCTGAGATGTTGCTCAGAGTGAGGCCAGTGATAGGGATGCCGGTGCTGGGTTTGCCGTGGAGATCACCGTTGTTGTAGTTTTGTTCGACGAGAACGCCAAACTTGGCAATGTTGGTGAGCTTGATGGTGTTGTAGGTGATGTTGCTGATCTTGCCCGTCTTGCCAACCTTGGCCTTGATGCGCAGGCCGTTGTCCGAGTTGGCCACCTCGGAGTTGGCAAAGGTGACCGAGTCGACGACGTTGTTGCTGCGGCCGCCGACAGAGCCGATGGAGAGACCGTGGCCGCCAGAGCAGTAACCGTTGGTGAAGGAGATGTGCTGGTTACAGGTTAGCTAGTTCCTTCGCGTAATAGAAAGGTGTGCACATACAGTTCCAGAGTTGATAGCAACGCAGTCGTCCTGGTTGTGGACCTTTGCGCCATCAATCACAACGTTTGTGCTGTCGCTAATGTCGAAACCATCCGTGTTGTGGCCAAGCTTGTCACCAGCCGAGCCGTCAATGGTGAAGTTGACAATGTTCAGACCATTGGCACCGTTGATGCTGACAACCTGAACAGGAGGGTTCTTGATGGTGATGCCGGAGATGGTGGAGCTGGTCATGCCGTGGGCGGCGAAGAACTTGGGCTTGACCTTTCCACCGTTGCCTCCCTTGCCATCCCACCAGCGAGCACCATCACCGTCGAGAACGGAGCCCGGGTTACCCTTGACGGTAATTTTGCTTCCGCCAATGCTGACCAGAGGGCCCACCCATTCCTTGTAGCCAAAGGTGGTAGTGCCATCGAAGATGACAGTGGTGCCATCAGCAAGCTTGGAGAGGTCGAGAGTTTGGCCCGCAGGCACAGCAAGGTTCGACAGGGTAATAGTCGAGCACTTTGATTGAGCGGCAGAGGCGGCGGCGGCGGCTCCAGTGGCACCAGAAAAGGTACAGGTTTGAGCGCGCTTCACGGCCGGTGCCGCAGAAGCAGACGCCGCCAGCGACGCCAAGAAGATGCCAGCAGTTAGGACAACCATGGTGTACATATGTATAGAGAAGATATTATAATGTGAAAAAGTCAAACGAGTGTCGTGGGTATACTAGAATCCGTATCCTTAGCCGCAGTCTTATATAACTAAAGCTTTTACTTCTAACACGCTACTGGAATGCCCATCACCTCTCTAACCTGTCCAAAAGCAGTCTACGTTGCTGACGCTGCTAATCTCCGTCACCTGCTTCTCTTAAATAAGAGGAGTGTTTCATGTCTCCGTTAAGTGGGGACGTAGTCGGTAAACGGCCCAAGTAGGTAGATGCTGACACCGCGACTTGCTCAGTGCAGGTGACGCATTTGCTCCAGATGTCTCGACACGAAATCTTGTGGTTAGCGGTGTTTACCCAAGGATCTCGACCGGCTTGCGCTCAGGGGTGCCAAATGGCTGGGCTCAAAAGAAACATGTTCGACTACATGTAAGCCCCACACTGAACCGACTGACATCGGGAGCACGGCAACTAAAAAAGCTCATTCTGAAACTTGGGTTCCGTCCAGCTGCATGCTGCATATTGGAGCCAACTGCATCAACACTGTTTTCCTTTCTGTTGATTCAGAGGCCTTGAGCAAACAAACAAACAACGCAGTACATAGGCACGAGACCACAGAGGCCGCCGAAATCAATCACCGAAGATTTCCCGTCGCAGGCACCCTATCGCGGTCAATAACATGGTTGTTCGGGCAGACTGTGCTGCATGATGTTGATCCGAGCATGGCCGCACCTTGATAAGATGAAGGTGAGATTGAAGTCAGATACGGAGGTGACTGTCAAAAGTTCTTGCTAGCGCCACGCTAAGCCGCTAGCCTATTAGCCTAACTCTTCTTAGCGCCTATACTAATTTTTTAAAGCTAGCGATAGCTTATATACTTATTTCTTAAGTGTTTTTAATCTACTATAGCTCTAAATATAAATATATTAACTTAGTCTTTTATTATTATATTAAAGTTATCTTTTAGTAGTAAATTTATATATAAAATTATAGAAATAATAACTATATTACTACGTATAATTAACTTAATTTATAATAGAGCCTACTAGCAAGGCTTTAAGCCTAACGTACGTCTAATTAAGATTCTTCTATAGTACCTTAAAAATACTTTATATAACGTGGTTCACAAGTAAGTCACTAACCTAAGCAAGTCGCTAACGCCCTACTAGCCTATTAAATTTATTACTATAACACGTAATGTCTTAACAACGCAACTATCGATTAATATATTCTAAATCTAATCTTTAACTTACTCTTTTTAACGTCTAGTTACAACGTGTTTAAAGTGTAAACTATGCTACTACTATCTACAACGTCCTATAAAGAACTCTATCTAATTAACGCGCTAAAAAGCGCTCTTAACGCGACTATAAGCTAAAATTAAAGCGTCTAAATAAGCTAGAAGAGGAGGCTATAGTTAAGCGTATTCTTAAAGAGTCTACGTAAGGATTTACGCCTATAAAGCTTAATATTTAAGTAATAGCTAATTAACTATTAAAGAAGCGTAGTAGCAACCCTATTAGCAAGAACTAGGTTAATAACTTTGTTAAGCAGACTTCTAAGCTCTATATGCGCTAGAGCTATTCCTATAATTACTAGTAAGCCGCCTATAAGGATCTAGTAGCTATCTAGCGCTAGTTTAACTTAGTTTAGGCGATAAGGTAGAAGTAGGGTATTATAGATAATAACATTTATAACTTTAATAAGACTAGCTTTATAATAGGCAAGATTTTATTATAGTTAGTTATTATAGTATTAGAAAGATATAAGAAAAAAAAGTAGATATAGCTAGGCAACTATAAGTAAGGTGCAGTTACGTGCTAAGCCTAAAATAGCGTTGCTATACTTACGCTTTAATAGCGAGAAGTAGGCGACGTTAAAGAGCTATAATAGGTAAGATAAGTGCGTAAGCATATAATGAAGTATAATATTCCTCTCCTTATAAAGATCTTAGAAATTAATAAAGTAGTAGCTTTTATAGCTATTAATAATAAGTAGTTAATACTTACCTATAGTAGAGCTCTTTGTATAGGTATTAAAGTGCTCTAACTAGGCAAGACTAAGCTAATTATTTATCTAGCTATTAAGACTAACTTTAAGAACTTAGTTAGTGTAACGATGTTACAACTTCGCCAAGTATTGAGCCAATCCCAGAGCCGGATCGGAGGAAGTACCTGCCGCCCTTCATCAGCCATTCGCCCGAGGTCGGATCCGAATTCGGACCCGACTAGGATAGGTATATATTGAGACACTCCCTGTAGCTAGCTCTGTAGACTTTTGATATCCTTTCGTACAAGGCCTATAGGTGGCTTGTTGAATCTAGGCTCTTTGTGATCCCACGCACTCCCATATGCCTCTGAGTGATCCTACGACCGAAACAGATCCGACCTGCCTTACCTGCGCCGTTACAGTTAGTAGGTGTAATGGGCGGGCCTAACGGGCCGAGCGTACGACTACTTACGCCATCCATAGCCAAAAAGGCAGTAACAAGACTTCAAGCTTCTTGAAGTCCAGGTAGTCGTATAGATATACTCGATCACACACACACTTTAGGCGTAGCCTCTTACAGTAGGCAAATCCTTAAACTAGACGTTAATAAGTACCTTGCCTACAAAGACAACAAAGAGTAGTATTTAGCGATCTAACGCGCCTACGCCTTAGATTATAGTAACCACTATATTAGTAAAGAGACCTTCCTACTAGCCTTTAAGACTGCTTTTAAGCAGTCTATTATAAAAGAGAATATTTAAGCTAGCTTTAGAGGCGCTAGTCTAGTCCTACACAACCTATAGGCTATGCTATCTAAGCTTAATGTAGTAGTGCAAACACCTATACAATTACTATAATAGGTAGCTACTTAGTAGGCGCAGACACTACACAACGCGCGCGAAGTTAAGTCTTAAATTAGTCTTATTTAAGAGAGCGTAAGAAAACGCTATAAGTCTTCTACTAATTTACTTACTAAGTAGATCGCGTAGCTAAGCAAGGGGGCCTAGCAAATAGTATATAAAATCACGCTTATGATAGAGGAAATAAGTACGCTTTAAGTAGCTTTTAATGAGTTAAATTAGCGTAAAAGCTATAAATAGCAATATATATAGATAGAAGAGACTTTTACTATAGGTAAAGTATAAAAAGTATTAGCTAAATAGGCAAGTAGTAGTTATAGTAATAGTAAGAGTGCGTTAAAGAGGGTGTAAGGAGAGCGGCGGTGCGGGCGTTGCAAGTAGACTAGACATAACACTCGTACCTGCGTAGTTAAGATAGATAGTGTAAGTAATAGTAGTAATTTTAATAATTAATTTAGTATATTGTAATAGTTTATTAACTATAATAAAAAACTATAATAACGTGTTAATGTAGATATAGTGATAGGGCGTTAGCGACTTGCTTGGGTTAGCGACTTACTTGTGAACCACTTTATAAGCTACCTTTATAAATAAAATAAAATATATAACGCTACACTTAAAAATATATACTATAATAAGTATAAAAGAAAGAGCTACGCTAATATTACAAGTAATGTTAGTATTTATAGCTATAATATTTTATTATTTACTGTATAAAAAGTCTATTAAGTAGCTAGTTATAATAAAATAAAGCTAATAAGGAAGTTTAAGTTGATATTAGAAAAATAGAATAAAAAAAACTTAAGTAGTATTTCACTTATAAAAATTAGACACTTAAAGATTTAAACAATATTATTTAGTTAAATAAGACTTTTATTATTTTTAAGTACTATTATAGTAGCTATTATATATAATAACGCCTGAATAAAGTCTTTACTAAAAGTGTTGTTTAAAAGTAGTAGAAAAGCTACTCTAAATTTAAATTTTAAGGCTACTTTATATATAACGTATTCCACCACCGAGAGTGCCACCCCACCGAGTGTGCCACTTTTTCTTGGCATCGCGAACATCACATATGAAAACTTGAATTACTCTACACTAGCTATAGATGCTTCGTACGACTCACTTGCATCTAACATAGAATCTTCTTCTACATCTTTTTGGCACGTACGGGCGTTATGGCCCACTCTCCCACAGATTCCACAGTGCCGTTGACCTGGCTGGGCCTTTTCTTGACTACCCCCACCACGCGCTTTCTTTGATATTATACGACTAGTAGAAGCACTTTCAGCTGCCTGCGATGCTCCTGCACCAAATTCTAGTGTCCCGCCTGTCTGAATCCGCTTTCTTTTACGCCCTCGGCGCTTTGTTACCTCTGCTAGTTGCTCTTCAAGCTCTCGTACGCGGGCCTTCATAAGCACATTCTCATGTAGCATCTCCTCAGCCCCTTTAATAAGCTTTGAAAAGCCTTCTTGTGCAGTAGTTGGTGACCGTACGAACGAGTCTCTCACAAGCTTCGACTGCGAC
>NW_007360247.1:976662-986744 GCF_000359705.1 Exserohilum turcica Et28A | reverse complement strand
GTTAAGTAGAAAAGATAAAAGTATAGTAACTAGTACTAGAATAAGCTACTTTAATACTGAATTTAAGCTTAAATAGAGCGTATTTTATTTTATATTTAATACTTTATTAAACTTAAAAGTAGTAATGAGTATAAAGAGAGGCGGCGGGACTAATCTATATAGCTTTGGCCCTATTTTTGGCGGTAATTAATGCACCCCTGTTAGCAAGAACTTTTGACAGTCACCTCCGTACAATCCCATGCACTCGATTCGCCATGTATTCTGCAGATAATGGCAGTAGTAGCCTTTAGATTCTGACACTGTCAGCAACACCAGTCACAAGCGCGTTGGTCTGGATATGCCCACGATCAATCAAGCATTTGCCAACAGCTGGGCCAGCGATCATGTTCTGGGCAGAATTGCAAAGAAGGGGTATAATTGCGCAATGTGGTATCACGGGACACCCCCCCCCCATGTCCCCTTTTTTCTCTTGATTGATCCGGGCAATGCGGCAGACGGTAACCGTCGTGCTAATATGGCAAGCATGCTGGGGGCCCAGCTCGGCGCTTCGGTCAAATATTGCCCCATTGAGCCTCGCCAATCTGTTTCTCCAGTCCAGCGACGTGCGTTCCCATGTTATGAGTAGCTTGCATGCTACCCCGCTGCTGTCTCCTGCCGCTTTTCTTCCATCAGCAAAAGATGTACCGTCAATCACATCGCGTCGCTACGCGCAACATGGAGAGACTTAGCCTTGACGTCGGGTAAAGTCCATGACACGGCTCATGTAGAGTTTGGCGGGCGCGACAACACAAAAACTAGGTTGAACTGGATTTCTGGCCCTCTGACTTCTCCCATGCCGACGGCCTCTTATCGTTGCGCGTGTCTTGTCGAATAACGGCGCCAACTGGACATGCGGCTCTTCAACCTCGTCGCGGTAGCCCTATCGCTGTTCTGCAGCTCCCTAGCCATAAACAATGGACTTCAAACCACAGTCGAGTGGGATAATGGCTCCCTCATGGTCAACGGCGAGCGTGTCATGATCATGAGTGGAGAGTTCCGTATGCAACCCACTTCACTGGACTCGAGCACCTATTCAGCTACTAACCAGCCGATTTCTTTTAAAACTTAGACTATGCCCGTCTGCCCGTGCCCGAGCTCTGGGCTGACGTCTTCCAAAAGTTCAAGGCAAATGGCATGAACACGGTGAGCATCTACTTCTTCTGGTCCTACCATTCGGCCTCACGCGGCACCTTCGATTTCACCAGCCCGGCAAAAGATGTGCAGCGTCTTTTCAAGGCTGCCCAAGACGCTGGATTATATGTCATTGCGCGTCCAGGACCCTACTGCAATGCCGAGACCAACGGCGGCGGCTTCGCGTTGTGGACGAGTGACGGCAGCGGTGGGCGATACCGCACAAGTGACGAAACGTATCGGAAAGCCTGGTCTGAATGGGTCGCTGAGATTGGCGATATCATAGCGAAGAACCAGATTACAAACGGCGGCCCCGTGGTGCTGACGCAGGTGGAAAACGAACTGCAAGAGACACGGCATGTGGCGGATGATACGCTGGTGATTTACATGGAGCAGCTCAAGGCGGCGTTCAAGCAAGCGGGCATCACTGTGCCCCTGACCCACAACGAAAAGGGATTCCGGTCCAAGAGCTGGTCGACGGACTACCAGAATGTGGGCGGCGCAATCGACATTTACGGACTGGACAGTTATCCTGGGGGTATGAGCTGCACGAATCCGGACACGGGATTCAACCTGCCAAGGACATATTATCAGTGGTTTCAAGAGGTGTCGCCCACGCAGCCAGAGTATCTGCCAGAGTTTGAGGGCGGCTGGTTCCAGCCTTGGGGTGGGCATTTCTTCGATCAATGCCTGGCGGAGCAGAGCCCGGAGTTTGCAGATGTGTTTTACAAGGGGCTGATTGCGCAGAAGGCCACACTGCTGAACTTGTACATGGTATGTTTAATATTGGTGGGGCTCTGTAAGTAAGGGCTTTTTATTAACAGCACCAGGCTTATGGCGGTACGAATTGGGGCCATCTTGCTGCGCCCGTCGTCTACACATCCTACGACTACGACGCGCCACTTCGCGAAACACGAGAAGTCCGGCCCAAATTCTCGCAATACAAACTGCTCGCCCTGTTTACCCGCGTGAGCAAACGCCTGCACAACACCGCCATGGAAGCCAACGGAACTGCAAATGCCGTATCTAGCTCTGCAATCTGGACCTGGCAGCTCAAGAATCGCGACTCGGATGCAAGGTTCTATCTTGCCGAGAACAACAACACGCGCACGCGAGACGTGACGAGTTTCTCCATCACGGTCAAGACATCACAGGGCGATGTGACGATTCCGAGCATGCAGCTTGCGGGACGACAAAGCAGGTGGGTTGTTACTGATTACGAGGTTGGAAATGAGACGTTGCTTTACTCGTCGGCGGAAATTGCGTCGTATGGATTGTTCGACCGCCCTGTTCTTGTCTTGTACACTCGGGAAGGACAGGCTGGCGAGTTTGCCTTCAAGTCGCATGGCAGCTTGACGTTCAAGTCGTGGGGCGCAGAATCAGGCATTGCAAGCGGAAAAGCAAATGGCACATATTCGAGCTTCAAGTTTACCCAGAGCAAAGGAGCGACCATTGTCGAGTTCTCCAATGGTGTTCTAGCGTACCTCTTGGATATCCCGTCAGCATGGACCTTTTTTGCGCCGCCAACGACCAAAGATCCCAACGTCACGCCTGACAAGCAGATCTTCGTCCTCGGACCGTATCTTGTCCGATCAGCCAGTGTCTCTGGCGGAACTGTTGCCGTCGTTGGCGACAATGCAAACGCCACTACGATTGAAGTCTACGCCGGTGCGAGCGTAACCAAGATATCGTGGAACGGCAAAGACCTCGACACCACCCGGACGCCGTACGGGTCTCTGAGCGCAACACTCAAGGGCATTTCAGACCGCAAAATCACACTGCCTGCGCTCTCCAACTTCAAAGCGGCAGACTCGGCACCAGAAACGGATCCCGCGTACGACGACAGCAGGTGGACGGTTGCGAACAAAACCACGACACTCAGTCCAGTCAAGCCGCTGACGCTGCCCGTGCTCTTCAGCAGCGACTACAAGTTCTACGCGGGCGCCAAAATCTACCGCGGCTACTTCGCCGGGAAAACAGCCTCATCCCTCAATATCACCGTGCAGGGCGGGCTCGCCGCAGGCTGGAATGCCTGGCTCAACGGGCAGCCCATCGGATACCATGCAGGCAACGCATCGCAGACGTCGACCACAGCCGTGCTCTCGCTTCGCAGCTCCACGCTCCGCGAAACCAACAACGTCGTAACCATCATAACCGACTACACAGGCCACGACCAAACCTCGACGGGCCCCGCAGGCGCCCAGAACCCGCGGGGCATTCTCGGCGCACACCTGCTGTCAGCAAACAATACCGCGCTTCCATTTTCGCACTGGAAAATCCAGGGTAACGCCGGTGCAGACGCAAACATGGATGCTGTGCGCGGCCCCATGAACGAAGGCGGACTCCACGGCGAACGCCTCGGCTGGCACCTCCCTGGTTTCGACACGACGTCGTGGACGCGCGCGAGCCCGACAGCCGACGGCGTGTCTGGGACGGGAATCCGGTGGTTCACAACCACCTTTACACTATCCATCGCACCTGATCTCGACGTGCCGCTGGGCATCCAGCTGGGCGCCGCAACCGGCACCGTCGCACGCATCCTGGTCTTTGTAAACGGATACCAGTACGCCAAGTTTGTGCCGCATATCGGGCCGCAGACGACGTTTCCCGTTCCGCCGGGCATACTGAATACCGCGGGACGTAATACGCTCAGTGTGGTTTTGTGGGCGCAGACGGCGGCGGGGGCGCGGCTGGACACGTTGAGATTGGTGGAGTATGCGAGGTATGAGAGTGGGTTTGCGTTTGCCGACGTGCAGGGCGAGAGGTTGCAGCCGCGGTGGGTGGATCGGAGTGCGTATGCTTGAGGGGTGTGGAAGGTTATGGAAGGGTATTTTTTTTGGCTACGTACGTACTTTGCTGTGCTGTGCTGTGAGGATGTTTATGTCTATGCGTGTGTTAGTATATATATATATGTGTATTCCATCTGTGGAATGAAATTTCGTGTGTGGATTTGAGATTGTTGCATGCAGTTTGTCCATGTAAGATGTGCCATATGTCAAAACACTGACATATACTAGCTTTGTCTGTTTTTTTATTTCAATGTCATGTACTCCTCTCTCTCTCTCTCTCTTGTCCACGTATTCTCATATCGTCGTTACTATCTATACATGAAATCGTCATTTTGCCAAAACCAAAAAAGGGGGGGGAGGGGGGTTTCACTTGATATTCTCTTTTTTCCAAATTCAGCTTTCCCAACCATCATCTGCATCTTCAAAATCAAGAACCATGTCAAACCAGTTCCCACCTCCATACTGACATTTGCTAGGACCGATTTTCTTGAAGCCGGCTCTTTCGTAAAAAGGAATGTAGTGGTCTCTGCAGATGAGGGCTATGCGCGAGGCTACACCCGAGTCCTTGATTCGCTGGCAGTAGCTCTTGAGTAATATTGAGCCGAGGCCCTTGCGGGCAAACTTGGGGTGGACACAGAGCGAGTGCAGACATACGGTTCTGCCGTCTTCGTTGTGGCCAACGGGCGGGGTTAGTTGGTAGTTTGATTTCCAGTCCTTGGGATAGTCCATGGCATCGTCGGTGACGAGGGGCGAGGCGGCCTTTGTGGAGATGATGTGGGCCAGGAGGATGCGTTTGCGGTCACTGTCGTGGGAAAATATCGAGGGAAAGGCGCGCGTCTTTAGCAGTTCGCCTAGGGGCCCGCATGTGGTGGGGTAGGCCGAGGAGAAGAGGCCGCTACAGAGTTCGCCGCAGGTTCGCAGACGGTAGTCGAGCTGGCTGAGGGTTAGTGGCTTGGTGTACGAGGGCACGGGGGTGCTAGGCGGGCGGGAGCACGGGGGCTTGTTGTAGTTGCACGGGGGGAGGAGCGCGAGGGGCAGCATGGCGTTTCTGCATGGTGGCACATGTATGTAGAGGAGACGGATGCATGGCACGGTGGCATGTAATGTGACGCGGCGCGGTGCAGCAGCGGGTGACGCGCACAAGGGAGTGGCAGACGACGTGCTCTCACCTTTTCGCGCGTGGCCGCCTCGATGGCATCAAAGGCGGCGTGTTCGAGCCAGTCACAGTCGTCGAGATCGTCAATGTTGAGCAGCGACGAGTAGGGGCGGACGCCCATTTGCTTGAGGCGCTCTTCCTGGGCAATGCTGGAGCTGCGATGGGGCACCAGGCTCGACTGCTCGTCCATCGCCCACGAATATCCCTCACCCATATCCCCCACCCATATCCCCCACCCATATCCCCCACCCATATCCCGCCATGCAGGCAAAGGCCCTCGTCCGCCTGCCGTCCATGGCATCGCCCACCGCGTACGTGCCCATGTCAGCGTGCGCGCAGATACATGCTGACTTGCTTGGCCAACCGCCAAAAAGAAAACATCAACACCAGGGCCCATGCCACGAACACTCGGCCGTTCCCTTCACCGGCACGCGAGTCGAGGCGACCCGCTAGCAAAAGGCGGGGCTGGCATGGCTGACAGTCCCGTGACTCGCTCAGGAACGCTCCCACACCATCCCGCCCTACGCATACGCATCCACCCTCTCTTCGTCCCGCCGCTGCCACTGTCGCCCTCGCCCGCGCCCGCGCCCTCGCCCTCTGCCAATTCACTGCCGCAACCCGCACCCCCCCCCCGCCGCCGCCATGCCGCGCGACCTGCTGTCGGAGAAGAAGACGCTCGACAGCATGCCCAAACTGTCGAGAGAGGCCCATGCCGTCGCCAGCCCCGAGCCCCCATACATGTAGCGACTGCCCCGCTTCCTTGGCCATGGTTGCCCGCACACGGCCAACGACACGGCCTCAAGTCAGGGCAGCCGGTGCTCCTTCGACTGCGCGTCCCAGCGCCAGCCCGACGACGTCTGCCGCACTGCAGCGTGGCCGTCTTCTGCACGCCCACAACATGGCCGCCCTGCAGCCGCGAGCCTCTGCGCGCTGAATCATCCCCGCCATCCTGCCTCCGCCCTCTTGCGGCTCCACTGCCTTCCATTCCCTTCCAGCCCTGTCCCTCGTTCCATAGTGACCGCAATCCTCTGCTCCAACCCCCTCCGTGTCACCGCCGCCGGCCTCTTGTAGCCGTGCCCGCATCCCGCCCCGACAACGCCCTCGTCCCCGCCCGCCATGTAAGTCGACACCAAGAGCCGTTGCTGTGCCACCACGACGCTCCGCCCCCCCAGGCGCCCGCTCACACCTGCTCTCCACGCTCCCTCACACGGCTAACCTCCGTCGCCAGGCCGCGCGTCACCATATCCATCACCGCCCCCGGCACCCAGGCCGACGCCGACCTGCTGACGCTCGAATTGCCCCCCGGCAGCACCGTCAAGGACCTCAAGGGCTTCATCGAGGCCGACACCAGCCTGCCCGAGGCCGCCCAGAGCCTCTACCTCAACGGCCACCCGCTGCACATTGACACGCAGACCCTAGAGGATGCCGGCATCAAGGACGGCGAGATGCTGGCCGTCGTCATGCGCGCCGCACCCAGACCAAACAGGAACATGCACCAGCCGGGCAGGCCCGCCCAGCCCGACCCCGAGGGTGTGCGACAGCTCGTCCTCAACGACCCCCAGCAGATGAACAAGCTGCGCCAGGCCGACCCAGACCTCGCCGCCGCCGTCAACGACCCCGCCATGTGGAGGAATACATATGCCCAGCGCCAGCGCCAGGCCGAAGAGTCGGAGCGCGAGCGCCAGAACCAAATTGCCCTGCTCAACGAGGATCCCTTCAATGTCGAGGCCCAGCGCAAGATTGAAGACATTATCCGCCAGGACCGCGTCGTCGAGAATCTGCAAAAGGCCTACGACGAGAATCCAGAGGGTGCGTCTTTGCTTATATCAACTACCACATACTAACACCCTCCCCCCAGTCTTCACTCGCGTACACATGCTCTACGTCAACACCGAAGTCAACGGCGTCCCCGTCAAGGCCTTTGTCGACTCGGGCGCCCAGGCCACCATCATGTCCCCCGACTGCGCCGAGCGATGCGGTATCATGCGCCTGATGGACGTCCGGTATGCCGGTATGGCCCGCGGTGTGGGTACAGCGCGCATCCTGGGTCGTGTCCACCATGCCGAGATCAAGATTGGCGGCGCCGTTATGCCCTGTGCCTTTACCGTCATGGAAGGCAAGGATGTCGATCTACTTTTTGGCTTGGACATGCTCAAGCGCTACCGTGCCAAGATTGATCTCGAGAAGAACGCACTGTGCTTCGAAGGCCAGGAAGTGCCCTTTTTGCACGAGTCGGAGATACCCAAGAGCTTCGAGGAGGCCGAGGTAAACGAACCCACCACCACCGGCCCCAATGGCGAGCAGATTGGCGCAAAGACTGGTGCCGTTCGTCCAAAGCCCTCCGCACAAGCTGGCCCCTCCAACACCAGTGCGTCGTCATCATCCCAACCCGCGCAATCACAAGCTCGTCCTGCAGCATCCAAGGCACCTGCACCGCCCGCGTCAAATACCAATTTTCCGCAAGAGCACGTCCAGCAACTCACTAGCATGTTTGGCTGCTCCGAGCAAGAAGCTATCCAGGCCCTGGAGATGTTTGGCGGCAATGTAGAGCATGCTGCAAGCTTCCTCATTGGTGGATAAAGTGCTATCTCAGTAGGAGTGAGGAAAGAAGCAGATTCAGCATGGTCTGTAGAGTGATGCTTATCTACGCCTACATGGTGCAGCTCCTCCCGCTTGGGATTGATTCAACATTCGTGTATCCGTTCCTTGGACGATGATCCTCAAGACGACGGAATCATGAGGCTGGCATGGACCAGCATAACACGCATGCCTTTTACCAAGGAACTTGCCTGGGATTCAAAGGACTTTTATGACGACGAGCCAACTACACTTAGTTGAAGATGAAATAGACCAAACGAGTGTCATCAACCAAACACTCTCTGGGCAACCATTTGATTGCAATACCACTTCACATCCCGTGAGCCATGCTTTTCTGTCGCGTCTACCTGATCTTGTACAAGCAAGGCTTCAGCACCGCCTTGTCCGCCTCTTCGCCCTCGTCATCATCCACTGCCATTCTCTTTCCTTTAAGCCCGTACTTGAGCCCGCCGCCCCTCTGCGCCACAGCGCCTTCCTTCTGGTCCTCGCGCGCATTTTTGCCCCGACTCGCATGCGCCCCCTTGACAAACTGCATCTTGACAAACATCTTGTTGCCCAGATCAATCGCATCGCCCGGCCGCTCCGGCAGTGCATCCAGCACGAATCCGCGCTTGCGCAGGACATTGACAAAAGCAGAGACGTCTGTGCCTTCTGCCGCGCTCTGTCCATCCACCGCAACAGCCAGCTCCGCCTCGTCAGCCGAGTCCTCGGGCCCTTCTTCCGGCGCCTTGGTATCCGCCTTGGCCTTTTTACTATTCGCAAGCACCTTTTTCCTATCCAGTGGTTTGCGCAGCGAGCCAATCGAATTGATGGGGACAGCACCGCCGCCTTTCTTCCTGTCGACGCGGCCAAAGCGCGACTTGATCTCCGATACCCAGAGCTCGCCGCGCCAGCGCAGCACGCGGTACGCCTCGTCGATGAAGTCGAGCCAGTTTGTGCCCATGAGCGCGAGGCAGAAAATGGCTACGTCGACGCTGTTGTCGGCGAGTGGCAGCGCCGCGATATCCGCGACAGTGACGAGGTCAGCCGACGGCCCGCTGGGCTTCGACAGGTCGAACGAGTGGAAGGTTAGGTTCAGCGCCTTGAGGTGCGGCTGCAGCCGGTACGACAGCGATGCGGTGCCGCAGCCCAAATCGGCGATTGTGCTGTGGCCCTTGAAGTCGCGGGGAAGCGGTTTTGCGTCGCCGCGGGGCGGCGCAATACTTGTAGATTCCTCTTCTTCGTCTTCAAAGCCCGGTCCGCGCCGCATCGCCCACTTGTTGTGGGCCTTGCGGTCTCTACGCTGGTCTTTGTGCCGCAGCTTGGCGCGCACCAGGATGCTGTTTACGTAGCCGTCGACGGGATTCGAGGGCCACACTTCGACTTGCTGCGCGAAGCCGCGGTGGTAGTCTTCGAACATGGAGGGGTCTTCTTTGAAGAGCGAGGCGCTGTCGGCCGAGGGCTTGGTGTAGAGCGCTTCGTTGAGATGGCGGAACCGCGCGCTGGCGAGCTTGCTGCGCATCGAGCGCTGCAGTGGTGTGAGGCCTTTTGGCTCGGGCAGGAGGCTTTCGAGTGTGGGTGCTGCGGGTGCCGTGGTGGCTGAAGCGGCATTGGCGGCGAGCAGCTTGTCGGCCTTGGACTCCTTCTTGCGCTTCTTCTTGTCGCGCTTCGACTCGCTGTCTGTAGCTGCAGGCTTCTCCGTGGCAGGCTTTGCAGGAATAGACTTTGCATCGTCTGCCACATCGTCTCCCTCCTTTGCACCCTCTTCATCCTGCTGTTTTTCCTTGTTCCCTCCAGCCTTTCCCCTCTTCCTCTTCTTCCCCCGCTTCTCATGCGCCGCGTCCTCGCTCGCTCCCACACCCTCTGTCTTTTCTATTCCAACCTGCTTGCCATCTGCCTGCCCTCCGCTCGCAATGCTCTCCCATTTCTCCGCTAGATTCTCCGCATTAACCTCCTTCTCCTCGCGCCTCTCCTTGCGCTTCTGCGCCTTCTTGCCCGGTTTACTCGTTTCTTTGGCCTTGGGCGGTTCCACCTGCGTCTTGACCTGCGCCGACACGTTCCATCCGGGTACCGCGAACATGACTGGCGTGTGCGTAGGAAATTCCCGTGAGTGAATTATGGCTGTTGGATGCGAATGGTTGCGGGCAAAAAAAAAAGTTACTGTAGGTGGTCAGTGCTTGCAACTGTTCAGCGGATGCAACACCCCACTAAAATTAGTGCTCCACTAAAGATAAGGCTATAGAGCCTTATACAAAAGCTATTATTATAAGATTCTCTAGTAGATTATTAAGCAAGTAGTAACATATATTTCTATCTATAACGTATTCCACCACCGAGAGTGCCACCCCACCGAGAGTGCCACTTTTTCTTGGCATCGCGAACTTCACGTA
>NW_007360247.1:888883-974949 GCF_000359705.1 Exserohilum turcica Et28A | reverse complement strand
CAGCTGAAAGTGCTTCTACTAGTCGTATAATATCAAAGAAAGCGCGTGGTGGGGGTAGTCAAGAAAAGGCCCAGCCAGGTCAACGGCACTGTGGAATCTGTGGGAGAGTGGGCCATAACGCCCGTACGTGCCAAAAAGATGTAGAAGAAGATTCTATGTTAGATGCAAGTGAGTCGTACGAAGCATCTATAGCTAGTGTAGAGTAATTCAAGTTTTCATATGTGATGTTCGCGATGCCAAGAAAAAGTGGCACACTCGGTGGGGTGGCACTCTCGGTGGTGGAATACGTTATATATTTTACTAGTAACTTTATATTATAGCCGCAGATAGTAGTTTTAGTAGAGGGCTTAGCAGGCGGTAGTGTAACTCTATTACTACTGTTATAGCCTACTATATAACAACATTTTACTATTTTTATATTCCATAATAATAAAGCTTTTTATTTAAGTGTACTTTACTTATTATAAGATTTTTTATTATTGTAGTAAGCTAATTTTTTTCTTTTTAGGCGCGCGTAGTAGTAAGTTATATAGCCTTAGCCTTCTATTTCTTCTTATAAGTAACTTTTATAATTTCTTACGCCTATTTTACTTTGATGCCTTTTTTTTATACTAAGTAGTAGCTTTTTATATTTCTTTTCTTTTTTTTTCAAAGTTTTTTTTACCTCTTCTTCTTAGTGATATATAGCCTAACGCGCTTAAGCTTCCTATACTACCTAAGGGCCCTATACTACTACTACACTTTAGTACTTTTAGTATTAACTATTAAAGGTTAAGAACTCTATTATGCTTTAGCCTTTATTTTTTAGTAGTAATTTTACTATAAAGTTTATTAATTTTAATATAGAGAAGCTTATTATTAACTTATAAAAAATATAGAGCCTAGTAAAGCTCTTCAGCTATAGCTCTGAACTTATCTAGTACTATAATATTAAATAATCTTAATAGCGTACGCTAGCTATCTCTATTTTCTACCTCTCTACTTTTTAAGTTATTATTTTATTACAATATAGTAGTTTTCAACTATATAAGTAGAACTTTAGGATTATGAGAATAGAGCTTAGTAGCTATAAAACTACTTAAAATACTATTAGTAGTGAAAGTAGATATATACGCTACCTAAAATAAGTAAAAGAAATTAGTTTTTTATATTTAGAGTAATGCTTAGCTATAGCGTATAAACTCTAATAGCTCTTGAGAGTACACTACTAAGAGTAGCTTATATAATACTACGTTAAAAGGCTATAGAGTATAGGTAGCGTAAGGTAGAAATATTAAAAGTATTATTTAATAAGAGTAATAATATTTAATAGATTTAGGTAAGACGTAGCTACTATAGCTATTAAGAGTAAGTATCCAGTAATTATATTGAGCTTTTACCTTTATTTAATAATTAAAAACCTATTTAAGCTAAGCTAAGCTTAAGTTATTATTACTCTATCTAGATAGACTTATAGAGAGAAAAACGTAGTGTTTTCTAAGCTCTAAGTCGCGTACTTAGCTGTTATAAAGTCTAACCTTGCTTTTATAAATAATATAAGGATTTATAGCGCTTCTATTAGTATAAATATATACTAAAACTATTATTTACTCTTTATTACTATCTTAGATAGTAGTAGTAATTATTTTTTAGTCTTAAAGTTATTTAAAAAATACTTATTTTAACCTTATAGTAGACCTAAGTAGGAAGCCTTTCTTATCTATATTATAGATGTTATATAGCGTGATATTATAGTTATTAAGTTTCTTGAAAATAAGATTAAAATATAATTAATAACTATTATAACTATTAGCTTTATAACAATTACAGTCTATCTTAGTAGTATATTTGATAGTAAAGTTAGTAGTATTATAGTCTAAAAAGCGTATAACTTAGCTATCTAAAAGCTTTTATTCTATTATAGACTTAGTAAGTGTAAGCCTATAACTAGAAAGCTTTTATATATACTTTATAAGCTTAGCTTTATATTATATAGTAAGTAATTTTATATTTTCTTTAGTAGCAATATAAGACTAGGTTTATTTATAGTAGTAGCGTATTAACGTTAATAATATAACACTAAACTTTTTTATAGCTACTCTATATAAAAGTTATTCTTTAAGATTTTACGTATTACCTACTATAAGCGCTTTCTTAATTAGAGTTATAGTAGTAGAGTTATTACGCGTTAAAGTAGGTGGGTCTGTTTTAGGAAGGTGTAGATGGTGTTGCATCCGCTGAACAGTTGCACGCACTGACCACCTACAGTACGGTTGGTCGTTTACTTACTTAGCTCGAAATTTTGGGCGGCCCAAGGTTTGGCCGACATGTGGGGCTTTCGCGCGGAGTTTGGGCTGCTTTGGGACGTGCGTGTTGATCGACATGTTCACAGCATAGTGCATTTACTTAGTTTTCTTTTTTTTTATGAGTGATTCTAACGTGCGGACGCAAGCGACTTTTACAATGCAGTAGTGTGTATAACATACTTCCGATATCAACATCTTCATGTCTTCAACTAGACGTAGGAATATATTCGAGCTTCTATCATACAGTATGTGCCAAGTGCAGTACTATTCTTTGATTTTGCTTCTGAACTCGAATCGAAATGCGTACTTGAATCCAACTTCCAATACACGGACAGATTTGAAGTAAGTATAGCAATTCTACTTTGATTCTTCCTCTTGCAGCTATCCTCTTGATTCTACTGACTCGGCAATCTGACGTGATCATCAACTACACACACACATGACTCTCCAACAGGTTCTTTATCGCCCTAGTTCGGTATATACCGACAAGTAGCTTGCATGGAGTTTTAAATTACCGAATTTAGTGCCGCATCATGTACGGGGGGCATCGGGCTGCCGGCTTGATCCCTGTTCCTACGTACGAGGACGTCTCCTGGCCTTTGCAAGATGCATAGGCAGTCTATAAGGGGGTAGGTGAACCGATCAAGGAATAATGGTTGAAAAAGATCAGGGTGTGTAGGAGAAAGTAGAGGAAAAAGTCTCGCGTGCTCTCGCATAAGAGCACATCGCACATGTACACTCTACCTATATGACGATAACGGCCGGTTGCTACACCTACAACGAACAGGCTGGGAACCGGAGCGAAGATAATTCGCGCACAATACTTAGCTGTTGAACTAGTTTGTCCTTCGGCAAGTTCATGCCGAGGCTGATTAAGGAGGTCGTTGGTATAAGTAGCAGTAGTGGTTCTGCCTAGTACATGTACAACAGCCCAGCAGAATCCTTAACCTACACACCCCTTCTTCATACCACTCAACACCATGAAGCTCGCTCTCGTTCTCGCGACCATCGCAGCCGTCTCATCAGCCGCAGCCGTGATTCCCAGCGAGCTACTAGTAGATAAGCGACAGTGTCTTCTAAACGGATGTAAGTCCACCAACCAACCAACCAACCAACTAATTTCTTCCCGCAAGTATTTCCAGCTACTAATAACGAAAAAAAACAGTCTCATGCGATGGCCGCATTAAGGGCGGAAACTGCTGCTCGGGTAACTGTATAGGTAAGCGGAACCAGATTCTACGCCACTACTTAAGTACTAGGTGTTTTGGAGAGACCGGCTAACTGCTGCGGTAGCTGTCGTATGCAGTAACGCAAACACATTTGCTTGTCAACCTAGCGATCAGACAAATTGCGTTCACTAGACATACTCAGGGGGGGGGTGCTACTACGCTTTGGATTGGGGGATGGGCTGAATGCCTGGTTCAGAGAGCTCGATCATGGAAGAGGGGGGGGGGGTTGGGTTCCTAGTAGGCGGTTTGGATTGCGTGTACTTTTCTACTGCGTTGAAATATACAGACTAGCGCTGATAGACTGAGTCATAGCATCTTTATTAGCGTACAATGTCGGTGTGCTTAGCTTTATCCCTAATATAGCTCCTTAAGCCTCGCTCTTTACAGTAATATTCAGTCACGTGTAAGCTTCTGAAATGGTACATAGATTAGTACACTTGACTAAGTAACCGCCGCCGCTAAGCTGCTGCTGCTCCGCCTGACGACAAAGGCGCCGGAGAATGGACTTGGAGCTAGCTAGGTGCGAGGGACCTGTATTGTATCTGACGTCCAAGTCCATCTATCTATATACCTCTTTTCCTTGATTCCCGTCCATTCCCAACCCTTGAATGCCCCCCACCCCCCACGTTCAATAAAAAAAGGGGGGGAAATCCCGGTTCATTTCATCCACGCGCATAACTAGTATAAAGCGTCTTCCTAGCATCATATATGTACAGCGCGTGACACGAGTCATTCATCCGGTCATTCGCATATCGTGCTTTCACCACTACTTCCCAGCCACTACACACATGCATCTCTCCACCCAACCATATATCCTCATCAACAAAAAACATTTACCCAACCCCATCTCCTCCTACTCTCCCTTCGCTCCCCTCTCTCTCTCTCTCTCTCTCCAAAAAGAAAAAGCGCGAGAGAGAAAACCCACAAATGACTCGTCCACCCATGCAACAACAGTGGAGCCAGTGACCATGACACTGACACTGACACTGACTTAGCAGCAAGCAACTAACTAACCAAGTAAATAAATAAGTGGATCTACATAATGTTCTCTGCACGCGCTAGAAAAGAAAAAGAAACAGGGGTCGTTCGTCTTGGGCGGTAGCGGAGAGAAAAAAAAAGCTTGATACGATATGTGTCATGTGCGTGTGGGTTGGGTGCGAAACGACGATCAAACCTAGATGGATCGGATCGGATCGAATATAGTATATGTGGGATAGTATGTATGTATGTATGGTGGTCATGGTAATATAGATACATAACTAACGCGTGTTAGGCCATGTTTAAAGAAAAAGAGAGAAACAAGAAGCTACGCAAACTAAATCTCGATCCCCACCCTCCGCCGCCGCTGGCGACCCCTGATTCAAGCATGTCATAGATACACATGTAATACAGACGAGGTGAAAAGTCGGTTTATAGTAAAGGGCCTGTTTTCCATATATACATACATACATACAGACTGCGTACTGGGTACATACTCTCATCTTACGACCCATACATCGACATCCACACATCCACACATCCCATCCAGGCCTCAGAGCTGTCAATTGGCGCTATTACAATGCATTCATATACCAAGAGAGAAAAAAAAACGACGTCAAAACGGTCTCGGAAAAGAAAAGAGCAGAAACTCCTATTCAGCGCCAACCGCTCTAAAAAAAAGCAAGTCAGGAAAAAAACGAACAGAACAGAACAGAACAGAACAGACACAAAAAGCACTTTTTCTTATGCAGTAAACGCTAAGAGGCCACGATGACGACTATGCCCCCCGGACTTTTTTTCTTCTACTCATGTGGATGTTGCTGCTGCTGCGACGAGACGCCATTTTCCTTTTCTTCGCTTTCACTCTCCCGTGCAACCGCAAAGCTCTTTCTGACGGCCATATCCGCCTTGGTCTTAGTCATGAGGGCATCGCGGATATCCTGCTTGGAGCGGCCCTTCCAGCTATTGTAGTTCTTCTGGCTGAGGGGCCAAATGGGCCTGTTTCCCTCGCGGCGCATGTATTCGGCGGCGACGGGCGGCGGCTGCGAGGTGATGTAGTCAATGTCCATTTCGAGCTCTTCGCAGTAGGCTTCGAGCGGCAGGTCGTTGACGTCGTGGCCAAAGGGGTTTTCGATTTCGCGGCCAATGGCGGAGAGTCCGATGCTGAGAGGGTGGTTAGATTTCGGTCATCAGGTATAGGCGTATCTTAGGGCGACTTACATGATGTAGGCGGCGAAAATACAGCCGGGAATCGTGATCCAGCGGAGGTTATCCCAAAGTTGGAAGGGCAACATCATGACGTAGACCCATGTGATTTGGGAAATGGCAATCGAATAGGCAATGGGGAGAGGAGTTTGCAGAACACGGTCCATACCAGTGAGGACTTCGTTGAGCTGGACAATGCTGGTAATGGCCTGGTTCTGGTACAATCCAACCTTGAGGGTTTCATTGTCGATGATGCTGTGGACGTAGGCGGCGAGGTGGTTGAGGATTTCAAGCGACAAGTTACCAAGGGGCTTCTTGGAGCGCTTGATCCTCTTGCGGGGGTTGGACTCGGCAAATGTAACACCAAGGTATTCTCCAATGGCCTTGATCTTCTTCTTGTCCGAGGGGGGCGGGATATCAACTTCGGCAGCACGGGCAAAAGTGTCGAGGTACTCAACACGTTCGCGGAGATCGGGGTAGTCGATACCGGGCTCGAATCGAAGCCGGTGCTTGACGGAGCAGGCAAATGCATTGAGCAAGTTGATGGCAGAAAGCTTATTCAGCAAATCCTCCTTGCCAAGGTCGCCTTCACGCTCTGCGGCGTGGATCCAGATAGTCCTCGCCAGGTTCTGGCTGATAAACATGAGCTGACTCCAGTACTTGCGACCTTCGGTGTAGCGCTCATAGGCCGTGCTTGTTCGGAAGGAGATGGCCAAACCGACGACAAAACCAAGAACAGTCAAAAGCAGACTGCTGACAACCAGCGGGTAGACGAATTGGGAAATGCAGGTAATGGCAGTGGCCCAGATAGAGACTACAATCAACGGCAGTATCATCTTCGGAAAGACGGAACCGTGCATTCGCATAAAATATGGCCATTTGCTGTGTTTCGACATGTCGCGAGGTCCGACCTAGTCACTTCCGTCAGCATAGCCGCACACGACCGAGTGCTGGAATGCGGCTCTTACAAAGTAATCCTCGGCGTCAAGGCTGCCGGTAGTCTGGCGCCTCGAGGGGACTTGGTACGTGACGGTTCGGTGCCGCCACGACCGTGGTGATATTGGGCCCTCACTGTCGACATTGTGTGTGGTACTCGACGGCGGCCGGATTTCCAGGTTGTCTGGGCGAAGCGTCTTCGCGGTAGAAGTGGTAGACGCCGCCATTTTGTTGGCAAGTTGGACGAGGAGCACGCGAACAACCGCCCAGCAGTTGCGGAGGTACCGGTCAGGAGTGCAACAGGGCAGTGAGACGGGCTAATGCGGGTTCAAGAGCGAGAGACGGAGGGCAAAGGCAAAGCGAGCGGTGGTGACTGGAAGAAAGCCAAGGTGGAAAAAAGTTGGCAAGGAGCGAAGAGACGCCGACGGACGGCCTGTCTGTATGTAAAGAGAGTAGCAGAGCGGAAACCAGACCAGCCGCAGTAGGGATCACCGCGCCGTATTTAAAGATCAAACGGGCGTATAAGTGCGTGGACACAAAATTTCCTCCCAAGCCCATGGCGCCCACGGGGATTCGCTCCCGCACCTTTGGCTGTCGCCCGTCCTGGTCCGACATGCGATCGAGAGCACACGTTGGCATGCAGGGGTCGTTTTGCAGAGCGTGCCCCCTGAGCAGAGGCCCCGCGGTCTGGCCAATTGCCTCTGGATCTGGGTCGAGTTCCGTCGTATGGCTTCAGCATGGGGGCGAATAAGTGCAGGGGCGCGACGCGGAGTTGTGTTTCATGAAACGCATATTCGCCGTGCCAAGCGCGCCACCCACAGCGGAAATGGGTGTTGTCGTTGTATGCAGCCATGGCGCCGCCCTCGATCGAGGGGGACGCTGCCAGTCGCGCGGCTCCGGTGGTCAGGCGGGCGCTGGTGGGAGCCGGTGATGGTGGCGATGATGGCGATGCCCGCCGTGCTGACTGTCGGGCAGGCGACGCATGACTAGCCGTCGTGGTGCGGGCAGTTGTGTTGGATCGCCATGCGTTGTGTGTCAGGAGCGTTGACTCTTGGATGGCTGGTCTAGACAGCCTCGTGCCGAACCGAGGCTAAGCCTGCCCCTGACGCCGTCCACCAATGGCATTCGCCGCACGCCCTTTGACGTGGAGAAAGCCTCGTCAGCGTCCCGGCACAGCACTGGCATGGGCATCCTCTCGCGAGATGCCTTTTCTAGAATCTCATGGCCATGGCGCTCGCCGTCTCGCTCGACCGGCCGCCGCCCGTCTCAGACATACATGGACGTAGCCGAGACACAATACATAAGTCAGTGCAGTACCGGCAGCCTGGCGGCGATGCTCACAGAACCCCTATACATTATATACTATGCACTTACAGCTACATACTATAGACTACTCATCCACGCATGCATCGTTAGCCTTGCCAACTACCCTCGGGCTTATATAAGTATGTACGTACGTCGCGACCAACCAAGGCCAAGGCCAAAAATAAAAAAAACGCGCACAGAAGACGCCTCGGACGCCCAATGTCCGAGCCGTGTCCTCGTCGAGCTATGGCCCGTGAACGACCAAAAAAGGAGCCATACCAAGCCTGGAACTTCCGCCTCCACCCTCTCTCTATGTACCATCACCTCATCTGGTATCTCCTCATTTCAGCGCGCCCCCTCTCCAATTCCACAGACAGTCCTCTGGTGCGGAACGTCTCCCCGTTGACGCATATTCGCACCCGCTTGATCCTCTCCAGCAATGTGCGGTAGAGCCTCGCCTTCAAGTCGCTTCGGTTCCTCCCCGTGGCAGACCAGATCTTGTCCCAAACGTCCACCAGCTCGTTCCGCAGGAGCTCGGCTGCCCTCTGCTCGTTTTGCGACACAATAATGGTATCCTCGGCGCTGCCGTCTCCTTGGGACCTCGCCCAGGCGTCGTGTGTGTGTGCCACAACGTTCAAGATGACTTCGTCGACACTGCTGATTCGATGATGGCTGTGCATCGCGTCCGGACCGTTGTCGAACATGTGCTTGAGCGCAGCACATATGGCCCAGCATGTCATTTCGTTATATGTCGTCTGTGACCCCGCTATGTTTGCTCCAGTTCGCTCCAATGGTCGAATATCCATCCACAGCCGCTCAACGGTCGAGTAGGTCGGGTTGATGCGTGTCCAGAAGAGTTTGTTCACGGCCATGCGCTTCATCTCTTCGAGCCCTATGTCGAAAAGGCTGCCTATCCAGTCCCCAAAGATTTTGCGTGCCCACGTTTCCTCGTCCTTTGCTTGTCGGTGCTCCGGTGGACTCTCTTTGGCCAGCTTGACAAACGGCACGGCAACCACGGTAAAATAATGCGCATCGTCCTTGACAGCGCAGTCCACTCGTGCAGCAAGCCGCCCCGCCTTCTGCCCTCTGCCCATCATCTGCGTCATCTCCTCGTTGATTTGGCGATTGCATGCTAGAAAGCTCGCACACGTGCTCGGCATTTGCTGTGACGCCATAAAGCACCTAAATTCCGGGACAGCCTGGGATTGGCATATGGGATGCCATTTGGACGCTAATTGCGTGTCTCGGACGCTTGGAAGGGGCCCCGCCGGCATGAGCATCTCCATGTATACCATATCGCGTAATTCGCGTGGAAGATGCAGAAACTGCGCCATTGCAATGCAAAAATAGCTTTTCTCTTGGGTGTTTGGGGGATGGGTTCTTTGGCATCGCGGCCGAACCCAAACACCCGTCAACAGTCACCAGCGTGCCCTTGGCGATCTTGCAAAATCCCGGGGATTCCGGGCTAAACTCTATTCCAGAAGGCTACAGCTGCGTCATGCGTCTATGCCCTGGCGCTTCTGGAGTGCCTGAAACAAGTGTCAGGCAGGCACACCCTGTGTCGACGACACATATGAGCGATGCGATGTTCGAGATAAGTTTCAACTGAAAGGAGCGTCTTAGGGCTGAGCAAACGGGACAACGACTCGTGCGAGCTCCGAGCAATACACGCGTACAAAGACGCTTGCGGGCGAATGGCTTGTTGGAGAGCTCTGGGGAGTGAGCAAATACGGGAGGTCCGGCTGTTTTGATAAGCATGCCACAAAGCTTGGCGTGAGTGATCACTACGTGCACTCGGCCCCATCGGTCCAATACACGAAGCACACATGACGGCAAATCCCCCGAGCATGAAACTAGTCCTCTCGCCATGATGAGCTGAGAACCACTGTCCAACACATGCATGCACCATGGTTTTTGCCATCTTCACCAAGCATAATTACACCACTCGGAATGAATATTTTGATTCAATGGCAAGACAACCTTTGCATCCGCACAAGCATGTCCACCTTGTGCCGGCCATGCTAAACCAAGCAGACAAGTATCACGTTAACACCGCCCTCTGAGCAAGAGGCGGTGACAGAGGTGACTGGGTCAGAGAGAGTTATGAAGCGAACCTTTTCCCCGACTAATATAGAAAAAAAAGATATCACGTTAACCTGCCGTGGCAGAGCAGGACAGCGGTGACTTGGAGCTTTTTGACTCAGGACTCCGCCGGAGCAGAAACAGCTTCCGTAGGCTCGTCAGCAGCAGGCGCCTCTGTGCCCAGGGCACGGAAGCCTTCGGTTGTGATGTTGACGGCCCCTGCTTGTACCAACTATCCTACTGTTAGCGTTGTCGTCATCACACACAGACAGTCGGCGACTTACAGCACGGCTTAGGTCATCCACCAAATCCTCCGCATCTTCAATACCAACACACAGGCGGATAATGTCCTCGGGCATGTTCCTCTCCTTCCTTGTCTTCTCGTCAATGCTCGCATGGCTCATGCGGCAGGGCATGCTGATGAGCGAATTCACACATCCAAAGCTCACACTAATGCCCCAGAGCCTCGCACTCTCCACAATGCGTTCACTAATGGTGACATCACCCGTCTCAAACGATAGCACGGCGCCAGCGCCACGTGCCATGCTCCAATGCAAGTCGTACTGCGGGTGCGACTTGAGACCGGGGTAGCGGACTTTGAAGCCGTGCGATTCAAGGAAGGTAGCGATGCGCATGGCATTTGCCTGTTGCTTCTCCATACGCACGCCGAGAGTCTTGATACCGCGAAGCAGCAACCACGAGTCAAAGGGCGAGAGTCCACATCCGGAAGCATTGATGGTAAAGAAGAGGCGGTCGCCCAGCGCAGAGTCATTGACGGCGATGACACCAGCCATGAGGTCGTGGTGGCCGGAGAGGTACTTGGTGCCCGACTCGTAGACGATATCGGAGCCGAGGTCGAGCGGGTTCAACAGCATGGGCGACATCATGGTGTTGTCTACTGCAACAATGGCCGTGGGGTTTGCGGCGTGGGCGATGCTGGCGATGGCGGGAATATCGCAGATCTTGATCAAAGGGTTCGTCGGCGTTTCCAGGAGCACCATGGCCGTCTTGTTGTTGACGACTTCGCGCACCTTTTCGGGGTTCGTCGTGTCGACGTGATGTACTATGATGCCGCCGTGTGTCGAGAGATACTTGAGCAGTCTGTTTGTTCCGCCGTACAGGTCGTCGCCAGTGATTACTTCGTCACCGGGTCGCAGGAGACGCGTGATGACGTCCAGCGCGCCCATGCCCGACGACACGACGAGTGCGCGGTTCGCGTTCATGATCTTGGCAAGATGTCTCTCGAGGTGTGTCCGCGTGGGATTGCCCGAGCGTGTGTAGTCATACTCGCCGCCGCCGCTCCCAGACTCCTGCTTGAAGGTGGCAGTCTGCGTGCATTAGTCGCTATGCATACAAGTCATGGCTGTCGCCGTGCAACGCCTGGCTTACCTGGTAGATGGGAACGGAGCTGGCATTGTACTGGTCGCTGCTCTCGGTGTACACCAGCTCCGTCATGAGGGCATACTTCCTGCCATTGCGGGGCGAGCTGGGCGCTGGCGAAGGCGGCAGGTTGTGGCCGTCAATGTCGAGCGGAATGGCAGCCTTGCCGGCAGCGGCGGCCTTCTTGGAGCTCTCTCCAGCCATTGCGAGTGCTGAGCGTCCGCGTTGCGGACTGTGTAAAAGCGGAGTGGCGTGGGGCTCACGGGGCTGGTCACTACGGGTTGAGGCGAGGGCCGAAATGCAAGTGTTGACGAGTAGCTCAGGTTCGGAGCAGCGACAGTTGATGTGATCCGCGCGTGCTGGTATCAGGTGTATGAGTCCAAAGAGCAAAGGCGCCACGCCATATGCCCAAGAGCCGTCTGCAAGGCCCTCTAGTCCCTACTTGTGGGCGAGTCACCTGGAATTGCGCCATCGAGAGCAAATCGGCACTTTTCCCTCCGCTCCGAACATCGCCCGGGCGGTTCCGCATCCGGAGCTGGAGCTACCAGGGGGAGGGGGCATTTACCCCATATTAAGACAACAAGTCCACCAGCTAATGCACATACTATACACACACACGCGCACACAGGTGCACACAAGATAACTGCAAACTGGCCCCGCAACGGCTGGAATGCATTTTGATTACCTAGATGCGCGGGTATACCTACTTGGACCAATTTAAGCCTACATGAACAAGTACAACCATTACAAAGAGAACCCGCCATGCGCCTGAACCTGTTTGCCCAGACGAATGCCAATGCTGAAGATACCACCACAAACGCCGTGGATGCCGTTTCAATCAGACAAAACCCCACTCTGCATGCGGAAGAGACGCCTCCGCCCCGTGCTGCAATTTAGCGTGGCGTAATCGCAGGAAAAGCCTTCCTCACATGGAGGTTCATTTTGAATTCAAAAATGCCTTCTTCCGTCCCGCAATACAGTGTCCGTCCGTCCTGGCTCATGGCCAGTCCTGCTGTGCGCACCCCCAGACGCGGATCATGAGTGGTGCGACTTGTTCTGCGGAGCCCAAGACTAAACTCGTAGGTTTCGGTAATAGGCTGCCCGGCACGAGCGTTCCGCAGACGTTCCCGTGCTTGTGTTAGTTGGCGAATACGGCGGAGCTCGTTGCGCAGTTCAGGCGCAGTAGGGTTGCTGTCAGAAGAAGCCGGGTGTGATGTAGCGTTACGGTTGGCAGCCCGTGTCTGTTCAGCAGCAAGAGCTTCCTCGACCGTGCGCCATGCTTCGTCTGTGGATGCGACGAGTTCGCTCGTCACCCGACGCGCTTGTGCCGGCACTGGGTTCGGTGACCGCGTAATCGCAGAGTCGGTGATGTTGCCAAGTGTTGCTGGTGCGTTGATCGTGCCCTCGTTTATCGACACGATCACAGAAGCCTGTCGTCGAGGCGTTGTACGCTCATGAAACCAGCGGGGCGGATGGTTCTGGCCTGTCCTTTCTGACATGAACTGAGCCATTGCCTCGGCCACTTCGCGAGCAGTGGGTTCTCTGCGTCATGTTAGCTCAAAGCGTTTCCGCAAAGACTAGTTCGCAACGTACGGCACCGTATCGAGTAGCCCAGAAGTAGTATAATTGATGCTTCGGGGCGTTATGTCTTGCTCGCGCAACTCTTCGCGCTGTCTATGGCTTGTGCGAAGTGCGCTGAGCACCTGCCTTTCGCGTGCCGTCAACCCCAGTGGATCGTTGTCCGACTCGACTACACCCAGCCGGCGATGCAGCCGCTGCCGCTCGGGATCAGCCTCAAAGTTGTATTCATTGGCAGCATTCACCGTGGATACATTTCCTTCAGTGTCTAGGGCACGGCGGTATCTCCGGATGAAGTCTGCTTCCCGGCGCAGCTCGTGCATTTCCGGGCTGAGAGTCAGATCAAAGTCAGCGAGCTCGACACTCTCCAGGCCTTCTTCTTTCGGGTCCAACGTGATTGTTTGTTTCACCTTCAGCCCAGCTCGCAAGTCAGCAATGCATACTCTGCCTTGGTCTTCGCTCCAAA
This sequence comes from Exserohilum turcica Et28A, assembly GCF_000359705.1. Taxonomy (NCBI): domain Eukaryota; kingdom Fungi; phylum Ascomycota; class Dothideomycetes; order Pleosporales; family Pleosporaceae; genus Exserohilum; species Exserohilum turcicum. The sequence continues at coordinate 961,504 of NW_007360247.1, read as the reverse complement.
CAAGAAAGTCCCATGGCGCAGGTGAGAAGTGCATCGTGCGCACCGCGCCAGGACCAGTTCGAGTGTCAGGTCGGGTGGAACTAATCAGCTGCAGGATAGCATCCTCTCCATATTCGACAACCTTGAGCAGCTCAACATCAAACACGGTAATGTAGCCACACTCGGACCCGACTGCGCAAAGACGCCCCGAGGGTGACCATGCTGTAGTAAAATAGCCGTCTGCATGCGAGTTTGCAGGCCGGTGCAAGGCGACGTGCTTCAGCAGCTCCCAGTCTGGCGGAGTCGATTGTATCCATCCCTCGGCGACTTTGCCGCCCTTTTGCGATTTGGTTCGCTCAAAGAAGTAGCCGATAGGGGCGTCGCCCACGGCCACCAACATTTGCCCGTCAGGAGATATCGCAGCATGGTTCATTGCAAAGGGTAGGTCCAGCACGGCGAGCTCCAGATTCTGCGTGAGCGAGTAGACGCGCACCGTCTTGTCGTTGTTGGTGAGGACTGCCACCACTTGGTCCGGGCCATCGCCGTCGGCGGGCAGCTTGTGTATGGATATCGAGTTGACAATGTCGGAGCCAATCTTCTCGAGGCGTATGCGCGACGCAGCGCCCAGGAGTGGCGGCCGGGGGAGACGGTGTTCAAAGTCCAGAGGCAGCGAGGCGTCGACATCAGAGGGGTCCGAGGGCGGGAAACCCGTCACTTTGATGGCGGCAAAGTTGCCATGCTCTTCTCCGCCTACACAGACATAGCCGTGGCCAGATGCGGTGCAGCGCGCCTCCCAGGGCAGCGTGGTTACGTGTGCTTGTGTTCGTGTAGCGGCATTGAGGCAGTAGACGGCCGCGCCGCTCGCGTAGTAGAGAAGGTCGGGCTCAGGGCACGAGATGAAATGGCGGAGTTGATAATGTCTGCAAGGGTCAGTCTCCACCGGGCAGTCAGGTGATTGCACAGCGCTCACGCGATGGGTATCTTGGTAGGATAGTAGGCCTTGTGAGCCAATACAAAAGTGTCTGTGTCTCGACTCCTGTGGCCGTCAGTATCCGGCCAGGCGGGCGCAGCGGGCGTGGAGACGTACAGAAAGTCATCGACTGCCATAGTTTTGCGGTCAGGTGGGAGAGGGGTGCATGTCTTCGTGCGTGGTAGCGTGGTGAGCGGAGCGGAGCGAGCTGGGTGAGGTTCGGCGGTGGAGGCCTTGTACGTCACAGGATGCTGGGGCGACACAGGACTGGGCGAGGAGCGGCCGCGGGAGGGCAGTAGTGGTAGAAGATGGATGTATTCAGGCGAGGTGGTAATGCTAGTAGTGGCGGTAACCTACGGAGGCGCGTGGTGATCAGGGCGAGGGTTCGGTATGAGGGTCGGTAGAATGAGTGGCAGTGGCAGCGTTTCGAGGTGCTCCAGGCGACACGACGGAGCGACCAGCATGTCCCCCACACCCGAGCACATGCGCCAAGCCTTGAGCACTGCGACTGCGACTGCGACTGCGACATGCGTCAGTGTCGCCACGGCCATGGCCAGACAGTCGTGGCGGCAAGGGCCAATTGTGCGTACGTACTTAATTGTGCGTACGTACCTAGTGTGCAGAGGCGTTGGCGCGACAAAACCCGCGGCCCCTCGTCTCTTGCGCCGCGTCGCCGCCCGCTGTGCGTTTCTGTCGCCGAGCACAGACGTTTACGGCGGAGCCACCGCCGCCAGTCCACCACCCAAACGAGCTAGAACCTTCTGTCCGAGAATTTTGTCGCCCGTCAAAGCTTCCATCACTACATCATATATTCCAACCCACCCTTCCGCCCACCCTTCATCCCTCGACCCAATTTCCCCGTCGCTCGCCTCCCCTTCCGCAGCGTCTCTCACACACCACAATGCTGTCCTCAAGGTTATCACGGAATGTAAGTCAATTGACTGCGCCTGCGACTTGCCAATGCCTGCCGCTGACCTCATTGCAGTTTTTGCCTCGTGCGGCTTCGGCAGCGCGTCGCACTCCCGCATTCAGGGCCCCCGCCATGTTTGCGCGAGGATATGCCGAGGGCGGCGACGAGAAGGTCAAGGGCTCAGTCATTGGTATTGACCTGGGTACCACCAACTCTGCCGTTGCCGTCATGGAGGGCAAGGTCCCCCGCATTATTGAGAACTCTGAGGGTGCGTTCCAGTCCAGGCAGCCGTGATGCGAGGCCAATGCTGACTCTGCAAACAGGTGGCCGCACAACACCATCCGTCGTTGGCTTTACAAAGGAGGGCGAGCGTCTCGTCGGTATTGCCGCCAAGCGCCAGGCTGTCGTCAACCCCGAGAACACTCTCTTCGCCACCAAGCGTCTCATCGGCCGCAAGTTCACGGATGCCGAGGTCCAGCGTGATATCCAGCAAGTACCATACAAGATTGTCCAGCACACCAACGGTGACGCCTGGCTCGAGGCCCAGGGACAAAAGTACTCGCCTTCGCAGGTTGGTGGTTTCGTCCTCGGAAAGATGAAGGAGACTGCCGAGTCCTACATGGGCAAGACGGTCAAGAACGCCGTTGTCACTGTCCCTGCCTACTTCAATGACTCCCAGCGTCAGGCCACCAAGGACGCTGGCCAGATTGCTGGTCTGAACGTTCTCCGTGTCGTCAACGAGCCCACTGCTGCCGCTCTCGCCTACGGTCTTGACAAGGCCACCGACAACGTCGTGGCTGTCTACGATCTTGGTGGTGGAACCTTTGATATCTCGATTCTCGAGATTCAGTCCGGTGTTTTTGAGGTCAAGTCTACCAACGGTGACACTCACCTCGGAGGTGAGGACTTTGACATTACTCTCGTCCGCCACCTCGTCGACCAGTTCAAGAAGGAGCAGGGCATCGACTTGAACAGCGACCGCATGGCTATCCAGCGTATCCGTGAGGCTGCCGAGAAGGCCAAGATTGAGCTTTCGTCGTCCTCGCAGACCGACATCAACCTGCCTTTCATCACTGCCGACGCTTCCGGTCCCAAGCACATCAACACCAAGCTCACCCGTGCTCAGCTTGAGAAGATGATGGACCCGCTCATCACCCGCACTGTTGAGCCCGTCCGCAAGGCTCTCAAGGACGCCAACCTCAAGGCCACTGACATCTCCGAGGTTATTCTCGTTGGTGGCATGACCCGTATGCCCAAGGTTACCGAGTCTGTCAAGAGCATCTTCGGCCGCGAGCCCGCCAAGTCGGTCAACCCCGACGAGGCTGTTGCCATTGGTGCTGCTATCCAGGGTGCCGTCCTTGCTGGCGAGGTTACTGACCTTCTTCTGCTCGACGTCACTCCTCTGTCGCTCGGTATCGAGACGCTCGGCGGAGTCTTCACTCGTCTGATCAACCGTAACACCACCATCCCCACCAAGAAGTCGCAGGTCTTCTCTACCGCCGCCGACTTCCAGAGCGCTGTTGAGATCAAGGTCTACCAGGGTGAGCGTGAGCTTGTCCGCGACAACAAGCTCCTCGGCAACTTCCAGCTCGTTGGTATTCCCCCGGCCCACCGTGGTGTGCCCCAGATTGAGGTCACCTTCGACATTGACGCCGACTCGATTGTCCACGTTCACGCCAAGGATAAGTCGACCAACAAGGACCAGTCCATCACCATTGCCTCTGGCTCTGGTCTCTCTGAGGCCGAGATCGAGAACATGGTCAAGGATTCGGAGCAGTACGCTGAGCAAGACAAGGAGCGCAAGAACGCCATTGAGGCGGCCAACCGCGCAGACAGCGTCGTCAACGACACCGAAAAGGCCCTCAAGGAGTTTGAGGACCGTCTCGACAAGGCCGAGGCCGAGAAGATCAAAGAGAAGATTGCGTCCATGCGCGAGTTCATCTCCCAGAGCCAGTCTGGCGAGGGCAGTGCCAGCGCCGCCGAGATCAAGGAGAAGACCGACGAGCTCCAGAATGCTTCTCTGAGCCTGTTCGACCAGATGCACAAGGCCCGCTCTGAGAGCCAAAACCAGAGCGAGCAGCCTCAGCAGCCCGAGGGTGAGGGCGAGAAGAAGCAGTAAATGCTTCTGATTGCTAAGCTCTGGTTTTGTGTTTTCTGTTGGTATTTTTCACGTCCAAAAGTCGGCGTCTTGCATTCGGTCACGGCGGGTGTGTCGGGTCTATGTCTAGACTTCGCTGTCCCTCTCCGTGTTGAGCATCTGTGTACCATATTTCGACGATTTCTCTTCTCACATTAGCGTTTGTTTTATTACCCATTACGGATCTTTGGTTCATGTCGGAATAACGAAAGAGAGATATCCTCTGGCGAACAAAAGATGATGTGGGATGATGTAATCCCTGGCGGAGCCAATGATTATTGTACCATAGCCTAGAGATGCGAGATGGTAGCGCTCAGCTAACTTCTCCGCTCTACAATGAATGATTGAAATGTTCATATCCAAGTGCCAGCGGCTGAAGAATCTGTCTGCGCGTGACATGTTGACAACGGCCTGCTTCGGGTTTATTTGTTATTGCCGAGACTCATCACGCCGCTCACGTCCGATTGATGTGTACAATTTGCCGCTTATTAAGATTTTGTGTACATGTTACGTCACTACTAGCCGTCTACTTCCGTGTCTTCGGATTCTATCAATGCACCGCCAAGACCAAGTCTTTGATTCGACCTCCCATGTACGCCGCTCGGACCCTCCATACTTTTGCATACTCAGGCGCTATTTTCGCACGTACTCGCTGCATTATACGGAACACCTGCACCGTTGCAAGAGACTGTGAGCCAAACAAACTGCCGCTACGTTCTTGGATTCGCAGTGTCGTTGTGCAGCCAAGACTCTCTGGATCTATTTACAGTGCACGTTACAAGTCTACGGCGTCTAAGCCCAAGCCTAAAATGACCGACTCGACATATCAACCCCTCTCTGGCTTGTGGGAACCCACACAACTGCAAAGACTACATTACGGCGCCGACTCAGTCAACAAGTATTTGCTTGCCTGTCTTCCAAAGGAATCCAGCAAGGCCTTTGTCATCACCGGTAACTCACTGGCCACCAAGACTCCCTTGGTGAAGCAAGTAGAAGAGCTTCTGGGGGGAAAGCATGCTGGAACATTTAGCAAGATTGGCGAACACGCACCTGTCGCACAGCTCGACGAAGCCACTGATTTAGTGCAGAAGGATGGAAGCATTGACACGGTCATCTCTATTGGTGGTGGAAGTCCGATTGATAGCTCAAAAGCCATCAGCTATCGTCTCCACGAAAAGACTGGGAAATTTTTGCACCACATTGCTATTCCAACGACTCTGAGTGCGAGTGAATGCACGTTCATGGCAGGCTATACGCAAGCCAACGGCGTGAAGACGGGAGTCAAGGCCCAAGAGCTCGCACCTCAAGTTGTGCTTTACGACGCCAAATTTGCTCTGCATACGCCTGAGCGGCTGTGGACGAGCACCGGCCTGCGCGCCCTCGACCATGCCATAGAGTTGCTTTACCACCCCACCGCTTCCGAAATGCCAGCGCGTTGGTTGGCATTGCAGAGTGCAGCAACTTTATTGGACGCGCTACCAAAGTACAAGAAAAGTCCCAAGGATGAGGACCTAATCACCAAACTCCAGCTCGCTGCCTTTGGCTCGCTAGGATCCTTAGGCTACAACGTCAAGGGTGGACTCGGTCTCTCGCATGCGCTAGGCTATGCACTTGGTTCTCCATATGGCATTCCGCACGGCATCACGTCTTGCCTCACGCTGGGCCATGTCGTCAAGCTCAAGGCACAGGACCCCTCGGCGGCTCAACAGGTTGCTCGTCTTCTTCCTTTTATCGGTGAGCCTGTTTCTGGTAACACACAGGCGGACGCAGCGTTGGTCGGAGATAGGATTCTGAAGCTAGTCAAGGACTTGGAGTTGGATAGCGACCTGAGAAACTACAAGGTGGGAAGAGATCAGATCCCGGTGATTGTAGAGAGAGCAACAGGTGGGATGAAAGAGGGGCTGATTCATGATGCAGTTGAGGGGTTGGTCAAGGGGTTGTTCGTTTGACCAGCTGGAAGACGGTGGCTCTAATCAGATGTTCCGATGATAGATATGACGGCCAGGTTTGCAAACTCAGAGTTCACGTCCGGCAAGTTTAATGGACCTTTTGCTTGCCAAGTGTCAGCCCGGATCTCTACGCATTACCTTGCTTACAGCCGGGATGTCTGTGCGTTGCAGTAAGTATCACGTGCGGCGATCTAACTTTTTTTCAACTGCTCTATGAGTTATTTTAGGCGCTTGTAATACTCAACAAATTTACTGGGTTCCTGTAAGAGTTAGAGTTTACGCTCTTACATTTGCGTACTCGCACTATAGTCTCGCTCTGCTCTCAACAGCCTTGATGCCCTTGCATGCCTGTGGTCCGAAATTTGCTGTGTGGAATTCCAGAGCATCTGCTGTGATTGTTCACGCAGATGAAAGGGCTGAGATGATGGAAGAGTGTTGTTGCCTGGAAGAGCAGAGGACAGATATGTACATGGGGCGAAGGAAGATGTGAATCATCTGCGCATAACATGTGAATACCCAGGCGCATCATGAGCTACATACTTGGGCCTGAAATGTCAAAAGGACTATGGTTCTCACGATCGACAGAGTACACATCAAGACGTCTGGTTTGGAAAGGTACATTCTAAATCAGTCACCACTGGCCACAGGACTTGGTACTGGAGGACTACCAGCACTTGACATGGCGTTGAAGGGGAAATGATTGGATCACTGGGTGCAGAGGCCATGCCATGTGTTAGCAAGCGAGACACGTAGCTTTAATCAACGAGGCGGGACTCGATGCGTGGCTTTGTCTTCAAACAAAGAGGAGCGTCAGCGCACATGAGAGAAAGGGCGGCGGCAGGGTGTAGCGCTCGGGCCAATGACGCTATTCGCACCCTACACCCCCCCTAGACCCCATTACCGTCATGCTTGGAACATGATGCTCACATGCAGGCACAGGCGGACCACCCTTAGCAAACGGCCCGTCTGCGTCCGACACGGGACTCATGCACCGCTCGGTCATGGCGGCGCTGATATGCCTAGACCCTTCTGTCCCGCTTACCCCAACTTTTACCCCTTATAGCTGAGGCAAGGTCTGCCAGGTCGCACTACCTAGCCCACCTTTTTACCAGACATGATGCCAGACGCGCCCGTCGAGGCTGCCATTGTGCACGACACCATGGCACATGTGCCAATCGTCGTCGAGCCACCCGGGGATGCAGAAGAGCGCGGCCGCCTGAAGCGACGCAGGCATTCATCTCTGCACTCTCCACGCCGTGCATCCTCTCCATCGCGCGGCCACGACCGCACCAGCGGCTCCCGCTATCGAGATCACCACCGCAAGCACCACCGTCCATCGTCGCCTCCGTCGTCCAGGTCGCCAGCCTCTTCAACGCAAAAGAAGACGCGGCGCAGCAGCGATGGCGAGGCGGACCATACCTTCAGAGGCCGGGCGCGCAACCGGAGCATCAGCAGGGCAATGACGCGGAGCCTGATTCTGGAAGACGAAAACGCGTGCACGGAGAGCGAGGACGATGGCAAGAGGTTCCGGAGGAGGAGCCCCCCGCCCAGTCGGCACCGGGCGAACGAGACGGAGCTGGGGGGCGAGGTGCGGCGGCAGAGGAGCTATCCAAACCTCTACAAGGTAGACAGGAGGGATTCAAAGGGCGACCAGGTGGGTATTGTGGGATCTGCTACGGCTACATAAGTCACGGCGGCGCCCCACCCCACCGCTGACGAACAGCACTAGCATGTTCGCCTATGCAGTCATGTGCATACGGACGGCAATGGTTTGAGCATGGCGTTATGGGGCTGTGTGTTTCTGCTTGGTATCATGGATGATGCGGATGTGGACGAGGGCGAGGACCATAGTACACGGTGTAATCTCATCATGGCGTCTGGCGTTTGCCACAAGACTTGTTTCTGCAGTACGTGGCTATTTGGTGGCAACCCCGTGTGTCCCGGTGCGGCGCAGAAGCGGAACAGATGCTTACGTGATGCGCCTGTGGCTGTGGCTGTGCCGGGGCTTGCTGGGGCGCACAGAAGGAGAGGTGGCGCGGGCAGGACAGGACAATGAATGGGCAGCTCCATGGAATGCGCCGCCCATGCCAATGCAGAGAATCTTCTCCGCGCAGTCGCCCTCGCTCCATCCGACGTCTCCGCACTGCTCACCTCATCCCCATCGCGCTCGGCGTCTCGAATCTTCCATACCGCGGCGGCAACAAAAGCCCCACGCCCCCGCCGCCTACCCAATCATCGAAGCTAAACTCCGCCCTCACTCCCGCCGCGACTAGCCACCGCTCTCCCTCTCTCTCCATTGCCCTGCCCCTCCCGTGATGCCTCCGCCAGGCAACGAATATGCCGCCGAGCAGCTGAAGAACGCTGGCAACAAGTGCTTCAAGAATGGCGACTACGAGGGCGCAGAGGGCCTGTACTCGCAGGCCATCCAGAAGAACTCGGCCAACCCGCTGCTCTTTACTAATCGCGCCAATGCGCGGCTCAAGCTGGAGAAATGGGAGGGCGTCATTGATGACTGTATTCGGAGTATCGAGTTGCTGCAGGAGAATATGAAGGGCTTTTTCTACTTGGGTATGATTGACTTTCCGAGCACCTGTCTAGCCCCACGACCGCGCCACCCGCACGGCGGCATGCTTTCAACATAGCACCCCGGCTAAGATTCACATAGCACAAGCACAACTGGCCATCAATCACCCCAATGAAGCCCTGGCATCGGCCCTCAGAGCCTATGAACTATGCACCACATCGACGCAGCAAACTTCCAACGCTGCCACCATCTCCGCCCTGGTCCTCAAATGCAAAAAGGCCAAATGGGACATTCGCGAGCGCGAGCGCATACGCAGACGCGGCGATCTTCTCGCTGACCTCGAGTCCATGCTGGAAACACAGTACAAAAAGGACATGGACGAGATCGAAGCTCGCATCGAGACGAGCGAAACCAGCCGATCAGATGGCCAGGAAGAGAAGGCAGAGCGTAAGCTGGAGTTCGAGAAGAAGCGCGACGATCTGCGAACAGCGTTTGCAATCTCCGACCCGGACCACCAGCAGAAGCGCGAGGTGCCCGACTACCTCGTTGATGGCATCACGTTTGAAATCATGCACGATCCCGTCGTTACCAAGAATGGCCGGTCTTACGAGCGTGCCACGCTCATTGAGCATTTGAAGCGCAGTCCAACCGACCCGCTTACGCGAGAGATACTGAACATCAACGATCTGAGACCAAACATTGCACTCAAAGAAGCCTGTGAAGAGTTCATGAGTGCGAACTCGGGGTGGGTGTATGATTGGTAGGTTTGCGCGACTTCGTTGGTCCGCGGTTGACTCGGCAGGTATGTGGCATCGAGGGGTACCTGTTGCGGGGGAAGGACTTGAAGAACGTTTGCTGACCGCGTCACAGTGAAGATGGGGAAGTGGATAGAGATGCACGTTGGGCACATCTTTCATCGATATAACATTAATATCGCCTCTGCGATCTTTGTTAGGTATAACCGCCTTGTTTGCATTGAATGGCGTTGAAGGGTACCACACTCTCCTGTCGTGGGTATTGTTTAGACAACATTCAGCGTCGTTAATCAGTCTTAGTTTTATACCCATGATATTGCTGCATCCAACGGTTTTTTTTTTGTATTTTTCGGCTTTCTCAGGCGTTCTCGCTACTAGACATTGGCATTCAACGCAGTCCAGGCAAACATATTCTTCATGATTATGAGTACGGCATATCTGGAATGATCTATACTGACAAGGCAATACTCAAGCTAGTTTTTGACTTGGATAGATTTGGATAGACTTGTAAGTTTGATGAGTATTTTAGCTTAGGTGTAAGGTTTGCACCCTGGAAAGGTAGCGTAAATATGATTGCTCTGCTACTTCACTCTAAACAGGCATCATCTCCCCTCTCATTTCCAGCATACTACTTTTCACTCTCTCCATACAACGCATCCAACTCCTTGGTATACTTCTTCACCATCTCGGTTCTTCGTACACTTCCCTTTGGAGTTTTCAAGAACGGCTTATTCACCACAACAACCATCCCCCTCTCCACACGCGCATAAACGGGCGAATCGGCATTGACCTCTTCGATTCCTCCCCACACATCATCCAGCCCGACGCCCGGTTCCAGCCTCACAAGCAGTGAAGCCTTGGGCCGGCGCGTGCCCACAATCAGCGCCTCCGCAATGCCCGGATGCGACCGGAGCCGGTGCTCGGCAGCAGTGGGGAAAAACTTTTCGTTTGTCACGAAAACCAGCAAGTCGTCTGCGCGGCCATGGTGTTTCCACATGTTGGGGTACTTGGGGTGCTGAACGAACAAGTCGCCCATGTTCTTTTCGCGCACGTCGGCGGGAAACAGCCTGAACAGCGGCTGCACGTAGCCATCCCACGCCTTGCCGTCGTTGCGCACCAGCACCGCATCGCACACCAACTGACCCGCCGCATCTTTGGAAACAGGGTCCAGCCGCATGTTGAGCGCGGGATGCGGCATCGAGTACTCCCATATCCCGTCGTCCTTGAGGTCGTCGTCTACGCGCCGCACACACGGCCAGAAGCCCTGCTCCGTCGACCCTAAACCGCATATCAGAGCTACTTTCTGCACCACCTTGTCGCCTGTCGCCCGCGATATCGCGCCCCCGCCATAGCGCACTCCCGTGGTTCTGCGGGCGATCTGCTCGAGCCTGGCCGGGTACTTTGCCAGGACCTCGATGTGAGGCGGAACCATGTTGATCATATCCACCACCTTCTCCTCGTCGTCAGTTGCATTCTCGCCATTACTCCTCCCGTTTCGCTGCAGCTTCCGCTCCGACGCGAGATAGTCCAGCGCAGCGATGACGCGGTCGACGACTTCTTCGGGCGTGGAGCCCATGGTCGGATATATGGGTATGATGCCCAAGAACAGCGCGAGGAAGAGCATGCTGGTGATTCCGCTCGCGTGATATGGCGGGTACACGACCAGGACGTTTGCGTTGCCTTGTCCGTTTTTCCCACGCAGGAGCCAGTCCGTCGACTTGAAGCCCGCGGGTGGCGGCAGGCGCACGGTGCCTGAGAGGCTGCTGGCCCATTCGTGTGTCCAGAGGATGGGCTTGGGGAATCCGGTTGTGCCAGATGTATCTATACTCACGTTAGTTTGTCCCCTTCCTTGCCTTTTGCGTTTTTATCTCAAGGGAAAAAACTATATGACATAGCATGGGAACTGCAAACTTACGCAAACATATCAGCGGCTCATGTTTGTGCTCGGCAAACGTCTTTGAAAACGGATACCGCTCCACCTCGTCCCTTGAAAATAGCTCTTCAACACTCGGCACGCTATGCGTCTGCAAGCTTTTCCTCTCCAGGATCTCGGCTTGCACGGGATACGGCGATTCGGACGTCAGCAGCGCCGTTGCGCCCACCGTCTCCAGCAGCTTGACCAGGGCCTCTGCGCCGTATCGCGGCGAGGGAAAAAGCATCTATGTAGGGCCATGACACCGCAATTAGCTCCATCCACATCTTTCTCCACGCATTGTACTCTGCACAGCGCGGCTCAAGTAAACAGCTTTACATACCTTGTACCCAGCCACCACGCTCCCCAGACAAAACACCGCATACCGTATATCATTCGGGCCCATGTACACCAGCGTCTCACTCCCGTTCTTCTGGCCTTCCTCCAGCTTGCCCACATTCTCGTCGATCCACCACGCAAACGCGCTCACGGCCCGCGCCAACTCAGCATATGTGAAGGTGCGAAACCCCCGCGACATGTCGCCCGGGTCGCGCGGGAACTTGGCGTACGTGAGCGATGGGTGTTGCGCTGCGAGCCGGAAAACAATGTTGGGAAGTAATTCGCCGTGGAATTGCGGCCATGGTGTTGGGCGTGGCGACATGGCTGGCATGTATCTATGTGTGTATGTGTATGTGTGTGTGTGTGTGTACTGATGAGTGATGGGAGTACTGGAGGGGAGGAACGTGGATAAGTTCGTTTTCCGGATCGGGAGGGGTATCAAGTATATATAATACGTAACTATGTATAATGGAAAATGAATAAAGAAAAGACAAGAAAAGGAAAGAAGAAAAACACACAGAACACCTACGTAGAACTATTTGACTAGTTGCAAGACATCCATACTTGATCAAATGCCGCGTCTTTCTTCCTTCCTTCCTTCCGTTTTTGCTGTTTTCCTAGATGATATCCTAGGTCTTATGGCAAGCGTACCCCGCCTCCGGCCAGGTTTCAGTCTCACCGTACCCGTAACGTGTCGGACGGTGAGACGGTAAGTAAGTACTAGTAAGTCGGGGTGTGTGTAGTGGATATGACTACATCCATCCATCCATCCACCCACCCACCCACCAAGCTCGGCCCCCCCCCCGCCCACTCTTAACACCAAAACACATAAAGTATACATCACATATCTTTTTTTTTTGCCTTGGGCGTAGATGCGTGGAAAAGCAGATGCCGTCTGTCTCCCATGGTCAGTTTTTTTTCATTTTTATTTTTTCCGGTGTGATCCCTGATTGTTGGGGGAGGGGGGAGGGGGGAGGAGGAGAAGAAGCGCGTGTTAAGTACTCCAGGAAAAATAGACTTTACAAATGTGCAAGGATGGGACGTTAGCCTTGAACTCTTCGGGGCTGGGTCGCAGGGTTTCAACGGGCGAAGCGGGAACCGGGACTTTTTGCAATAATGGTGCGTTACGACGTCAGAGGGGTAGTTGGTGGGGTTGGGAGGGGGAAAACAAGGCTATAACTCGGTGATTTGCGGGGTTGGATAAAGTCTGTTGGTAATATCAAAAATATACTATGTACATATATACACGTGGTTCAAAGGACAGGTATGTCATGTGCTTATACGTTGCCGCTTAGTTGCTGCTTCCAGCCTGCGGGGCAAGTGCCGGTACAGTCTAGCCCACTGTCGCTGTTCATGTTGCTACATAGGACTTTCTCTTGGCCACCCCTGGCGGGCTTGATGTTGATGTTGTTGAACTTCAAGCCGGTGCAGGGTGCGGCGGCACTGCAGTAGATGGCTGTAGACACGTCGTATGCCGATGTGCCTGTGATGTTCTCCCAGGTAATGTCGGAGATCTTGAGGTGCGAGGAATCGCAGTTGGTGTACGAGTAAATGCAGGGCGACACGTAGATGGGCTGGTTGACGTCTTGGATCTTGAAGTTGCGGAATGTCACGTTCTTGACGTGGCCGGTGCCCGGGTACGTCTTGATCCATGCCGCGTTTGAGCTGTAGATGGCGGTGATGTCTTCGAAGAGGATGTTGTCGACTGTCTCGGGAATGTTAGGAGGGTTGCCCAGGCTTCCAATCACCATGGCGCCGGAGCCGTAGCAGGTGGCATTCTTGACGTGAACGTTGGTGCTGTTTCCCTTGATGGAAATGCAATCCTTTATATAGGTCAGAATGTGGTTGCTGAGACAATTTGAGTGGAAGGCTTACATCGCCGCAGGTCACGGTCCAGTTCTGCAGGAAGATGTCTTGCGCGTTCCAGCTGTCAAAGCCATCGGTGTTGACAGTACCCCACTGTGATGAGGAGACGGCCTTCATATCGAGGTTTGTCATGGTGACGTTTTGCGAGTGGGCGACAAATGTGTGCCTGTGTTGCTATGAGCAATTTAGTCTGTAGATACAACGCAGAGGCTTACCAGAACTGTGTCTGTCTCCAAGTGATTCCGTCGACAACGACATTCTTTGCGTTCCAGAGTGTCAGGCTGATTGGCCTACCCGCCATGTTACTGCCATCGCGGTTGGCGTCGTACCACACCTGGCCATTTCCATTAAACAGTCCTTGTCCATGGCCCAAGAGTGAGAAGTTTTCGCCTCCCAGACGGAATGCCGTGCTCCTCTGCTGGAAGACGACACTGACGCTGTTCTTCACCCAGTACTGGATGTCAGTGCTCCAGGTCAGTGTGCCGCGAATGTTGATTTCGCAGTTGGTCAGGTTGAGCACATCCATGACTTTGCCGATGGAGTAGTTTCCCTCGGTGATGTCTACCTTTCCGTTCTGTCCGCATTGGTGGAGGGCATCCAAGATGTAGGGACTGTCATCGCTGGATCCAGAGGGAGTGACGGTGCATACGGAGCCCGTCTTGGTCATGCCAGCAAAGGCTGGAGCGGCCAAGAGGCATAGCTGCGCGAGGTTACGAAGAAACATGATGAGAGAGACTAAGCCTTGATGTCAATGACAAGCTTTTGGAGGAGCGCAGCTTGGCTATAAATGACCCTGTTTAGAATGCTTGTCTTTGAATTGTGGAGCATCTAAAGCATCAATTAGAGTGCTACCTTAGTCAGGGAGCACATTTAGAGAAACGGGAAAATTGAACATCATGTTGTGAACGACACGATTGGCGCAAATACTGCCTGTGGCGCTCGTCCCCTCGTAAATCCGGCCATAAACACGGCTGATCACGGCCGTTTAGGTAGAAGTAATTAGCCTAGACAGCCGGCCAGCGGGGCACGGAAGACATTCTGTCACCAGTCAGTGTCGAAGATATTCAATCTTTATGCCAGTGATGGAAAAATTGCCGCTTCAGGGCTGCATGAAACAATCAAAGTACAGTATTGGGGGCCGACTGCAGGGCTCACTAGAAGGCTGTGTGCCGCGAAAGAATAGCTGGTGGATATGAGAAGAGTAGCAACGAGTTCGTGAGACTGAATAAAGTTTAGTATCTGCCGAATGTGAGAATGGTCAGTGTTCAGGTCAGCAGGACTGTGATAAGCCGCGTGTCGGTGTGGCCTGAGGAAGGATAAGCAGATGAGCGACTGGCAATGAGCGTGAGCATAGTTGAAACACGCGCACAGGCGTACGAGCCCGAGAGGTGAGCCCAGTGGGGCTAATGGGGGGGTGAAACATGGAGGTGGTAGATTAAGGGTGTTGATAGCAATTGGGGAGACGGGAGGGAACGAGGCTCGGGTGTGCCAAGCCCACGTCATTGGGCCGTTTGCGAGTTTCACGGCGCCGGGAAACACTCGACGACGACCAACCAATTGCCCGGCCATCGAGCGTCGCATGGACTGCGCACCACGCTCATTATCATGAACAGCATCGCCAGTATGCGTGCCTTGCGCCTGCGGCCCTCGATAGCTCGGAGCCGCCTGTCCCACCGCCCGTTCCACCCCTCGACGCGACATGCTACAACCTCGACCTCAACCTCGGCCACGGCCACGGCCACGCAGGCCGCTACAAACGTTCGGTCGACTGGCACCCGTGCAAAGAACTTTCTATATGGCTCGCTGATTGCCATCGGAGGCTCTTTCGGCTATCTCTACGTCACCGATACGCGTGCCAGCATCCACGAATGGCTGCTTGTGCCTGCACTGCGGCTCATCTACCCCGATGGCGAGGAGGCCCATCATGCCGGCACTCAGATGCTCAAGGTCCTGCATAGTTTCGGCATGAACCCCCGCGAGCGTGGTGTCGCCGACTCGCAGGGCGATCTGGCCGTCGAGGTCTTTGGGTACACGTTGAACAACCCCATCGGGACATCTGCTGGAATTGACAAGGGTGCCGAGGTCCCCACACCGCTGTTCGACCTGGGTGCAGGCGTTGTCGAAGTCGGAGCAATCACACTGTTGCCGCAAGAAGGCAACCCAAAGCCGCGTGTGTTTAGGATCCCCAGCCAGAACGCCCTAATCAACCGTTATGGATTCAATTCCGAGGGTGCAGAGCTGGTAGCTTCCAGGCTGCGGCAACGCGTGCGCGAGTTTGCCTACCACGCCGGCCTTGGACTGGGCGAGGATGCCGAACAGCGAGTGCTGGATGGCGAAGCTGGTGTGCCGCCTGGTTCGCTGCACAAGGGACGACTCATGGCTGTACAGGTCGCCAAGAACAAGACGACCTCTGAAAACGACATTGACGCCGTTGTGCGTGATTATGCGACTGCTGTGGGTTATGTCGGAAAGTATGCAGACATTCTTGTAGTCAACGTCTCGTCGCCCAACACGCCCGGTCTCCGCACCCTCCAGAATGTCGAACCTTTGACAAGACTCCTTTCAGGTGTTGTCAGCGCCGTCAAGAACATTGACCGTAAGACTAAGCCTGCCGTCATGGTCAAGGTCAGCCCCGACGAGGATTCAGAGGAGCAGATTGCCGGCATTTGTGAGGCTGTGTGGTACTCTGGTGTGGATGGTGTCATTGTTGGTAACACGACGAAGAAACGACCAGACCCGCTTCCCAAGGGCTACCTCCTCTCACAGTCAGAGGCCAAGATCCTCCTCGAACAAGGTGGATACTCTGGGCCACAGATGTTTGAGCGCACACTGGCCCTGGTAAGCAAGTACCGCAAGGCGCTTGACGAAGGCCCAAAGCAGATTGCACTGCCTGCAGAATCCGAAGACACGAAGCCTCTTGCTGGCCAAACCACGGGTGACGAGCCTTCACCCAGCATTCTAGAGAAACTTGAGTCCTCAGTCTCCACCGAGTCGTCCGACACCAAGGCCACACTCGATATCGATCAGCCCGCACCCGCACCCGCATCCTCTGACTTTGACGACATTTCCAAATCTGCACCAACTATCACCCTGCATTCCACACCAAAGGTTGCGCCTGCACCTGACGCGCCACGCAAGGTCATCTTTGCCACGGGAGGTATTACCAATGGCCGACAAGCACGAGAGGTTCTCAATGCCGGAGCAAGCGTCGCACAAGTGTACACAGCCATGGTCTATGGAGGTGCAGGCACAATCAGCAGGATCAAGCAGGAGATGAGGGACGATGCCAAGGCTCAAAAGACCATTACCAAGTCGTAGCGTAGACAAAAGGATATAGACTGGAGTTGACTTTTACACGGGCGTCAAATTCAAGCACATTTCTAGCGAGGCTGGTGATAAACCTGTGTCGAATGGGTGCACTGACATGAATTTTCGCCTCTATCAGCCGTGAAATATCATTCAACAAAAAACACATCAACCGAACTCAGTCTTTCACGGGACGCCTTCACCTGGAACGAATGACGCACGACGCCGACCTGAACACTACATGCCGACACAAGACCTGAGCTTGTCACCAGATATTACGATTAAAGCTTACATTTGATCGTCTAACATCAGACTGTCATCCATGTCCAGGAGAGAAGTTTTCTATGTGCCGTTCTCATCAATCTATATACATCGTCCCGACCTCCACTTACTTCTGGAATCACGCCGCACCAATCTTGCTCTCCAAGAACCTGGGCGCAGGGCCCGCAGCATCGGCATTGTAAGAAAAGTGAGCTGCGGTAATGTAAAGAGAACCAAGGCATACGAGATCGCCAGCGGCACAGTACACCTTCAAGTTCGACTGAGGGTAGCTCTGGATTGCGCCGCCGTTCTGGTAATTCCTGGTGTAGCCAAAGAGAACGATGCCCTTGACTTGCTTGCGGACGGCGTCCGAGAGCTTGGGGACAGCGCCGGCCATGACGGCAGTTCCTTGGCTATATGATGGATTAGCAAATGATACAAAGTCAAATTATAGCGGGGGAAGACATACCTGTAACCACCAGCAACAATGGGAGTACTAGGGCACTTTGTGTTGGCCTGTTTGAACAGTCTCACAGCCTCGTTAATGGAAGCAGTCGAAGTACCGCCTGGGAGGATGTTGTCGTATAACCCCGCCCCGTATGGGCCACCAACACCCTGGACCCAAACGTTGCTGGCGCCATAAGTGCGCTGCAGAGCGGATGCAACGGCCGGACCTGTGGATATGCCCTAGCGTTTCTTGTAAGCCAAAAACCGTACGGCCGTATTACACGAGAGCGTATGTGTGTGTCTGACTCGCAGCACAGACGTACCATGTTTCCAGGCTCGGTGCTAGCACGAGCAAAGATGAAAATCACCTTGGGACAAGCCCCCGCCCTCCCGTTCTCAAGATCGTTGCTGGTGCTGGATCCGCTCAACTGCCGGCTCTGGATTGCCGCCTCAGAGACTGGCATGGTAACGGGCGAGGCGGCTGCCAGCGCGGTGATGATGGAAAGAATGAGATACTTCATCTTGAGGTGCGTGAAAAAAGCGAGTAGAAGAAGAAGATCCAAAGAGCGAATAGACAAAAAAAAGTTACTATTATGTATAGTAGTAGTAGTCGTAGTAGTAAATGCTCTCTCTAAAGAAAACGCCCGGAATGCTTGGTGCTATGCGTGTAATGTTCCAACAGCCAGCCTCAAGACCGTTATATATATATATATACCTCTGACATTTGATGTACAAGTCATGGAAAATAACTCCTCCCCTTTGGGTGCTGCTAATTAGCGCTCCACCACCCGGATTAGCAAGCCTCGTTCGTTCGTATCGCAGCACGGACCCCCCGGCGCGAAAAAAAGAAGCAATGTTTGACGCACCTGAGGCCGTTTTGGGGAATGGCTAGGAGGAGCAGGATGTACGTACTTGGAAGAAGAGGAATAAGAAAATAAAAGGGAACGAGGCTGGTGTATGCAGATGCCTGGAAACGGGCATGGCAGGCTTCTAGCGTGTATAGTGTAAGGAGTATACGACTGTTGGCCTATGGCGTAGGTTGCCAAGTCAGTGTCATGACCTCGCAATAGACTGCTTTGAATCAACCAGCGTGACAAGTAATTACCATGAGAAAGGGCTTTGCCGAACAGAGAGTTCGCATGACGGTGCTGACGTTGGGCGCTATTCCCCGGCCATATGCTGTCTACCCCGTACTAGGCAGTATCAGGGCGACACTACATACGATGACAGTTTGCTTTTTTGTTTCTCCACCCTCCCGGTTCGGCGAGCTGGGGGGGGGGTGTGAGATGTAAGTGACCTTGGAAGACCACTTAGCCTCGAGAAATTTTTCTTGCTCGCACGCCGCCGGCCCCCCTCCGTAATCAGACAAGTCTGCCGGATGTATGTTGTCGACATTCCATCGTGTATAAGACTAAAAAGCAAAAAAAACATGAAAAAGGTACATGAACAGCCGGCTCACAGCGCCAAACGCAGACAAAAGCACAGCCAGAAACATATCGGACACTCCCACTAGCGCCCGCACCAGCACCCGTGCAGGAACCCCCCCCCCTCGTTCCAGCACCGATGCAGGTAATCCGCCGTAGATGGTACATGCCTAGTGGGGTTAGTATGTGAGCTTCTCAAGTACAAACAGTGCTAACAAATAATACTAATCCCGATTCCGGTGTCTAAGCTCCCCTCCTCACATGTATCTATGTACGCATTTGGTCAATCCTCCCCCCCCCTTTTTTTTTCTTTTTTTACATACATAGATACAAGTCCTGCCAGCCGCCCCAGTAAGTTACCTAGTAGCTACATGGTAACTTGCAGACATGTAAATTTCAATGGAGACTCCCGGGGGGCCTTGTCGGCAATGCACCGGCAAACGCCAAAGACAAGTGCGATAGAGCCCAGACGCTAGATTCAAGCCAGGCGGCCGCATAATTATGGCGTACTTGGTGCCAAGTGGGCGCTGAATCAGGCCGTTAAGTCGCGTTGAACAAGAAATTCGGTGGTGGCGCATAAGTAACGGGATGGCCAGCCCCGTTGCGGGGAGGGGTGGGCTTCCAAGCGACATTCCAGGCTTCGGAAAAAGCAAGTAACCAAGCGGTGCTCTTTTTGCTTTTTTCCCCCCACATGTGTATGTACATATGCCCAATGGACAGGTAGGGGGCAGCGCAGCTGGGCTAATTTCCCTTCGCTGGTTGTGGGCTAGTGGGTGTACACGGGCGTGTCACAGATAAGGTGCGTGGAGACGCTCGTCGGGGCAATCACATGACTCGGTGAAGCACGTGCGCGCCGCCTGAACTATGGTGGGGGAGCTCAATCGTGATCGTACAGCGGCCATTGTCAGTGTAGATCATGCAGATGGATGGTGCATTTTTTTTGTTGCTTCGTTTACTCACAGATCTGGAGTAGAGGAATAGCTGGAACAAGCAAGCGACGCATAGTGCTAACCACTTGATGCGAATGCGCGGAATCATGCTGCCGAGAAAAGACGTTCAATCGAGATACGCGTTAAATGATTTGAAAAAAAAAGAATATTCGTGACATGGCATACGGAATAAACATTAAATCAGGCATCAACGGCTCGTGTAACAAGATTACCAGCGTGGGGAAGCTGGTCGACTATCAAACAGCTAGTCCTAGTACTGCAATCGGCTCGATCTTGTCTGCTTAATCCACTTTGCATCCCTCTTGCTCAGCTCGACCGCACTCCTCCTCTTCTTCTTTGCATCGGCATTCCCGATATTAGCAGCTGTAATGTTCCCGCATTCGGGTGTTTTCAGCCGCTGTCCAAACTGGTCGACGGCCCAAATCAGAACGCCGTTTGACCAGCCAAACCCTTCTACGACGGTGTATTCGCCGCCGCCGCCAGCAGCATTGGTGCTTTCGTCGGAATACTTCTCGAAGATGGTGCCGTTGCCTTGGGAATTAGCGAGCTGTGGCACGTCTTGTGTTGATCCGCCAGTCACACGCCATGTGCAGTACAAAGAGTCGAGGTAGCGCTGTGCGAGTTTGAGGGCAAGGTCTTGGGTCCAGACGTAGTCCTCGGTTGTTTGATCGTCCTGCTCCTCGCTGACCTCGAGCGGGGTGTTGAGCAGGCCTTGCATGAGGATGTACTGCAGTGGCGGCCATACATTGGGTTCGTCCCATTGTTGCCCAGTCGCAAGGTTTGTTGCTGCAATGGCGCCCTTTCGTGTTTCCAGCAGTTCTTCTACACGAGCGTATACTCGCCGCATGGCTTTGGGATCTTTCTTGATGCTTTCGGGTGCTGCTCCCGTCCAGAATGGATAGAACTGTGAGACCTCGAACCAGACCTGCTTGCCCTCTGGTGCGCCTTGGACCGAAAGCGGAGTGCTGGTGTTGTCTAAGAGCGTGTAGATGTTTTGGCTATGCGAAGTAAGGTTGTAGTCGAAGTAGCTGTAGTGCTCAGGGGACCACAATAATGTTGTCATTGCCTCGCTGCGCTTTGCTGCTCGTTCAGCCCATTCTCGTGCAGCGCTGTAGTTGCCTTGGTGGCGATGGAATTCGGCAATAGTGATTTCGTTGTAGTACAGGATCGAGTTAAGCTCAACCGGAATAATCTCTATGGTGTTGAGGCTGCGGAGTGGGAAATATGTGTCGGTAACAGCATCTGATGGGTTTGCGATCCAGCGAGCCGTATAGTCCCATCCGCTCTCCGCACCTGACGCTAGATTCGAATAGAGCGTGGCCTTTTGGGTCTCGTTGAGCGGTTGTGTGGCATTGAACTGCTCCCCCTCTTCGTTGAAGTAGGTTTCATTGTTTGCAGTCACATAGTCCTCGTAGTAGGATTCCGGTCGCGGCTGAGTGTTCAACACGGCGTAGTGGTTGAGCGAGTAGTTCATACCGCCGCGTTCCAGCGTTACAGTACGGTTGGTGACCCAAAAGTTGTACTCTTGCTCAAGGATAGGCAGGGCACGTTCCAGCAGCGTATAGTTCTGCGTGTACTCTACATACACGCGAACCATCTGCGTAAGCAGCGGTGGCTGAGACCGGTTCTCATAGTATCGCCGAGCACCATTGGGCACAAAGCCAATCTTCTCGACGAGATCCAGGAAGTTTTCAATAATTTTCTCTGCAATTTGTGTGAATGATCCCTGGGTGCGGAGGAGACCTTCGATGATCCAGAATGAATCCCAGTAGTACGGCTCGCGGAAACGTCCACCTGCAACCACAAATGTGCGGTTGACGGGAATGAACGAGTTGACGCAGCCTGAGCAGTTACCAGCTCCGACATACCGACGGGTCAGGTCCGGCCAGATATCTATGACTTTACGGGTGAATTCCTCTACAACCGAGCTGTTGACGTTGTCGAGAAAATCTGGCTGAGTCTCTAGCTGGTCGTTGGGTACTTCCTCGAGCTCTGAGCCCGCCTCTCCAAAGTACTCGGACAGAAAGTCATTGAGCGCAGTGTTGTTTTGAATAGGCCGGGAAAGATTGGCAAACGCGGCGAGGACTTCGTCCAGTGGACGTATTGTCGGTCTGCGCTTGGTTAGAACAAAACGAGAGGCTGGCTTGCCGACAGCACTCACAAGTCAACAAATGTCTTTGAGTCTTCAAATGGTCTCGCCAGTTCAATCTCGCGGAGTAAATCACCATAGCAGTAGATGGGAGAGTCGCAGGGCGCAATCACACTGCCATTAATGTACAATGACTTTGCCAATGGCGCCGCAGCGACAAGAGCCGTAGCCAGCAAACGTAACGAAGCCATTGCTTTGAGGCCAATTCCACCGTAACGAAAGCAGAGAAATTCTCGCCAGGCAGCCCATCAGCACCAGCCACCTTTTATATGCCCATCCGTGCCACGCCAGGCTGCGAAGAAACCTGCCATTGCAGCACGAATCCCGGGTATGTGACCGGCTGGTACACGTACGTGGCTGGCGCATGCAGCTACGGCGTAGGCCACTACCCTTGGCAATGTCCTAACCAGTACTAAGGTCGCGATGGGACGTCAGCAAGGGCATGGCAAAAGCATCGGGCTGCATGGCGGATGTTGAGGAATCGAGAGAAACTGGGGGGTTCCCCGCAAAATGGCGTCCGCCGGCGCTGTCGGCAATATCTTAGCGTGATGTCATCGCTGTCAGCCCCGGCACCGAACCACGGAAAAAAACAAACATTGACTCATGTGCCCAGCCATCATTTTACGTGTCGCAATGCCTACGTCGGGAAATACACACGCCGTTTATCCCGATCTTGCTTTCTATCCTCCAAATCTATACCGTCCTGGGGCAGAGTGGGCTCGGACTTGGCCGAGCATCAGGAGATCAGGAGCCGATGCCGCCAGTTCTTCGACTATGCACGCCATCATGTCGGGGCTTTGTAAGAAGCAAGGATTAGTTCTCACCAACACAAAGACAGCAGCCGGATATCGGAATGTCCCTCGACTTCTCTACGCATGAGCCCTGCCCATAGTCCCCAAACTATGGCACACAATCGGAGGCTTAGAAGCACCAGCAAGGTACCTGCATTCCGCCTCATCAGACGCCTGTCAAGTCGTCCAATCCAAAAGTGAAGCCCGGCGCTTTGGTAGCTATGAAATTAGTCCTGCATCCTAGAAGAGTCCGATCTGGGAAGACTAATTTAAACCCAGTCGTTCTTTTCCTTGGCCGTACAGGCATCCGCGGAGGTGACAGTAGCACATCACTCATTCGCATCCGAGGTTGAAGAACTGATCAAAATCACCCATTCAGGCCAGCAAGCCTCGAAATGCTTCAGAATATCCATTTCATACTCGCAGATCCTGGTGTTGCTCCATGAAAGCTCTACGAAAGCAGTCTTTCCTCGTTTAGGAACGTCCTTGCGGTGTCGGGCAGATTATGAGTTTTGGTTAGAACCCACAAGAAAGCTAACAAGGCTCTCAGAAGTGACGAATTAGCCAACGAATGATTTTCCTTCCTGGCCTCGGTCCTACACCAGCAGGAGCGTCGATTCTATGCCCAAGTCCACCAGACATCAGCGACTGATATGCACACGCATATTACCCAACTCATCCCCAAACCAGCTCAATCTTGCCACCCTTAACTTTTGAGTTGAACCACTCGTAAATATCCACTTCGCTCTGAACAATCCTTGCTCCATCCAGTATTCCACTCCTGCCCAGTCTCTCCGTCGCAAACTGTAATTCCACAGTAGCCAGGTTCCTAGCAATACACGCTCGGCTTCCCGCACCAAAAGCAAACCAGTACTTTAACATATCCTCGGTGGGATTTAGCCATCTTTCCGGGCTGAACACTCGAGGCTGGGGGAATACCGCAGGGTTGAAATGGAGTTCGTAAGCTGAGCAGCCAATGATGGTGCCAGCGGGAAAGTAAGTGCCCTTGAAATTCCAGCCACCAGCTGGTACGACGTGAGGCAGGCGCGTGGGGTTTGCCATACTGAGTCGCAGGCCCTCTTTAACAACAGCATTGAGGTAGGGGAGGGCTTGAGCTTCCTGCGCATCTGCCCCCAAAGCGGCATTTTTGGCGACCTCTTCCTTCGGTCTTTGATACTTTTCAGGGTGCATAACAAGGCTGCGCATGATAGTCGCCAGGTTCATGCCCGTGGAATCCGTACCTGCGAAGATGAGGTCCTTACACTACGCCCTAACCTCCGAGTCGCTAAGTCCAATGGCCAACAATCGTCCCGGATATGTCGTTGACTTGGAGGTCGTGTTTGAAACCACGGTGCCGACGAACTTGTCGACTAGTGACATACTGTCGTCTGCCTCGCGATCGGGTACCAATTTCGTGACAGCCCACTCCAACCACGCAAAGACGAGGTTCGGCAGATAAAAGAAGCGACCAACCGCAACGAAAAGATCCACAAAGGCGCTTACACTCAGCACCGGCCCTCTTTCGCTGACACCATCATAGTTTTCCCGGAATAAGTGCGTAGACACTGCATCAACCGCCAGGCTCCGCGTTAGGTTGAGTACGTTTACAGGTCTCTTTGTCTTTGCTTCTTCGACCAACCGGTCAACCATACGATCCACACATCCCCAAATGGCCCTCTCGTTTTCGCGCAAAGCCTTTGTAGAAAACAGAGGTACCACTGCTTTCGCCCTTGGACTCCTATACTCGGTATCCGTAGTCGAAAACAGAGTCTTGTGCCCATCGATATCAAAATTGGCATAACAATTCGCCTTGGGAAAGCCCCTTTTGGACACATAGATTGCAGGTATGCCATCTGCGTCGCTCAAATCCACTTCAGTAGGCGAAACCCGGACGTATGGGCCGTATTGCTGGTGGAGCTTGTGAATCGTGCTTGCTTCATCTCCGACGTAGGCATGATAGTACAGCCAAAGGGACGTCAGTTTAGCCAAGAGAGGTCCAGGAATGTGTGAAAGAGGATGAAAGTAGACGCGGTATACCGAACGAATGAATAGAATGAGAATAGGGCCGAGAGTGAGTGTCAACATCAAGTGGCCGCCGACGACACCCACTATCAGGTCTTGCAAAGCCATCGAGGTGTCGAGCGGAAAGAACTTGTTACATTGAGAGCCTTGCGGGGGCTCGTAGCTTTATGTAGGTCGGGATTGGTTGAGTCACCTCATTCGTTAGTGGGGTGCTATCAGCTCCGATAAGCACACCCGGGCACAAGGTCACTCTGTCTTATATCCGACAAACTCTAATAATTCTAAATTTGACTTGGATTGTTCTTTGCCGCAGGTAGTTTCTCTTCTCTTCAAACGCACATTCAATTGGGCTACCTGGATCAATGATATCATTACAGCAGCCTGACAACTTGGCCTCATACGAGTCCGGCTCGTTCCTAAGGATTCGTATCATGATACCTCGAGCAGTGCTGAATTGATCTTGTATAAACCACAGCACTTTTTCATATGCCAGGAAGGAAATCTCATGCAATCCGAGGCAGATTACCTTCAGAATTCACATCATACGGGTTGCATTGTACACACCAAACAGCGATTATCACAAGCTCTATCATTTCAACAGATTTTTTTTTCGTAATTTTCTCCACCAAAGACACTTTTTGTAGTATAAGTAATCGAATAAACTCAGGACAGCAATGCTTGAATCCAAGCTCCAAGAAGGGGGACCCGTGATTCGCGCTAGCCCTGCTGCGTAGTCGTCACAGCTGGAAAAGCTGTAGTGACTATACGAGAAGAAGAGAAAAGAAGAAGTCTATTGGTCAAAGCAAAAAACACCTCTAGTCTTTTGACCAAACTCGGCTCAGGGGAACACTGATGGAAAAGATGGCAGCGCTCCCTTCACCACGCGTCCACAGAGCGGCTGCAAACCGCCACGATACCCATAGTCTAGCCGGTGAAAGCGTTGACTTCCGAGTCGAGATAGACACCTATTTTTCGTTAGTTCTGAAACGGAAAAAAAAGGGCCAGAAAAAAAGAAGAAAGAAAGAAAGAAAGAAAGAAAGAAGAGAAGGGATTGTGAAGACTTACTATCCGCGAAACTGTTATAGATGACGACGCTATCCCCGTTCTTAAGATAGCACATGCCGCCAGCCCACGTGGCAGCCAGACAGCCCGGCATAATGGAGCAGCGCGTCACGCACTCGGTCAGCGAAGGCGTCTCGCCAATGGCAATGTCGCCGCCGTAGTAGTCGTAGCTGCAGCGCGCAATGTACGCCTTGCCGTTGGTCGTGTACCGGCAGTAGTCGTCGTTGGGGCAGTCGATGGAAGAGCCGCAGCTGGAAGCGCCGGGCGTGGGTTCGGGCTTGGTAGCTGTGATGATTTGGACGCCGGCGTTTACGTCGGTACTTTTTTGTGTGTGAACGTTAGTTGATTTTCTTTTGAAAGGATGTGTTACAGAAATGTGGTGGTGTTAGAAGAGCGGGTTTCAGGATGGTAACTCACCCTGTTCGCGACACGCCGATCTCCTTGCCAAGCAGGTAGCAGAAGTTGTCTTTCTTGTTGAAGGCTGTGCAGCCGCGACGCCTGCCGCATGCATCGGCACAGTCGGCGAAGGTGTTGGCCTATATGTTGGGTTTTTGCGCGTGAGTACTTGGATCGCTCTTGTGGGAAGTTTACCGGGTTCTCCTTGTCTAGGGAGAGGAAAAAAAAACTTACCTGAGCAGTGGTGATGACAGTGCCGTTGTAGTCAGTGTTGCAGTTGAAACGGAAAATGGCGCCATTGGTCGTCTGCGAGACGCAGTGGTTCCAGCGGGGGCATGTAGGCTGCGCAGGACAGTTCTTGTTCTGGCGCGCCTGCAGTCCGGCGAGAGCGACGGTTGCGTTGACAAGGACTCCAAACTGCATGTGTGGTTAGTAACAAAGGTGATTGAACAAGGCTTCCTGAAGGTGAGAGATGGGGTTCTTGCTTACCATTTTGACAAAGTTCGAGGTAGTAGATCGTGAGGAATGGGAAAGGAACTGTGGGGTGGAGGCGCATCTTATAGAAGCCTACATCTCTCCACATCTTTGATATTGCAAGCAGTCGTATGGGTGTTGAAAGTGGGTTGGCTGACCCTGGTACCGTAGTTTGCCGCATACGATGGCGAGTAAGAGGTCTGGGAATACGAACGAATATCATTGTGACTCGCGGTGAACTTGAATTACTGTTTATTAAAAGTCTACTATGTTCTAGTCGTCTATGGTGGAATGGAAGTCCATGTACCGTTTCCAAACAATGTGGCGGGCTTCGAGTAGTCTAGAGTGCGACCGCCCCGAATATAGGCCCAACGAAAGTACTCGGTCAGTTCACTGGTCATTGGCCGCCGCCATGAGTAGGTATCCCAATCCTCATTCTGGCTATCAGAGAAGTCGCGATCACGCTCCACATCGTTGACCATGATACTGATGCCATCGACGCCGGGAGGATGTTTGCCATACGTAAATGTGGTGAACATGATGCCAATCTCAGGGTCCCAGTCCATGGAAGCACCCAGGATCTTGGGGACCACTGAGCCAATCCGTGCGTCCTCAAGCAGAGCAGCCGGAGTCTGCAAAACAGAATCGAATCCCCACCGTGCTATGCCGTTGACAAAAAGGCCAAGCAAGATACCCTGGTAGAGCAGCGATGGTCTCGTCTGGAGACTAGTTCCGGGAAGCAGCATGAGTGCCATGATGTAATGGTGAATCCGCAAGTTAACACCTGGTATCACCAGGCAGACCAGGATTCCTAGGGCGAAGAGGCCGTATAACTTCAAATAGCGGACCAGGCGCCCTTCGAGCCAAAAGTAGTACACTTGGCCCACAGTTATCATGACCAACAGCAGGATAATGCTTGCCAAAGCCAGCTTAGCGCCAGGCTGCTGCTCCAAATCATGAGCGTCTAACCGCGATATCGGAATCCATTCGAGGGTATAATTCGACAATGCTCCAATCCAGAAGCCCCCGAGCCAGAGCAAAGTTTTTTCAAAGTGGGCCGTCAACCCAGACAGTGTCCGCTTGATTGTGGTCGAGTATAGCACCACCATGACGAACATGGCCGGCAGCAGCCGCTGCGCAAACATCATGATGTGATCCGGTAACACCGTAGCACTGAGTTCAGAAGCCGTTGGCGGATCAGAGACAAAGCTCACGTGTGCGAAGATCAGCGCGAAGATGGGAAAGACAATCTTGGGTGAGCTGGAAAAGAGGGCAAGCATGGCCGTAAAGAAGAGAGAGACCGGAAGCAAGATTGAGCGGGGGTCGGGTGGTGCCTTGAAGGTTTCGTCGAAAACGACGGAGAATGATAATGGAAAGTATGAGTCGAACGCGATAGACTCGATGCCGTGGTGTTTGGTGCTAGAGAAGTTGTCGTGTTGTCCCAGTAGGTTGATTCGACCACTGCCACCCCTCTTGTCGTCGACTATTCCAGCGTGTATAGCTGAAGCGCACAGGAAACTGTCGCCGCGATAAATGCCCGTTCCGACGACCAGAGGGCGGTAGTTGACTTCTCCATTTCCAATTATGCGTGGGTTCAGAAGCTGTACGTCCTTGCATTTTGCAGGACATCGAAAGGCAAACGAATGGTTGGTAAATGGGCGACAATTGATCCCGTTGATTCCGCATTCGTTCTTTCGTTTCCAGAGGGTATCGTCGCAGCTTAGGTTGACTACGTCTTTGCCATTGCCGTCGCGGAGTGGCAGTTGGACAGTCAGAAACCAGCCAAAGATGACGAGCCACGAAACCAGTAAGAGCACAAGTGAGACGGGCCTGTTGAGTCGATGGTTTTCCAGCCAATCGGATGGACGTCTTTGTATGGATGCGAAGAACGGCTTGATGGATTGGAGTTTGGGATGCTGCGGCCCGCGCAGAAAGTTGAGGAAGCGTTGTTGACAGGCGCAAAAACAAGAGGATGCTGGGAACCGAGTGTCTTCATATTCCAGCTCTTCCCTCAATAATCGCGCTTCTTCATCATTGGCCATGCGTTCCATATCGGTATTCGCCTCGTCGTGGTCGTGGTAGTCGCCGGCACCGCCGTAGAGAGAAGACTTCTTCATCTTTGCTCGCTCTGGAAGACTAGAAATTATTAAGAATTGTAGTTGTGTAAGAGGACGAGCACTTGGTCGTTGTTGATTTATTCTTCTGGACCGGAACAGCGGGAAGCCCAAGCTGAGACAATAAGTGGGTCAGCCATCGACAGATCTCTGGCCCCTAGCGCTCTATCAATAGCAGACACGCGTTCCTTGACGTGCCAATCTTTTCCTGCATTCTCAGTATTGGCAGTGCCTGATACGTCTTACGCCGTGCCCTGTATCATGCACCCTCCGTTACGATTGCATTCGGAGCAGCGGCGTCGAATGGCTTCCTTGGAGCGCGCGTCCACTGCTTGGCGCAGACGACCGTCTCCTCGCCAAGCCCGTCGCATCGCGCATAGTTCTGGCCTCTGCAATCTGGGATAATATACAGAAGCCACGCGCGCATATACCAGACCACTCGCCTAACACCCGAATACGACATGGCTGTAGGAACTCGCCAAAGTTAATTCAGACAGGTCGTCTGCACGGACCAGGTTCCTGACAGTTGCGTCGCTGTCAGGCTGAATACGACTCAAGACATCACCAACGCGTCACCCCATCCTGGAACCGCCCCAGTTACCCCTACAACAGCCCAATTGCTGCAGAAAATGGAGGTCATCAAAGCATACCTGCCCCAGGCCGAAGGCATACTTCCGAAATGGCTGCTCTTCGTATGTCTCCCGCGCTCTCTCCTTGATGGCAACGCGCTCAGCAGGCTGCCACTTTGTCGCACGCTTCGTTCGCACCAGAAACCCACCGAGGAGGAGATGCAGTCAAAGCACCCCAGCGCAGACTAACACATGGTTCCCAGGTCTCGGTGGTATCCGTAGGGAACAGCATCCAAGCTTACAGCACACTGGCCTTTACTTCGCGCGTCTACAACCCTACGCCCATTGACCCACCCCCGACAACGCCAAAACACGTCACTGCCTTGTCCTCACGCACATTTGGAACCTGGACTTTCCTTGCGTGCGTCATTAGGTTCTACGCGGCCTACAACATCGACAACTCAGCCATGTATCAGCTGGCCATGTGGAGTTATGCTGTGGCCTGGGCCCATTTCATGAGCGAGTGGTGGATATTCGGCACGGCTAGGATGGGCAAGGCGCTGCTCGGGCCAGTCGTTGTCGCAAACATGAGTTTGCTATGGATGTGGATGCAGTGGGATTACTATGTCAAGGCTTAGGGGAGCGTGGCGTGACGCAAGCAATGGGGGGAGGGACTGGTATTGGTATCATGATACTAGTAGATAGCCAAGCGCTTGCGTACATTTTGTGACATGTCGTGAGTCGGACGTGCCGTCGCATCGGCGGGGTGACAAAGGCACACTACGACAATGAGGCGGAGCGAGGCCCTCGATCCATCACGTACAAGCTGTAACCACACTGGACTTTTTGACCTGCCTCGGCGGCTTATTTGACCACTCGAGGACTTTCATTGATCGTAGCTGAAGAAACATACATGGCCCATTGGACTCCGAATCCTCAACCCTGATGCCGAGTTTTGACGACCATATCGAAAACCATCACGCTCCGCCTCAGCCATATTTCTTTCCTTTGCTGATCATGAACCGTTACACCATCCCTTTTCTAATGCATCTAGAACTTGCTGAACTGCTTAGCAGCCTTTCCCTTTCGGGGGAGGACACGGAGGACGTTGAAGCGGACGGTCTTGGAGAGGGGCCTGCACTGGCCAACGACGACCTGGTCACCGGGCTCGACACGGAAAGCGGGCGAGACGTGAGCGGCGAGGTTCTTGTGGCGCTTCTCGTAACGGGAGTACTTGGGGATGAAGTGGAGGTATTCACGGCGGATAATCAAGGTGCCTGCACTCTTGTTAGTCTCAGATGCTCCTCCCAGACCTCCCGTGTGTGCGCGCACGCCTTGGCAAGCTTTTTTGCGCATCTGCGGAGGCACGGGGAATTGGACGTACGGTGCATCTTGGTGGACATGACGGTGCCGGTGAGGATACGGCCACGGATGGAGACCATGCCGGTGAAGGGGCACTTCTTGTCGATGTAGTTACCCTCGATGGCGTTCTTGGGCGTGCGGAAGCCCAGACCAACGTCCTTGTACCATCTCCTGGAGCGGGTGTTCTTGCGCGGTCCGCCGACCTTGTGGTTAAGGAAGATGTGAGGCTATTCGCATCGCATTAGTATCGAGCATGCTGTGCGAAATATCGCCGGCTGGACGTCTAGTACCTGCTTCTGGAAAGCGCGCTCCGACTGGACACTGGTTTCGCAGTCAGCAATTGTCGACGATGCTCGTGGTATCGCAGCACGTACGTAAGTTCGGTGGCCATGGTTGCGGATCCGGGGTGGTTTGTCGTGCTTTCGTTGTCGTCGCTCGCTCTCACAATTTCCACACTGCATTCGCTTAGCAAGTGTGGACTACAGGTTTTTCCGCCCCGACGCCTAGCGCCGCGCTAGCCCGCCCACCAGCCTCGGCAGAGCCTAGAGGGGGGGGAATCTCTGGGACAAACCGCCATGAGACATTATCGCTAGGTGCACTCTGTTACTTTTCCAAGTACCTCTCCTTGCACCGACTCGAGGCCACCATGGCAGCCATCACCGACATGTTTGGCGTGCACATTGATGCCGAGAATTCCTTTGTACAGGCTGCCGTCTACGGATTCCTGTTCGTCGGCATTGCATCCTTTGCAGCACCAGTCTTCAGCGCCGTCCGACTGCTTCTCAGCTTGTTCGTGCTGCCGGGCAAGTCGGTATGTGGAACCCCCACGCCTCAATCTCGTCAAGAGAAGCTCGATTGGCCTGGAGAAGAAATAATTCTGACTCTCCAAACCAGCTCAGCACCTTTGGACCTCGCGGCACCTGGGCGCTCATAACGGGAGCGTCGGACGGCATTGGCAAGGAATTTGCCCTGTCGCTCGCTGCCAAAGGCTACAACGTCATCCTCGTCTCGCGCACACAGTCGAAGCTCGATTCGCTCTCGGCCGACATCACGTCGAAATACGGCCCCAAGATCGCCGTCAAGACGCTGGCCATGGACTTTGCTCAGAACAAAGATGCAGACTACAACAACATGAGGAAGCTAATTGACGGCCTCGACATCAGCATCCTGGTCAATAACGTCGGCCTGAGCCATAGCATTCCCGTGCCGTTTATCGAGACTTCCAAGCAGGAAATGACCGACATCATCATGATCAACTGCATGGCTACACTGCGCGTGACGCAGCTCGTTACCCCCGGCATGGTATCGCGGAACCGCGGCCTCGTGCTGACCATGGCCTCGTTCGGCGGCTTCTTCCCCACGCCCCTTCTGGCCACGTACTCGGGCAGCAAGGCCTTCCTCCAGCAATGGTCTACAGCGCTCGCCTCGGAGCTCGAGCCCCACGGCGTGCACGTGCAATGCGTGCAGTCGCATCTCGTCACCACAGCCATGTCCAAGATCCGCAAGACGTCGGCCCTCGTCCCCAACCCAAAGCAATTCGTAAACGCCACGCTGAGCAAGATTGGCAGAAGCGGCGGCGCACAGGGCGTCGCCTTTACAAGCACACCATACTGGAGCCACGGCATCATGCACTGGTTCCTCTCGCGCTTTCTGGGCGAGCGCTCGCATCCCGTGGTCAAGGTCAATCGGGGCATGCATGAGAATATCCGGAGGCGTGCGCTCAGAAAGGCTGAGCGCGAGGCAAAGAAGCAGTAAGGCAAGCGCATACATATTCAAATGTATGGTCCTCTTTGCGCTTTAAAGTAAGGTCTACAGACTCTTCCCTGCTTCTGACTATATGCCCATTTCTTCCCAGCTCGAGTATTGTACTCACACCAACGTGTTTGTTCACTTGAATACATGTTTCTTGTTTTAGAACCATTCTACATGACCTTTTAACTAGACTGAATACCAGCAAATAATGTCCTCTCCACGCATCACGTGATATCACTGAGATATTGGTCCTTTGCAAACACAATAACCCAACACAATCTAGTCCCGTGTTTAGCCTGTGACATTTCGATAATTCTTCATTGCTACCAAAACGCCCGTCCACACGCCGAGCTTATACTATGAGGATATAATTACATAGATTTGATTTCGTAGGTGATTTGCACCGCCCTTGGCCAGCCATCATGAAAGCATTATGAGACAAAAAGCAATACAGCATCGTCATCTGTTCTCTGAAAAGGAGAGGAGAGGAGAGGGGGTGGGGGATTAGGCGGAAGGATGAATAGATGGCAAGGCTAGCGCACTTCTGGCGGGGAGTATTAAGGCCCCTCGAAGTCAAGACTCAAAGGCGCATCTACGACTTGCCGTAAGCCTGGTTCACCTCCTTCTCGTAGTGCTGCAAGATACCCTTGCGGTTAAGCTTCTGGGCAGCAGTGGTGAGGCCCTGGGATACTGTTAGCATATGGGGTTTTCCCGAGTTGATTGTGTTGATGACTACTTACGTTCTGCGGTGTCCACTCCTCGTCAGCCAGAACAACACCCTCAATCATCTCAAAGCCAGCGAGTCCACCCTTCTGGCCAGCCTCTTGCAGCTGCTTGAGCACAGCAGAGTTGATCTTCTTGTCATGGACAAGTTCCTCGAGGTGCTCTCCGCTGACACCAACCTGGGCAGCAATCTTCTTAAGCTGCGGCTCAGTAGGGACAATAATGGCAATGGGCTTTTGGCGGTCCTCGGCAGCGTACACGCAAATGTTTGCGACAATGGGCGCAGAGCGGTACACTGACTCGAGCTTCTCCAGGGCAATGTACTCTCCAGCCAGTGTCTTGACAAGGTTCTTCTTGCGGTCGATGATGCGGATCTCTCCGTTGGCGTTGAACTCGCCAATGTCACCAGTCTTGAACCAGCCGTCTTCGGTAAAGTTCTCCTTGGTCTCTTCGGGCATGTCCAGGTAGCCGTCTGTGACACCGCCACCGCGGATCCAGATTTCACCCTGAGGAGGCTTGTTGGTGGCAAAGTATCCTGCATCGGCGAAATCCACGAGCTTCATCTCGATGGATCCGGGCATCTCACCAAGAGCATGCTCGTTCCAGGCCAGGGGATCCATGAGCGCACCCATGGCGCATGTCTCTGTGAGACCGTAACCGCTGATCATGGGCGTGATGGCGATGGAGATGAAACGCTGCGTCTCCTTCGCAATGGGTCCACCACCGTTCATGCAGATTCGGAGCCTGCCGCCCGTAGCCTCCTTGACCTTATTGAAGACAATTGCGTCCAGGATGCCGCTGCCCGGCAGGCCAGTGCCGAGGAGGAAACTCTTGGCAGCAAATGCGCCCCAGAACATCTTGCTCTTGAGAGCGCCTCCCGCCTCGACCTTGTTGATGATGCCCTTCTTGATGGTTTCCCATACCTGGGGGACACCAACCATGACCGTGGGCTTCAGCTCACGGATATCGCCCGCGCAGTTGCGCACCGATGTGTCTGAGAGGGTGCGGATGGTTCCGTAACCAAGGGTGCCTCCCCAGTAAAGCACGGCATTTTCGAAGACGAACTCGAGGATGTGGGCGGCGGGAAGATAGGCAATGAGGACGTCACCGGGTCCAAGGTACTTTCCGACTATGATGTTAACACCAGCAACTAAGAACACGGTTAGCACGGTTCACGCTGCGACTTGCAGATCTGAGGGGCACGTACTAGCAGCCACCACGTTGCGGTGCTTGATCATGACGCCCTTGGGGGTGCCAGTCGATCCAGACGTGTACATGATGCAGGCCAGATCGTCGGCCTGGGGTGGGATGGGCTCTGCTGGGTTCTCCTCGCCCAGCTTGACCAGGTCGTCGAAGCTGATGACCTTGAGGTGGGGATGCGCCTGGGTGAGGGCATCAATGTCCTTTTGCTTGGGGTCGTTCTTTGTGCAGTATATGACCACCTTGACGTCCTTGGCCTCCTTCATGGGGTTGATGAGCTTGGGGAGCAGCTCCGGGTCTGTGAACATGACCTTTGCATTGGTCTGCAGCATCGAGTGCTTGAGGCCCTCCTCTCCGAGTGTGTCGTAGGCCGTGACGATGGCCATGGACTGCGAAATGGCGCCTGGCAAAGTCGTTAGCGTAGTGCAGGCGCAGGTGTGTCGCGCGCGTCCTTACCATGGGCCGAGGCGAGCCATTGCATGCTGGTGGCGGCAAACAGGTGCATGCGGTCCTGTGGCTCGAAGCCCAGCGACTTGAGCCCTGCGCCGACGGCAAGGGCCATCTTCTCAAACTCAACAAAGCTCGTGTACTTGTACGGGCTGAGCTCAAAGTACTGCCACTTCTTGTCGACCTCCTGCTCCTTGCCGTCGACCATCTTCTTGATCTTCTTGGTCTCCTCGTGCACGTTGACAATGCGGCGCGCGCCGACGGCCTTTGCATTGCCAAACTTGGCGGCCGAGTGGCGCAGGATGTCATACAGGGTCGTGACATCGTCGTGGGGCTTCATGATGAGGCCGTCCTTGGCCGCGTTGTTGCGGCGCGGCACCGTCTCGCCATCGGCCTTGTCGACACTGGGGACCTCGCACGTGTAGGGGCCGGACCGGTACGACTTTGCCTGGGGCATGAGCTTCTTGAGGTCTTGCGGCATCTTGGCGGCTCGTGAGGGGGGGCTGCACAGGGCAAGCGGGAGGGAGCGGCAGAGGCTATCGAGATAGAGGGCAGGGGGCAGCGCAGACAGGGCCAGCAGCAGCAGCAGCAGCGCAGAGGGGAGGCGTCGCCGGAGGGGAATGGCGGATGGGCTGATGAAGATATATGGCGGGCGGCGAAGGGGAGCTGGCGAGCTTATGCGCTTGTCGTGCTCAAGTTAAGCTGTCGCTAAGGGCCGAGTAAGGCAACGAGCTGGGGGCGCGGCCGAGCTTCTTGGACAATGACCTCACCAGCCACAGACAGGCGCGCACAAGCTCTGGGCATCTGCCGCCCCCTCGCCTGGCTTCTCCTGGTCCCAGTCCCCTACATGTCAGCAACGCACAACCACAACGCTGCTACACCCACACCTGTTGTCCCGAGCCTTGCGAGCGCACACGTCGCACACGTCGCACCCGCCACCTGGCCTCTCTCGACTCTCGGCCTGCGACCCGCTGCGGCCAGCCTGCCACTCTCCGCCGCCAGCTGGGCTGAGCCGGCCGGCCAAGCGCCCTCCCCAAGACACGCCCTCGTCGTTGCGGCGCTTCATACACGCGGCCTGCGTCTGACGGTCCAGGCACAGGCGTAATCCGGGCCAGCCCCATCACCATGATGCAGCGTCTTAGTGGAACGCTAGGCTCACTGCCTATCGCAGACCCTGAAGAAGGTGTGTAGCCAGTACCTGACGCCGCCCCCCTCGAATCACGCCCGCCTGCTGGCCCGAGGCTCGACGTATTGCTCGCTCCGTGCCCATTCGCCCTCCGGCTCGGTCCCGCAAAACCTGTCCAAGCAAGCATTGCCCACGCCCTGTGCTGCATCACGCTCATCAAGTCATGCAGACGCCTTTGTGGTCTTTTCCCAGCAGCTGCCCTCGCAGTCGCTTGGCTTCTTCGACTCGCCCGCGCCCACGCTCCAATTCCATGTTGCCGGCCGCCATCTTGTCATCCACCATTCCAAGGGCCTGCTGACCTCGGATCGCAAGGCCGGAACAACAGGCGCAGGTGAGTGGAACTTGCCGTGGTCCGTACACGGGTCAGGGTCGTGCTTTGCCCCAGACGTTCGTCATATTGATGCCAGTCTTGGCTTTCCTGAGCCACAGACATGCGCTTGGAACACTCTCGACCAAGACGTGCATTTATCCATTCCACAGCGTGCCTCTCATCTCCGTCCTGGATGGGTTTGCTGTTTTTGTAAATAGCTCAGCTCCTAACACGCATGCTTCAGCAATCTGGAAAGTCACGCCTCTCTTCGCCAACTGGATCG
The DNA here is from genome assembly GCF_000359705.1 of Exserohilum turcica Et28A. Classification (NCBI taxonomy): domain Eukaryota; kingdom Fungi; phylum Ascomycota; class Dothideomycetes; order Pleosporales; family Pleosporaceae; genus Exserohilum; species Exserohilum turcicum. The sequence continues at coordinate 924,935 of NW_007360247.1, read as the reverse complement.
CCTCGCCAACCAACTTCCTTTTCACCACTTCTTTACTGTCGTCCTCCTCGACTGTGCTCGAGCTCGGCGCTGGCGTCTCCGGCATCGTCGCCCTGTCCCTCGGTCCAAGTGTGGGCCACTATATAGCCACCGACCAAGCCTACGTGTTGAAACTTCTGCGCCAGAACATTGCCGAGAATCTCGAAACCGTCTTCCCCCCGCAGCGCAAGGCCAAAAACGCCAAGGGCGGCGGCGGTAAAAGAGGTGGAAATGCCAGCGATGCAGCCGGCTCCGGAGACCGCATCACAACTCTGGAGCAAGATTGGGAGACGGATTCGGTAGCACAGCTCCCTCCCGTCGACCTCATTGTATCCTGCGATTGTGTCTACAACGAAGCGCTCATTGAGCCATTGAATTCCACTTGTGCTGCCATATGCAAACTGCGAGACGGTGAAGAAAAACCCACCCTGTGCCTCATAGCACAGCAACTGCGCAGTCCAGATGTGTTCGAGACGTGGCTGAAAAGCTTCCACGACAAGTTTTGGGTGTGGCAGCTTCCCGATGCCATGTTGGGCGAGGGCCTGCGAGAGGGAAGCGGCTTTGTCGTGCACCTGGGCATAGTAAGATGAACCTAGACGTAAGCATGAGAGCAGTCAGCGCTGTGTTGAGAATAAGCATCTGCACAATATTCAACGCAAGACGTGATGGCGTGACTATGGAGCGACAGCATTGTTGAGAATACAGTCGGCAGAGACCCCCATGTTACGATGAAATGATGATAGTCCTGAAGTGTCAGGCGGGGAGGAAAGAAGGCGTAAAGAAAATCCATAGACCAAGAATAACCCAAAAAAGGGGGGAGACGTTGAAAGATCAAGCGCATTTCCTTCTTGTCCAGACGTACATGCCATGTACATACATGCACATGCATATGCTGCCAATGACTTTGGTTGCACTACCTACCGTCGCCGATAGCGGACAAACCAACAAGGCGCATCAATGACATTTTTTTTCCAAGCACGCAGCAACAGCCGTCTGCCCTCAACTCCCGGGTGGTCGGTCGCGCAGAGTACCGCTCTCATCGGCATCCAGCGACAAAGTATGCAGGTGGACATGGCAGTGTGGGATGGGCCATGGTGTGCAAGGCCTCTATCATCGGAGTGGACCGCGCGCCAAGCCAGCTGCATCAGGCTCGCAGCCAATCACCGCCTGCCTGGCTATCAGTACAGGCGAATGCTTTAGCAACACACGCGGGTGTCGCCTCGCGTGGCCGTCGCAATTGAGCGGGAAATGGGGTGGGTAAAAAAAAGGCCTGGCCTAGGCGACCCGTGGGCCGTGGAGAAGGGAACTCTGCTCCCACTGCCCGCTGGCCGCCGCTCGACGACTATCGTCGGCCAGCTCCACGTGTGGTGGCTGGCTTATGCGCTTCCTTGTGGCCAAGGTCCTGGGTCGGTTGGTCCGATTGCAATTGTGTATCGCGGGGCGGGCGGGCGCGATATAGTACGCTGTTTTTTTGTATGGCTCCACATGTTTGGTATATAGATGGGCTCATGGAACTCTTGTTTGGAATGCTGAAGAGCCATCCATCCGATTCAAAGAGCGAGCTCGACGAAAGCCTTTTTTTTTCCTTTTTTTCTGGTCTTCCTCCACATCATCTCTTTCTTTCTTTTTTCTCCGCTTGGCTCAGGCCAAACCAACCTCAGATTTGCAGTGTCGAAAACGCCAGAGTCGGAATATACACACACGTTTTGCGACACTTCTGACAGGCCCTGTTGGAGTCTGGGTCCACGCACCAATTGCGATTGGCTGCGTACCTAGAGGCGTCTCGATCCGCCACTAGTCTTATCAGGCGTTCGAGAGATCGTCGTTTGAAGTGTGACGGCTAGATTTTTCGACTTATAAAAACAGCTGGGCGTATACGAGGGCGATTCTCGCGTTCCAGCGTTTACTCGCCAAACGGGGTTTCGTTCAAGTCTGAGAAGAGACACCATGGCCGACATGATTGGACCCGACCACACGCCTCGGCGCAGCTTGAGCGAAAAGGCGAGACGCATGACAAAGGCCTTTACTACGAGGTAGAAGCGCGCAATTTTGCACTCAAAGACTGTTGTCAGTATCTAACAAGTGCATACAGGGAGGGTCTCATTGGTACTTACGACTATGCCTTTCTGTTCCGCCCCAACCTCCCTTTTATGAAGCGAGAACGCCGAGCAGCGCCCTTTTTTGGCCTCAATGACCGCGTACCCGTGCTTCTGGCTCTGCTTCTGGGATTCCAGCATTCGCTGGCCATGCTGGCAGGCGTCATTACACCGCCCATTATTCTATCCAACGCGGCGAATCTGAGCGGCGACGAGCAGCGCTATCTGGTGTCGACATCGCTCATCATCTGCGGCATCTTGTCTTCGGTGCAGATTACGCGCTTCCACATCTGGAAGACTCCGTACTACATCGGCACGGGATTGATCTCGGTGGTGGGAACCTCGTTTGCTACCATTCCCGTGGCAACAGGCGCGCTCAGCCAGATGTACGACACGGGATTCTGTCCTTCGGCCCCCGATGGTACCAGGCTGCCATGTCCGGACGGCTACGGCACCATCCTGGGCACGTGTGCGCTGTGTGCGCTGCTCGAAATTGGCATGTCGTTTACCAGTCCACGCATCTTGAAAAAGGTGTTCCCGCCGCTGGTCACGGGCCCGACGGTGCTGCTCATTGGCGTCAAGCTCGTAACGACTGGATTGCAGAACTGGGCTGGAGGCTCCGGTGATTGCAAATCTCGCCCTGAATCAGGTCTCTTCCAGCTGTGTCCCAACATCAACGCGCCACATGCGCTGCCTTGGGGAAGTGCCGAGTTCATCGGACTTGGCTTCAGCGTCTTCATCACAATCATCCTCTGTGAACGGTTCGGCGCGCCTATTATGAAGTCCACGGCCGTCGTCATTGGCCTCCTCGTGGGCTGCATCATCGCAGGCGCCACTGGCTATTTCGATCGAAGCTCCATCGACTCGGCTCCTGTCGTATCTTTTATCTGGGTCAGAACCTTCAAGTTAGCCATCTACCCACCTATCATCCTGCCGCTGCTCGCAGTGTACATGGTATGTGCCATGGAAGCCATTGGCGACATCACCGCCACGTGCGACGTGTCACGTGTGGAAGTCGACGGCCCGCTCTTTGACTCGCGGATCCAAGGCGGCGTGCTCGCAGACGGCATTGCCGGAGCGATAGCCGCCCTCTGCACCATCACGCCCATGTCGACGTTTGCGCAGAACTGCGGTGTTGTGGCACTAACGCGCTGCGCAAACCGCAAAGCAGGCTACGCGTGCTGCTTCTGGCTCATTGTAATGGGCGTCTTTGCCAAGTTCGCGGCGGCGCTTGTCGCCATTCCCTCGGCAGTCTTGGGCGGCATGACGACCTTCCTGTTCAGCTCCGTGACGGTGTCGGGAATCCGCATCGTAAGCACCATGCCGTTTACGCGGCGCAACCGCTTTATCCTCGCGGCGGGCTTCACGCTCGGGTTCGGCGCAACCATGGTGCCCGACTGGTTCTCGTACGTGTTTACCTACAAGGGTCCTAATACCGCGCTGCTGGGCTTCTACAATGCGATTGTGCTGATCATGGAGACTGGGTTTGCCCTGGTCGCCCTCGTTACCGTCATCTTGAACTTGGTGCTGCCCGAAGAGATTGACGACGAGACCCAAGAGATTACGGCCAACGAGGTCGAGCACGCGAGGGATGACGAGGAGTGGGCCAAGGTTCAGAAGGGGGCTACCGAAGGGGGTGTTGATGTCGAGGGAAGGGCGAGCTCGGATATTGTGCCTAGTAAGGCTGCATAACGGACATGTTGTGTAACATGTCTGAATCTTTCTCTTGCTTTCTAGAAAAAAAAGCACACAAAAGGCGGAAAGCCATGTAGGCGTCGGGGTTTCATAGCGAGTGCTTTTATGGGCATCTTTTTTGGCTGCAAGTCGTTTCGTCCATGGATTTCTTGATACCTCCTTTTGCTTGTGTAGTCGATATATACCGCAACTACTTTTCCCTGTAGACCATCGTGTTTTACCTAGGTGTAAGTGTACAATATATGCCATGCGCTGACAATGATATTGCGTGCCGACAAGTGGAGCCGCGGTACACCACAACGACATACTGTATTGGTACAGGTGCGGTACCTGTGAATTCATTACAAAATAGTTACCCCCACCCAAAAAAAGCCTCGGCACCAGCATAGGCAGTAGGAGTAAGACGAGCAGGGGTGCTGAAAAAGCGACGGGCTGCAATTCGTCGGTGTCTATAGCAGGATTCGCCACACGTCTATGATTGGCGCATGGATAGCGCACACACAGACATTCGCCGTTAGTTGCCTGTTGCAGTCTGTTTCTCCAGCCTTGCCGTGTGACTGCGCTTGCTTCCATTGCAATGGCGTGGTTGAGATGAAACTTGCGAATGCCCGGCCATCACGTGACGTATACTCAACGGCAATAGAGTTCACAGCCGAGGGATAAGGTCTGCAAAGCTGATTCGCACAAGATGACGCCGTTGGCCAGATATATGGCGTATCGCGGAGTTATCAATGCTGTTGGGACATAAGTGACCCGGGATCATGGAGTATGTCATAACCCACATGTGTGAGAGTGTGTTTGATGTGTGGGTGGGATACGTATATACGGCGGGCGGGGCCAGGTGTTGAGAAGCCGCGTGTTCCCGATGCAGCAGAGCTTGCGACAAGCGGGCTGGGACAGCGAACAACAGCGGACAGCGCACTAGCCGTGGCTAAGTGGTGCTGGGTTATGGCGGCAAAGCAACGAGGAAAGAAAGGTGGTGTTTGCGTTTGCAATTTTTCAGGCCGCTGTCGCAATTCTGGGCCGTTGGGGCAACGTGAATGAGGGGCGTGGTTGCATCGGAGTCATGGTCGGGACCCGCTGTATGTTTCTTGGATCAACGATGCGCGCAGGCCGTGCGCCGTGGTGGGGAAGAAGCGTCTTGGGTTTTTGTCGCCCATTGCCACTGAGTGCGAAAGCTTGCTTGCTCGCGCAGTCGGTCGGTCATCAGTCCATCACGCCCGCGCTGTCCAGAAAATCGCCATGGCATACGTAAGGCTGCAGAGTTGGGCCGGCAGAGCGGATGCAGGCTGCACTGCGATATCAACAAAAAGCGCCCTGGAGGAGCGGCTTACGATGCGAACCACACCAAGGCCAAGCACGGGGCTGGAGTAGGGGAAAATAGCGGACAGCTAGCAGGCCAGCAGCGACGGGACTTGTCGAGGTGGCATCACCACGGCGTGAGCCTTCTATGCCCAGTGAGGCAATTCGCTCGCGGCGACAGGCTGCCGATTGCTCTGATTCAGACCGCTTTTCCGAGGATCTTTTGCGGCCGAGTTTTTTCTTCTTTGGTGTGGGCGTCTAGGTGTAGTAGCCACAGCCACAGCGGAGACGGTGCCGGGGGCGTTGCAGTCGAGATGCACGGCGAGGGGCCAGTCTGGGGAAAGGCGGCGAGGGCAATGGCAGGCAGGCACAAATGCAGACAGGCAGGCACAGGCAGGCCGAGGGAATTGCACCGCCACGCAGCCAACAGCAAGGGGACTGGGAACAAGGCAAAAAAAGAAAAAAAGGGCCAGTCCCGGAAATTTCTCGCCCCCGTCGCAGCCAGCGCCGTCCGCCAGCCTGTGCGGGGACCCTGAGGCCCGCGCTAGGCCCAGTCGGGCCTGGGCTACGGGCTCATGGGCGGCGTCTCGAGCGTCCATGCAAGGTCCCAGTCGTGGCCGTCTTCGCTTACCCGCCTGCCCGCAGAGTGTTGGGATGCACCAAAACTCGCCCGCCACGCTCGAATATAAACGCCCCGTCGCGCCCTCGCCCGCCTGCCCTCTCCTCCCCCATCCCACCCTCTGCCCCCGTCGTTGACTCGATCGTGGTGGTGCCTTCCATCTTTGCTGAGCACTTTTGTTGCTTACACACCCCCCCGGAGGCCGACCGGTCCTCGTTCCCTTTTTTTTTCCGAGCCCCGAGCTGCTAAGGCGCCGCCCACCTCGCCCGTCTCAATTGCCTGCCGTCCTTCGCTTTCCCTACCCCCCTCAGCGCTGCAACCCGCACACGCAATGCCTTCGCACCAGCCCACCGCTGGCATGATGGCCGTCGACCCCGACTACACCAAGCAGCCTTCTCCAATGGCGAGCACCTCGGAGCCCAACCGCAATCCGAAATACGACCCCAAGAAGCCACACATTACCGACCTGCCCATTACAAAGGCCAACTGGTACAAGCACGTCAACTGGCTCAATGTAAGTGCTGCCACGCGTCGGCCCCACGCGGCACCCGGCTAACACGGCACACAGGTCACCTTTATCATTGGCATCCCCCTCGCCGGCTGCGTCGCTGCCTTCTGGACGCCGCTCAAGTGGCAGACTGCCGCCTGGGCCGTCCTCTACTACTTCTGGACGGGCCTCGGCATCACGGCCGGCTACCACCGTCTCTGGGCACACAAGTCGTACAACGCCAGCCTTCCTCTGAGCATCTTCCTTGCTCTTGTTGGCGGCGGTGCCGTCGAGGGCTCCATCCGCTGGTGGAGCCGTGATCACCGCGCCCACCACCGCTACACCGACACCAACAAGGACCCCTACAGCGTCCGCAAGGGACTTCTCTACAGCCACCTGGGCTGGATGGTCATGAAGCAGAACCCCAAGCGCATTGGCCGCACCGACATCACGGACCTGAACGAGGACCCCGTTGTCGTCTGGCAGCACAAGCACTACATCAAGGTTGTCATCTTCATGGGCCTCATCTTCCCCTCTGCCGTCGCTGGTCTTCTGTGGAACGATTGGAAGGGTGGCTTCATCTACGCCGGTATCCTCCGCATCTTCTTTGTCCAGCAGGCCACCTTCTGCGTCAACTCGCTCGCCCACTGGCTCGGCGAGCAGCCCTTTGACGACCGCAACAGCCCCAGGGACCACGTCATCACTGCGCTTGTCACTCTCGGTGAGGGCTACCACAACTTCCACCACGAGTTCCCCTCGGACTACCGCAACGCCATCGAGTGGCACCAGTACGACCCCACCAAGTGGTCCATCTGGCTGTGGAGCAAGCTCGGCCTCGCCTCCAACCTCAAGCAGTTCCGTGCCAACGAGATCGAAAAGGGCCGTGTCCAGCAGCTCCAGAAGAAGATTGACCAGAAGCGCGCCAAGCTCGACTGGGGCATTCCTCTTGAGCAGCTTCCTGTCATTGAGTGGGACGACTACGTTGAGCAGGCCAAGAACGGCCGTGGTCTGATCGCTGTCGCTGGTGTTGTCCATGATGTTACCGACTTTATCAACGAGCACCCCGGAGGCAAGACTCTGATCAAGAGCGGCATTGGCAAGGACGCTACTGCCATGTTCAACGGCGGTGTCTACTTCCACTCCAACGCTGCCCACAACCTGCTCTCCACCATGAGGGTGGGTGTCATCCGTGGTGGATGCGAGGTCGAGATCTGGAAGCGTGCCCAGAAGGAGAACAAGGAAGTCAACATCATGAAGGACGACCAGGGCAACCCAATCATCCGCGCTGGCAACCAAGTCACCAAGGTTGCCCAGCCTATGCTCAGCGCCAGCGCGGCATAGATTGTTATCTCCTTTGTATCAGCGAGGCTCGGCGTTTGGGGCATGTCTTTTGACTTGGAGGTGTCATAGCATTTTCCTTTCATAGCTTTCGCTAGTGAGCATCGAGGATACGATGCTCTAGTACCATTAGACAATTTGTTTTTAGCCTTTGAAGAGCAGCAAGCTTAGAAAAGTGAGCTTTTACGGTCCAGGCCGAGAATGATATCCATGAACTTCAAGTCTATGTATTATGCACAGTGTGATGTTGATTTCGTTTGCCCCTGCTCGTCGTGTAGTACAGGGTACTGACACTTGGATCAACAATGGCGACTGCCTCCAATCATATGATCCGTGCGCTATCTAGTTCACCAGCTCGTTTACATTTCGCCTCCAGTCCTGTCATCCTATCATCAGGCTTAGCCACCTTTCCTATCTGCTTCCCGTCACACGACCGTTAGCCCGTTGCGATGCACCAAGAACCCGGATACGGTCCGCCGACTAAGCGCCGCAAACTTAGTGTCGGTCTACCCAAAGAGGAAGCGTTGCAGACGCAGCATCAGACAAGTCCATGCAAAGGTCTTGCCAGGCCCATTAGCCCACCGTCGTTGCGCCGCAAAAGCCCTGATACAGCTCTGTCGTTTATGCCAACCTGGGACTTTGATGGTGTGCCAGAACAGCCTTCTGTGTCGCAAGAAGGAGCGTCTTCTACTGTGGCAAGCGCCAAGGCAGTCAAAGAGAAGAACCATGTGGCAGAGCCGCGACTTGTATCGTCGCCAGTTCACCTTACGCGGATCGCAGGATTACCCCAAGAGCAGAATGTTGATGCTATCAGTCTGGGCGATTTACTGCGCGATCCTCTCATCAGGGAGTGCTGGAATTTCAATTACCTGTTCGACCTCGACTTTGTCATGTAAGTGTCTCACTGCAGTGGATATTGGAACAAGTTGAAGTGGGAGGTGTTTAGCGCTGACGCAGATGCAGGCAGCATTTCGATGAGGACGTGAAGGATTTGGTTAGAGTCAAGATTGTGCATGGCTTTTGGAAGAGGGAGGATGAGAATCGGATAGCGTTGCTGGTAAGTGGAAGGTCTTATTTTATTCCTATCATGTACTAACGCAACGGATTCACAACACGAGTCTGTCTTTTATACTTGAATGCTGATGCACGACCAGGAAGCAGCAGAGCGGTACCCCAACATTGAGCTCTTGAGTGCATACATCCCCGATCCGTTCGGCACTCATCACTCCAAGATGCTTATTCTCTTTCGTCACGACGACACTGCCCAGGTCATTATCCACACGGCAAACATGATTCCTCGCGATTGGACCAACATGACACAAGCAGTCTGGGTGTCACCGCTGCTTCCACTGTTGCCTCAAACATCAAGTCAGTCAGATTCTACTACAGTACATCCAATCGGAAGTGGTGAGCGGTTCAAAGTCGATCTTCAGCGGTACCTACGGGCCTACGGAAAGCGACTGGAGAGTTTGACTACACAGCTCAAGGACTACGACTTTTCAAGCATTAGGGCAGCATTCATTGGAAGCACACCGTCAAGACAGAAGCCCACGGCCGTCGACTCTTCATCTACTGCATTCGGCTGGCTAGGCCTAGGCCAGATCCTATCCAGCATCCCAGTCTCGAAACCAGACGTCGACTCTTGTCCTCACATTGTCACGCAAGTCTCATCTGTAGCAACCTTGGGCGCAGCACCAACATGGCTTTCTCACTTTCAATCCATTCTCTCCCGCTGCTCATCCACCAACGCACCACCAGAAGCACCGCCAGCACCACCAAAATTCAGCCTAGTATTTCCCACCCCAGCCGAAATCCGCACGTCTCTCGACGGCTACGCCGCAGGCGCCTCAATCCACTGGAAATGGCAATCGGCACAGCAGCAGAAACAGCTCGAATACATGCATCCCCTGCTGTGCCACTGGAATCATGCATCTACCCACCAGCATCACCACAAATCTCAACAAGACGCACACCGCGCCACAGCCGCACCCCACATAAAAACATACATTCGCTTCCGCAACAAAAATGACTACACAGCCATCGACTGGGCCCTGCTCACGAGCGCAAACCTCAGCAAGCAGGCATGGGGCGACGTGGTAAATAAGAAGCAGGAAATCTGGATCCAGTCGTGGGAAACAGGTGTAGTCATATGGCCCGCTTTGTTTGCAGAGCCAGGACAAGCGCTGCAGCGCCTTGTCATGGTTCCCGCGTTTGGTTCGGATACTCCGGATGTGTCTCGTCTGAGCGAGGGGGTGGTAGGGCAGGACAATGGGCAGCAGGCTACGCTTGTTGGGTTCCGCATGCCGTATAATGTTCCGCTTGTGCCCTATGCAGAGGGTGAGAAGCCCTGGTGTGCAGCGCTTGCTCATGACGAGCCGGATCGCCATGGACGTGTCTGGGCTGGTTATGGGCGTTGACGTGGGACATGTGCTTGCTTCACTTCATGTAAATCTTACCCTCCTGCTTTTTTTACTCCAGCCATATACTTATATGCATGGTCAGAGAGCTAAATGTAATAAGAGTATTTCAAACATTCACCATAATTGCATGTGTCTTGACTAAGCTTTACATTGCATATCTAGTATTCAAACCTATTCAACTCAGCTTACGTATACCAACCACATGACTATCCCGTATCCCACAGTTCCCAGCTTCACATCCGTCTCTCGAGCGGCGAGCCGAGCAATCAGCGGATAAAAAAAGGGGAGGGGGGATAACGCTTAGTTGTCGTGCTTGGCCAGGATCTGCTCGCCGACCTCAATGTACTTCTCCTCAGCCTGCTGCTGCGTGGTGCCCGCATCCACAACCTCCTTCCACTTGTTGTACTTGGCCTTGCCCTACACACACGAGCCAAGTCAGCTTTGCCTTTTTTTCAATCTGTCACATCTGGGGGTGTAATGCAATAGAACAACGTTCCATGCATCTCATATAGCTTGCCCTGTCTTCCTCGCCACATCTCAGACCAGCAGTGTATGTTTCAGAGGAACGTTATGGTGTGAGGCGCGTGGAATGTGGAAAGCGTGCGTGTATGTCGTCGAGGGGACTCGGGGAAAGAAAGCAAGGGTGGGAGTAGGAGTAAGAGAAAAAAACCACATACAGCAAGATCAAACATGCCGGGTTTCTTTGCCTCGCCAAAGTCCTTGCCCTCTGCTACTTTGGCGTATGCGTACAGCTAGTTTATTGTTTCTTGTTAGCTGCCAATAGTTTACTCTTCAAGGAATGGCTCAAGAAGAGAGAGAGAGAGAAAGGAAAGATGAATAAACATACCTGCAGCTGCTCGTCATTGCTAGGACCCTGCTTACCAGCTGCCTTGAGCTTGTCGCCCATGGCGCTAATCTTCTTGTAGACGTCGGTGAACTTTTCAGATGGCATGTTTGCGTTCTTGTTTGCTTGGTGCGAATGTATGTGTGTGTAGGTGGGAGAGTGTTGGTGTGTTATGGAGGGGTTGGGGAAGGAGGAGAGGGGTTCGAGAACAGGTTCCGAGGGGCAACTCTCGCTCCATGGTGGGGCACATGCTATGTGTGTGTGTGCCCGCATGCATGTTTGGCCTGCCTGACCTTGGAGGGGGGGGGGGTATGACGTTACCACGCCTGTGCTCGTGAGACACATGCAACTAAGATTCCCAACATGTTTCGCTTGTGCGTGGTTGTCACTGTCGCAAGAGTCTGAATATGTACATTCTGAACATTTCTTACATCTAGGAAAAAAAATCTCATAACTACCTCTACATTCCCATGATATATGCACCCCGCAACTACATGCATAAACTGTGTCGTAATCGTTCGTCTCTCGTGTCCTGGGTATCTTCTCCCATGGTAAGAGCGTCTTACAGTGAGGGGCATATGTGAGCTACCAGGCTCCATGTCTCGACTGCAAACATGCAAGCAACGTTTCGTAGAAAGGAAAGGCAATAGAAAGCAGGGTATTCGTAGGACGCGTAAACATGAGCGCTCAGTGGTGACCATTGACACCATTGACACCATTCACACCATTCACACCGTTTGTACCATGGACACCGTTCGTGCCATTTACACCATTGACGCCGTTGACACCGTTGACACCGTTTCGGACGGGCGAAGCCTCGAGTTTTCTGCGGTAAAGCTCGCCGTCGCAAGCCCTCAGGCGCTCTGCGGCTTGCTCGGGGGTAATGTCGCGCTGAGGCTCGGCCATCATTTCATAGCCGACCTGAAACTTGCGAACCGTGGCGCTTCGTAGCAGTGGTGGGTAGAAGTGAATATGGAAGTGGCTCGACTCAATCTCGTCGGCTGTGCCTGTAAGAGGGGCCTGGTGCAATCCCATGCCTGGTTTCGTTAGTCCTCCAACTTGCTAGGCTTGACATCTTCCAACTCACTATAGGGGAATTGTGTTTCAAAGAGGTTGTCATATCGCCTCGTAATTTCAGCAATTGTCTCTGCCAACTGCGCGCGTTCGTTCTGGGTAAAGTCGACCAGCGACCGCTTGTGCTGCCTCGGGACAATCATAATCTCAAATGGCCAAACTGCCCAGTACGGAACACCGGCCCAAAAACTCTCATTCTCAAAAACTGTACGCGTCTTCTCATTGGACTCCAGGTCGGCGTAGTCTACAAGCATGTGGCTGCCACCATGATCTTTACGGTACTTGCTCAGCTGCACGAGTTCATTCGCGGGCTCCTCGGGTAATGACGTAGTTGTCCAGATTTGGCCATGGGGGTGGGGGTTCGAGCAGCCCATTGCTGTGCCTTTGTTCTCGAAGATTTGCATGTAACGGTATTGTGCGTTTGGTGGAGCGAGAGGGCCCTGTGGTAGCTGCGGGATATTCATTGCAGAAGCCAGCTTGGCCAGTGGCGACTTTGGGTCCAGGTGGGCGACGTAGATATTGGTCCACGTCTGTATTATCGGAACAATCTGCGCGGGCGACATGTCGGCCAGAGTGAGGTTGTGGGAAGGGGAGAAACAAATGACGTAGCATTTTCCGGTGACGGCTTCAGCGCGGAGTAGGCGGGAAGCGAGAGATCCGTCTTTGGAGTCTGGACGGTACTCTTGTTGCTCTTCCATGACGGCGCTGTAGTCGTTGACAAAGACAAACGTGTTTTCAAACTTGGGGTTTTGCTCGCCATTGGCTCGCGTGTTTGACGGACACAAATAGCACTGGGTGGGGTTAGCAGTGCAGTCAGGTAGGTAGATTGCGCGCGTGATAACAATACCTTTGGGTCGTACTCGGGGAGCGTCGTCTTGGATGGCGACTCTTGCATGCCTCTGCGGAGCGTCAGTCCTTGGTCTGGTGGCGACTTGTGCGGCTCTACTTACTGCCATGGTCGCTTGGTCCGGTGCGGAGAGACCAGAACCCAGCTTCCTCGCAACAGATTGAAGCGCCTGTGGGAGATGTCGTTGAGGACGGGGTCAGTCATGGCGCGCAGACTTGGTCTTGGTCGAAGGCGGAGATGCGGCGGGGAATGCGGCGGAGAATTTTGGCGGGCTCACGACGGGCGTAAATATACCAGCATATAGATGTCTGCTGCACAGCAGGGCGAGACAGCGGTAGGAGCAGAATACATGGCGGCGAGCTAAATAGTGAGAGTGACGCCAGTCATGGAGCGCAGCACGCTAACGGGTCAAGCTTTCCCTGTCGGCGGAACACTAGCCAGATGCGGTATCGCACCCTGGTGTTAGAGTTCCGGGAGCTTGCGCGTTGACATTGAGGACAGCAGAGCCTCTCCACCAACCCACGAGAGCTGCCCGATTCGAGAAGCAGCCCGCGACTTGTCCACGCAGGGCCTTGTACCGAAACATGGCGGCAATGATGCCCAGTTCTGCAACCACTGGCAACCCCTACGATGCCGATGCCGTGGAGCGTGATTTGATCGACCCAGACGATGGTGCGTCGCATGCAGCAGCAGCCTGCGCCTCCCCCCTCGACCTTCCGCATGTACATGGACGAGGTGGCCGTCGACGGCGAGCTAACCATGACCAGCTACCCTCGACGACCTGGACGACCCCCTCCAAGGCTCGTCGGACCGCGCACCGCTCACGGGCAACATGCAGCGCGACCCGGCGCAGACACAGTCGTACCTGACGTCGAGCATCCCCGGCGAGGACCGCCGCGCGCCCACCAACACGATTGACGAGACGGTGTGGGAGACGCTCTCGCGAGACATTTTCGCCATCTGGGAGAAGATGAAGCAGGTGCTGTACCCCAAGTACCTGCTGGGCGGCATGATGCAACGCGGCGGCGGCATTGGCGCAGCAGAGCGCGGTGAAGCAGACGGCGTCGGCGGCCGTCTCAGGAACATTGCAGGCAGATGGCCCGACGCCGATGCCATTCTCCAGGGCGGCATGAGCGAGGGACTGCGCGACTGGGACCTGTGGGGACCGCTCATCTTCTGCTTGCTGCTGAGCCTGTTCCTGTCGTGGGGGGCCAAGGGCGACCAGAGGGACCTCGTCTTTTCCGGCGTCTTCGCCATGGTGTGGATCGGCGAGGCGGTCGTGACGCTGCAGATCAAGCTGCTGGGAGGCAACATGTGCGTAGACGGGCTCGTGGCCACATGGTACCGGTGGATGCTAACCGTGGAGCAGCGCCTTCTTTCAGTCCATCTCCATCATCGGCTACACGCTGTTCCCGCTCGTCATTGCGTCGGTCCTCAGCGCCGTGGGCATACCGGTCATCGTGCGGATACCCGTGTATATCGTGCTGATTGTGTGGTCGCTGGCAGCCGGCGTCAGCATCATGGGCGGATCGGGCGTGGTGAGGAACCGGGTCGGGATTGCAGTATACCCCTTGTTTGTATTCTACGTTGCGCTAGGCTGTCTTTGCTTCATCAGCTAGTGTGGAGCCTGCGGAGGACTGCATGTAGTGGTAGTGTAAAAAGCCGTGTGCGGCGAGGCAGGGCATGCTTGCTCGCCGTGCCCCCAGGCGTTCAGGAGCGGCCAGGCCAGGCCAGGGCGGCGTTGCAAATGAAATGTACTTACTGTACCACTACCTCCCTCGATGCCTGCCTACATCCAGCGTGCCGTGCGCGAACGCGTTGGACGTGCCGTCTTCACCGATGCTACGCGCCTGATGTGCGTCTACCCAAAACAGCAAAAGGCACGCAAGGAGCTGCCACGCGAGCCCATGTTGAGCCAGTCCGTCTTCCCCACTTCGTCATTGGGTCTTTGCAGCGACAACGCACTCGACCACGACCGACCACAGGCGCCAACCCTCTGCACCCGGCCAACCGCTCGAACCCCCCCAAGGCGCGCCTCTGCTGCTCGCCCCCCCGACCCCCTCGCTACAGACGCGTGCTGGAGCCGACCGGGCAATTAAACATTGTCGCATCGGCGCATTGCCTGTGGAAATTTGGTACGCAGCGCTTTGACCGACTCCGCTAGACGACCCGATCGACGACCAACTCCCTTTGGCTGCACGACGCACGCCGTGGCCAGCGTTCACAAAGCTTTTCAGACGCTGCGTTTGTTGACGGAGCCGACCACGGCCTGTCGCGTTCCATTGCCTGGCCGTCAGCTCGCCACCAGCTGTGCCCACGCATCGCCTCTGCGACCGTCGACGCCCGGCCACCGCAACTTGGCCTCCGCCCTGGCCTGTGGTTGCTACTGTGCCTATTTGCGGCTTTCAGGGCGGCAATCCAGGTGCCAGAGTCCATATCCAGCCCTTTGCCTCCATCCCGACAACCCTCTTCGCCCGCGAAACAGCCTCTCCCGAGCCCCGACCGAGCTGTACTCGTTCCGCGGCGCACACGACAACCCTCGCAAAGCCCCCCATAGTAGTTGTACCGCACCATGACCGACGTATCTGAGAAGCAGCAGCCGCCTGTCGCTGCCCCTGCCGCTGACGATGCCGCCGCTGCTGTCACTCCTGCTTCCGAAAACACGGATGCCGCGCCCGCAGCGCCCGCCTCCCCTGCACGGAGCGACAAGAGCAGCGATAGCGAAGGCAAGAACGTACGGGAGAAATTAAAGGACACTCAGATTGATGCGCAGGCCCCATCATACCCCGCGTCCGGCTCCGACCAAGCTCTGAACAACGCACCCAACGGCAGCGCCAAACCAGGAGATCATCAGAGCGTTTCAGGCTCGGACAGCGAGCGCGGACGGTTACGGCGAAAGCGCAGCCGCGAGGACTTTGAAGACGACGCCGAAGCGGACAAGCAGCCGGAGAAGAAGATCGAGCGACACACGCGCAAGCGGTCGAGAGACATGACAAAGGACGTAGACGCCGACATGTCTGCCAAGCCTTCTGGTAACCCTATTACGAGTATCAAGGAGAGCGATGCAGACGAGCACATGGCATCGCCCAGCAAGACCCCGACGACTACAACTGACAAGGCGTCTGGCTCCGGCACTAGCCCCAAGCACAAGCGCACGCGCGACGAAGCCGAGAAGGATGCAGAGGATACGGCTGATGGGGCTGAGGCTGCAACTGCAAATGGCCAGCCGGATACCAAGCGATTACGAGATCAGGATGGATCCAAGCCTAGTTCGGACACAGTCGAGTCAAAGGCAAAGGTAAAAGAAATTACACGCTTTCCATTACGGCAAGATTAACTTTGATACTAGATACCACGCGGAAGTGGATTCGCAAACACCTCTGCCGCATCACCTTTTACGGCCATGGCAGCCAAGTCCCAGGGACCAAAGAGTTCTGATAAACCCGAGTCTTTACCGCAGACATCAGACGACAAGTTCAAGGCTTCTGGTTTCGGTGGCTTCGCAGCTTCATCTACGTCTCCATTCGGGTTTGCCAGTTCCGGCTCTAGTTCACCCTTTGGCGGGGCAAGTGGAGGTAAATTGACGTCTTTCGCTGGAAAAACGGCTGCTCCAACGTTGGGTGGCAGTGGTGGCGGATTTGGCGCGCTTGCAGGCTCTGGTACCTCTGGTTTTGGTGGAAGCTCCTTTGGTGGCGGATTTGGAGGATTGGGTACTACAAAAACACTAGGATCCTTTGCAGCGCCCGGCGGCAACTTGGAAATCAAGGGTCTCAAGGAAAAGGAAAAGCCTTTTGGGGCTGCCGCAGATGGCAACTCTTCCGACGAAGAGGACGATGACGATGAGGACCCAGAGAAGGCCACAGAGAAAGAGGAGCGACAGTCCAGCCAGCCTCTTCTCTCGCAGCAGCGTAAGTGTTATGTGCACATTGACGACTATCAAGCTAACTTTTTGGAAAGCACCCGAGACTGGTGAAGAGGGCGAGCAAACCCTCTGGACAGGCCGCGCAAAGCTCTACAACATGGCCGGCGAAGGCTCAAACCGAGGATGGAAGGAGCGTGGAGTCGGAACATTCAAGTTCAACATTACCGTTGACGAGCCCAAGAAAGCTCGATTCGTCCTTCGCGCAGAGGGAACCCACCGTTTACTTCTCAACGCAGCCGTCACGCGTAAGATGGTGTTTGGCGGCGATGCGCAAGGCGAGAAGCCAAAGGACGGCCGTCTGCTCTTCAACTCGCCCAATGGGGATGGCGAGCTGGAGATGCATTTACTGAGGGTAAGGGAGTCTTTTCTTCTTCTTCTTCTTTTGTTTTGCCCTGAAGTTTATTTTGTTTTTCCAATCCTCAAGATATATATACCTATATACTAACACGACGCGCGTGCAGATGAAGGCGGAAAACGCAAAACTGCTCTGGCAAGAAGTCACAAAGGTGCAAGAAGAACAGCTGTAGGAAGCATTTTCTCTTAGCCTGTGTGATTCTCCTTCTCTGGTTTCCTCTGGTGCTTCCATGCAACAAATAGACTCGGGACAAGACTAAAGAACGTGTGTTTGGGTGTAGGGGAGTTTGGATGGATTGGTTGGTCAGTCGTGTGGGCAGGCAAGCAGACAGGCAGACAGGTAGGCAAAAGGTTGGAGGGGATGGAGAGAGGAGGGGGCAATGATTGGGAAGCTCTGTGTGGTTGGAGGGAAGGAAAAAAGATGGAAAATGGAAACATGGCTGGTCCCTGCCTTTGATACCAAACACTCATATATATCCCTTCTTCTTTTTATTTTTCCCTTTGTTTGTTTTCTTCATCATCCTCATCCTCATCTTCTTCTTCTTCTTCTTCTTCTTCTTTTCATTTGTTCACCAAACGAGAAAGGGCGATATATCCAAGTGATCTTCTTCTTCTTCTTCTCCTTCTTTTTTTGATATATTGTTCGTTTTAATCATGGTACTTTTTCTTTTTTTTTCTCCTCTTGTTCACTCGCTCTGTGATTAATTTGGATTTGAGTAACTAAAGAAGTGGGTGTGGAAGGCATATATATATATATATATATATATATATATATATATAGGGTGGTAATGGAGCTGTTAGGTTTAGACGAAGAATATAGGATGGTTAGAGAGAGAATATATGTGTGAGAAAGAGAGTGAGAGAGTGAGAGAGGGAGTGAGAGACAGAGGGAGATAATTAGATGTAGGTGTATGAATGTGTAAGGGGCTCGACCCCGGAGGGTAGTCTTAAGCTCGGGAGCACGATCGGACAGGCCAAGGTAACAAGATTGTATTCGATAGAGAGCTAAGCTCTCGGCTACGTAGCTATCTATATACAATGCTGGTTGCTAGGGTAACAATCGGGCCGGGCAGGTGGAGTAAACGAGGTCGTAGACGAGTATGGGAGGCGAAGGGCGTTCAGCCCGTTACAGAATGATAGACATGTTGTTTTTGTATATATGCATGTATGTATATGTGTGTGAATACCATCTACCTTGCTATCCCCCAAAACACTCTTCTAGCAATTAGCTCGAAGCAAAAAAAAAAAAAAAAACTCTAGCACTAGAGTCAAGAACTTGCCACGTGCTACGCGTACATCTAGCGTGACAGCTGGGGGGAAAAAAAAAGGGCGTTTGATCGCCTTGTTTGTTGCTTCGCTGGAATATTAAAGAGAGAAAAAGAAAAGGAAATATGGATGCGTTGAAGGTCTTCTTCTTCTTCTTCTTCTTCTTCTTCTTCTTCTTATCTAGTGTATAGTACAAACTTAGACCTTACCTTGATCAAGATTCCCCTCCAACCTTGTTCTTCTCACTTTTTTTTTAATTCTCGGAAAGAAACTTTATTACACCCATATGACAAGCTAGCCCCATGTCAATTTCTTTCCTTCGACACACACACATGCCCTTTCCCCCATAGCACAGTACACGGTAGGGTATACCCTGCCTTACAAGGGAAGAGGAAGAAAAAAACGAGGCATGAGATCAACATGGGGGTCCCTCAATCTATGGACCCCTGAACCGCTCACGCACCTCCCAATCGCCCCCTCCCCCCCTTTTTGCTTGTTTGTAGTCTAGTACGTTCTTTTTCTCTCTTGTTTTCCGTTTGTTTGCTGGCTTAGTGTGTAGCTAGACCCTGCGTTGAGATGGCTTCTCGCGTGGGTGTGCGTGTGGGTGTGCGTGTAGGTGCATGCGGTACCATGGTAATCTGCACATGATCATGGGTGAACTGTGGTTGAGAGATTAGTGGGCATGCAATCTGCAACGGAAATGTTGCTGTGTGATGAGTGACTGACTGGGTTCCTTTCTTTTTTTTTCTCTTCCCTGTAGAGGACACGTGGGTGGTGTTTAGGTACATGGGCAGGGTCATCTGCTGTAGGATAACCAAGGTAGAATAACCAAGTGATTGTTTTTTCTTTTTCTCCATATGCATCCCATACGCTCTCATGTAGGAGTACCATTGTATGCCATGTCAAGCTGCGGGTCTGGACGCGTATGCGGGTTCTCGAAAACAGGTTGCGCTACGGGAGTTGTACCTGGGATGGTTAGGGTCCTGGCTTATAACAGAATCGTGTCGAGGTTCGTGTTCCTGACACGTGCAAATGCTGGCTAGCAGTCGAGAATAGATGCCGGGTGGGCTGCAATGATCAGTCTTTGGAAACACGTGTGGTGTGCCGAAAATATATGTAAGATGGAGTCATGCGAGGGGTATTTTTAACCCATGCCGAAGCTTGCTTGATCTGGATGCCGATTGAACCGGAAAGTTTTCGGGGCCATGATGCTTATTGCTTTTGGTAGGTTTAGTCTGAGCCAGAAGGACCGAGGAGAAGAGCTTGCCAAGGTGTCACCGTAGGGCGCCCGGCGAGTGTCAGCTTGATCTCGGGCTTCAATCGCCCCCGAGTTCTGCATCAAAGTTGCTTTATGTAGAGAACTGATGGCACTGCGTTGTGCTCATGGCCCATGTGCACTTGCCATATCTGTGGTCACGCGGGACAGCGCTCCTACCCGTCCAGCTCCCGTGTCGCTCGCTGTTCTACTTGTGAAAGCGTCTGTATCGCGTCAAGATGCGCTGTCTGTGTTGGGTGTGAGATGGTCCCAGGTCTCTTTTTCTGCTGACTGCATAGGGGGGACGAGAGTCGCGTGGAATGCGCCGTATTTTGATCTGGAGAGGATCAGGGAACGGGGAGATTTGTGCGGCCCTTTTATCGCAGCGACGTCGGTCACCTGTGGCAGACTGGAGTCGCAGCGGTGTTGAGTGCTAAAACAGGCCATTGCCTCGATTCGTCATGCGTCTAGTGGCGATATTGCCAGGGAGGGAGGGACCAGACTGCCACGTACCCTGGCGCGTGGCCCTTGTGGGCAGTGTGTTATTGGGGTGGGGGAGGGAATGTTGAGACGGGAAAGAGGTGTCGTGGGCGAAGGGAAGGAGCGAGGCTCGCGGGAGTCAGGGTCGGGCAGGCGCGAGTCGTTGCTGGGAGGAGCGAGGTGGGAGGACGGAAGGCGCGACGGGACGGGCGGGGGGCTGTAGGGTCAGGGTCATTGTGCAAGTACTACACTAGGAGTAAGAAGCGGTGCAGCGCAGTGCAGAGCGAGCGGAGCCGGCGGGCGTGCACAGCGCTGGGGGGGGGGTGCGTGGTGCTGGGTGCTGGCTGGGTGCTTGCGGAGGGGGGGCGGCACAGAGGCCCGTGGGCTCAAAACAAAACACGGCTGGGTGGGTGGCCGGGTGTTGGCAGGCTGGCGCGTAGGTGTAGTGCTGTATATACCTGCACATGGCGGCTGCATGGCGGCGAGGCAGGCCAGGCCAGGCCCCCAGCTGCACGCCGTTTTGGTGATGACGTTTACGGGTGGCGAAGCCGTGTTTCAGCTGCAGCAGCGACGGCCATGGCGTTGTTTATTCGTCGCCGCGCCTGCCTCGCCGCCCTGCCCGCCACGCCGCCGGCCCCCGCATCGCCCGGCCCCCAGTCGGACGCGGCGACTGCCCATGGCCAAGCCAGGCAACGCTCCACCCGCCTGCCCACGGCCGCGTGCAGGCTCGCCGCGCAGCCTTGCAACCACAACGGGCGCTGCAACACGACGCCGCCGCCGCTGCCAGTGCCAGTGCCAGTGCCAGTGCCTGCGCCCGCCCGCCGCCGCCGCTCGTCGTCGCCGTCGCCGTCGCCACGCTCGCCCTCGCCCTTGCCATGGCAGACAGCGCTTGGACCGCGGGCGAACTTGATCTGCGCGCGCCTGCAATCTGGCCGGCACCAGGCCCCGCTGGGCTAGCGCCGCTGCAAGGCGTGGGTCGCGCGACCGCTGATTCGCCGGCACCCCCCTCGCTGCCTGCCTCGAGCAATCCGCTGCTGCCGTTTCTCCTCGTCACATCTACGCCCAAACCCCCTCAGGGCGTCGCATTCCTGCTGCTCCTCCATTGTCGTCCTGGTCCTCTTGATGCCCGGCGCCCATGGCCTCCGCTGCGTCCACCCCCCCCAGCCGTCTCGTCCCCCTCTCCCCCCCGCGCACCATCAGATGGCCCCGGGGGAGCGGCGGCCGCCACGGCGACGCCAGCCACATGCTGATTCTTGACGCCGCGCTTCTTGTAACCCCTCGGTGACTAATGTCTTCTAGCCTTCACTCCTGGCCATGGCCTTGGGTGGTGCACAGACCACGCGCCCTAAGCCGTTCTCGCTCACCAGCGTCGGGGCCATTCATTCTCAGGACATTCGCACGCTCGATTCTCCACTGCCATTCTGACTCCCATACCGCACCACGCCCTCGTTGCACTGCGACTCTCTCGCTGGACTACTAACGTCGCAGCTGCTCCCGCCCCCGCCCTCGCCCTCGTCGCCCTCGCCACTGTGCGCGCGCCGCCTTCTTTGTGGCCGCTGCCCCCCTCCCAGCCGACTGCTCCCTCCGAAGCCGCCTCTCGCCAACCCGCCCCCTCGACACCCTGCCTGGCTGCTGGCGCACTGCATCCCGCCCAGCACACCGTCTCAATAGCCTCGATTCATGATAGCCTCTCGACAGAGCCCCCTCAGTGACGTCTCAGAGCCCGTGTTGCCGTCCTTTGCCATCGTTGCCCGCGCTGCAACCTGACACGCAGCCCTCTTGTTGCCAGCCGCGACCGCTCTCCCAGCGCTCACCCGCCTCCTCACTCGAGCTCTCTCGTTGGCGCTGTTCACCACGTCCGTCTCGAGTCGCTGCTGGTAGCCCTGCTCTCTCGACACGCGTCTTGGGCGTCATGCGATCCCAACAACACGCATCTTGAGCACCACAAAACACACACACCACACAGTACAGAGCCTGCTTGCCAGAGTATGACAGACGTCTCGGCGGTCCAGGCGTATGCTGATGCTCAGCCGACTCCCCTCGCCCTCTACGGCGGCCCTCCGCCGCCCACCTTCGCCCATGCCTCGCCGCCCCTAGACGGCGTCATCGAGGAGGAAGAGTCATCCACAATCAAGTGCATCTGCGGCTATGCTGACGACGACGGCAACACAGTGCTGTGCGAGAAGTGCGACACGTGGCAGCACATTGTGTGCTACTACGAGTCTGCTCAGCATGTCCCCGACGTGCACGAATGCGCCGACTGCCTGCCGCGTCTCGTCGACGCAAAGAGCGCCTCTGAGAAGCAACGCATCCGGCGAGAGATGCACAACATCGGTGAGCGCAAGGGCAGGCCAAAGGCATCTGCCAAGAACCCCAAGAAGCGACCCAAAGACTCGTTAGCTCCGGTGCAACCCAACGCATGGCCGACGCAAACCAACGGCGATCTCCACTATACCCCTGACCGCAAGAGCGGAAGCCCACGAGACCAGCCGCCTCCAAGCAAACGGCCCAAGACGAACCATCGCGCCTCTGGATCCATGAGTCTCGTTAGCCAGGCCCCGGCCCTTGCACCCACATCGCGGAAACGCGGCGCATCCATCGTGCTCAACGGCCACAGCCCCGTCAAGTCCCCCTCGAATCCCGAAGCTCCCGTCGAGGACTACTCGTACGAGTTTATGCATCTCTACCGGCAGCCTGAGCCGCCCTCTGCCGAGTCCAACTCGTACACGCGCATCGATGTAGCTAACGACATTGCCATGTGGCTCCAGGACCCAGAAGCCCTGGCCGAAGCAAGCGGAGGCAAGAAGCCACAGGACATTTTTTCACGCATTGATAGCACCATACAGGATCTCGAAACCAAAACTGCGCCAGAAATCGTGAAACAGACAGATGTCGACTCGGCTATACTAGCGCATGGCCTGCATCCCCAGTGGCATTTCATCACCGCAGAGACGCCAGTGCCGGAAGGCGGCTATGTGGGCGAGCTCAAGGGTCTCATCGGTCGCAAAACCGACTACTATGCGGACCCGTCAAATAGGTGGGATTTGCTGCGTCATCCCGAGCCTTTTGTCTTTTTCCCTCCCCACCTGCCCATCTACATTGACACGCGGCGCGAAGGCAACCTGCTACGATATGCTAGGAGGAGCTGCAACCCCAACATGTCCATGAAGATCCTCATTGACTCGAGCAACGACTACCACTTCAGCTTTCTAGCCACACGCGAAATTAGCCCCGGAGAAGAGCTGACGGTTGGCTGGGACATTGACTCGGAGGTGCAAAAGCAACTGGCCAAGGTGGTTACCAACGGTGCCAAAGAAGGCTTCAGGAGAATCCAGCCCTGGGTCTCGTGTGTCCTCGCAAACTTTGGCGGCTGTGCTTGCGACATTTCCAACGGCAACGAGTGCCTCTTGGAGCGTGCCCGTCGCAACACCATTACAGAGCCAGCCGCCCTCAAGACCAAGAGCAAGAAGATGAAGAAATCACAAATATCTCCCACCAGCACCGGCCATGCGACCAACAGCCGCGCAGGCAGCGAATCGGCCAACCGCGACGCCGTCGACGATGACCAACTAGATGCCCATTCTACGTCTGGTTCACACAAATCAAGCAGTCGCGACATTACGCCCGCAACCCACGTTTCCTTGGACGGCGACCTCAAACTATCGGAGCGTGAGAAGAGGAAGATCCAGCACCAAGAGCTTCTATTCCAGAAGCTCGATCACGACGAGCACAAGGGCAAGAGGAAGCGTACGAGCGCTGGATCTAACCTCAATACTCCAAGCGCCCCATCCTCGGTAAGACTCGCTACACTTTTTCCGACTGATGTTTCTAATTCAAAGTCACAGAGACGTTCTGGACACCCCGAGCCTTCGCCGTCAGCTCGTCATCGGGAACACAGCCACGGTGTCGCTCGCAAAACCTCTGGCAGCTCCACAAAGACCAATGGACGCACGCCATCAAGACCAAAGCCCGTTTATGTAGACGCATCGACACAGACGGCCGATGACGAGAACGTGAAGCCTCAAACTTGCGTTAAGCCACGCCAGTTGAAACCTCCCATGTCGTTCAAGCGCAAACTTTTGCAGCAGGCCCAAGAGGATAAGCTGCAGCGCGAGCGAGTCCGGTCCACGTCGGTAAAGAGGGAGGCCAGATCGCCAGCCTTGAAGGACGTGTCTTCGAACAAACCTTCTCCACTTCCGCCGTCACCGCCACTCGAAGAGCCTTTGGCCATGGATACGTCGACAGAACCTCTACCCGACACGGCACACAAAGAGCTCACACCTGCAAAGGAACCCACGCCTGAACCTTCAGTAGACATTGAGATGACGGATGCTGAAGTCTCTGCCCCCATGCGCCCAGAACCAAAGACGGAAGAGCTACCCGATGCGCCCAGACCAGAGACTCCACGGGAAGCTTCGTGTCCGCCCACCCAACCACACGCTCCACCGTGGTCGGCCTCGACGCCAGCCGAGCCGTCGCCAAAGTCCGTCTCAGCCCCCGCACCACCGTGTGCTGATGTGGAAGTGGAAACTCCGGCAAAGCCGGATCCCGTCAGCACGGCCAGCAACCCTGTTGTTGCTCCGGCATCGACACCCGCACCTTTGACTGAAAATAACGTTGCGCCGTCGCCGGGTGCATCGACAATCGCGTCTCCCTTCTCCCCTGCTGTCAACAATGCTGTCAAGCCGACGCCGGCTCGCAAGAAGCTCAGCTTAAGTGACTACACTAACCGCAATCGCAAGACCAAGTTGGCGCAGACACAGTCGACTGGTACAAACGCCACGCCACCACTGGCTCCATCGCAATCCACAAGCTCGCCAACCCTATCTACGGCCAGCCTTCCCAATACCAACTCTCCACCGCCCAAGGCCGTGGAACCTGTCCTAGCACCCGTAGCAGAGGAGACGAAGCCTGCCGAGGTATCTGTTGCACCTACCATAACGGCTACTTCTACTTCGACATGAGCGACATGATTCACGATACCCCTGCTCTTATTTTGCCACCAGTTTCACGGGCCGCCGGGCGACTCGCATGGTCCTCATCTCCCTTTTTTGGAGTGTAACAATATGTAATGATTACAAGTCAAACGATTTTTTCATTTCTCCATCAGTTCTTTTAACAATTTTTTCTTTCATATCCAAACGACTTGAAGTGTTCGGTCGAACGGGTGTTCTTTTCTTTTCTTTTTTTTAAACATTATGTGACGGGAGGGCGCGAGAAGAAAGAACCAAAGAGAGTGAGAGAAAAAAAACCAGGATAAACACTCAGGTGCCATGAGAGTCTTGGCTTAGGGCGTCGTCGGCTGTTTTGCAATTGGCAATGTCAAATGAGGGAGGGAGGGAGCGAGGCGGCGGATGTGTTGGGCTATAAGCGGAAAAGAAAAAGTTGGGAGGGATGGGCAGCCCCGTCCTTTTTCTCCGTTTTTTTTTTGTTTTTTTTGTCGCCCAGAGCAGTCTTGGGAGAGTTGTTATAGGGTTCTAGGGCTGTGTGGTGGTTGGAGGGGGGTGAAGACATATTGATATGCCATTCTCTGTCTCTCTCTCTCTCTCTCTCTCTCTCTCTCTCTTTACCCCCCCACACACATACTCAAAGTAGGCCGAGAGGCATGGCCAAAGAAGAAAGAAAAAAAATCTAAAGAAATCAATTACCCCCTTCTTCACACTATTTATTGGGCTTGATGAATCTTTTTCATGTTGGTGTTTTTTTTTGTCTGAGCCAGTACTGTACTGTACTGTACTGTACTGTACTGTACTCGTTCTCGATATCAACAAGTAGAGAGAGAGAGAGAGAGGTACAAGAGGATAATACATACTGTACCACAACCAAGACTCACATGGACACCAACCTAACAACAAACATCATGGTTATTTATTACCGCTACCTCTTCCTCCTACTTTATCCATTCATTGTAATTAACCCCTTCTCCTTCTCCTTCTCCTTCTCCTTCTCTTCCTCAATCTCCTCCTTCTCTTCCTACACAAGCCACACACACACACGTCCCATGCCCATCTCCCTCTCCATCCCCCAACCACAGCCATCTTCACCATCATCATCATGACGCGCGCCCGCGCCCTTGATACACCGAATCAAAATAACTCGGCACGAGTTCCGAAGTATCTGGCTCGTCAACACTGGCAGCTACGATACTTGTCGTTTTCGCATTCGTAGTCGACGCCGTATTCGTGGTTGGTATTGCTGTTGTAGTTGTATTTGTTTTTGCAGTAGTAGTGTTGTTGTTGTGTTGAGGAGGAGTGGTTTTGTGGTTTTCGGGTTTGGCTTGTTCGCTGGTGGTGGTGGTGGTGGTGGTGGTGGTTGTCATGTCTTGGGTGTTGTGCGGTGTGGGTGGAGCTGGAGGTAGAGCTGTAGCGGTATTGGTGTTGGGAGCGGCAGCAGTGTTCGCAGTAGCATTGGTATTGGTAGCCGGTATAGCCATGGTGGTGCTAGCAAGACCAGATGCAGATGCAGCGTCTAAACCACCGCTACTAGACTCCGCAAATCCCTTATGTGTAGGCGAGTCGCCCGTTGGACTGAGTTCATGCGGCGACGACGACGACGGGAGCTGCTGGTGGTGCTGGAAGAAAGCTTGGTGTGGGATTGTTGTATGTTTTGGCGTTGTTGCTGTTGTGGAAAGAGGAGGAGGTGGATATGGGGCTGCGAGGTACAATGGTCTTGTTACTGGTGACGAGGTGTGGTTGTATCCTAGGACGGAAGAGTACGTTGCGTGATGAGGAGCTGGAGGGTAGTGTTGATGATAGCTACCGTTTCTGGTGTCTGTCGCGTGTGTGCCCGCTGGCGGTGCTTCATGCGGAGAATGATGATTATGATGAGGATGATGGTGGTGGTGGGGATTATGGTAATAGTACTGTTGATGAAGTGGGTTCTCAGTCGCCGTCATGTTCGCCCTGTGACTTTGCTCCAGCATTGCCGCGCTGCTTTTCCCACTGCCGTGGATTCCCCAACGCCGGCTACCGGGTTTCCGGCTTACTTCGTTGGCGAGGCTGGTGGTGCGGCCCCAGAAGAAGAAGAAGAGTGCAGCGACGAAGATGATGGACGATCCGCCGACGACGATGCCGACAATGGCGCCTGTGGAAAGCCCCTTTTCGTCAGCTGGTTTCCCAGTGTCAGTGTTTGCCGTGGCGGAACTGGTAGCTGGGTTACTTGCTGAGGGGCTTTCGTCGGGAAAGGGTTCGCCTGGGTTAAGCATATATGTGCTGCTTAACGCTAGCTGCTGCTGCTTTTGCACACTCATCGACGCATTGGGGTTAATGGCGCCTACCATGCCGTATGTCAGACAGCTACCGGGGGCAGAGCAGTAGAAGAATATGGGGTCGGTGTCGTTGATAAGGATGCGGTAGGTAGGCGGCGAGGAGAGCACCGTGTCGACGGTGTGGAAGCCAGCGAAGAAGCCAGTTTTCGAAGCCCCGGTCATCTCGTAGGGTATGCATGGGAAACCGTATTCTGCGCGGACGACACTGTGATTACGCGGGTAGAAGGCGAATTCAATTGTCTGTTCGCGGGTTAGCACCGTGCTTTACATGTCAAAGAAGGGATCGGGAAGGACTAGGGGATGAGGTAGCAGACCAACTTACATCACCGATATTGGCCGTCGTCACCTCAGGCTTGAATTTATGGTCTGCCAGGCCGACTTGGATGGTGTATGTTTGTGCAGGCGCTGAGTTTGTCGGGCTTGGCTGATCGGGTGCTATCGACGATGTTGTAGGACTTTCAGTGCTGGATGCAGGGTCGTCTTGTGCCAGACCTGTCGGAAGATGGATGACCACAACAAGAGACAGAAAGACTGTATGCAACCAAGACTGGGACCTCGGCATTTTGAAAACCTTATCCGCGATTGCAAAGTTCTCGAGGCGGATTCTCCAGCCGTTCTTCCACAATACAAGACAGTGTGAGATCAAAGAGAAGAGCGACTCCAGCCCCAAGAAAAACACGATATTGAAGGAACATAGTCGCTGCTCACATCCCTCGTACACCACGGCAGTGGCAGCATAAGCAAGGACTCACAAGCGAAGTAGGCAGCCAACAATGTCAAAGAATATCCAGGATGGAACAGGTACCTGAGAGGTCTGGTCGTGCGTAGGCGCGGTTATGGCGCAGGAAATGAGTCTCCATTTGCTAGCGATCAACGCTATTCAACTTTCGGCGCAGCTGTAACAAAGAGAATGCCTCAACGGGAAAGGGCTCGGTGATCTCATGCGGGCGCCGCACACCAACAAAGACAATAATACAAAGCGTCCCGTCATTGCGCGTGAGCTAGCGTTGAATCCAGAATGGTGACCGGCTTTTATCGATATTCAAAAGTCGATTGAGGTATTCTGTGCCGCCAGCGCCGTTGGCCATGCTTATAGAGATTGCCGAAGATGTTGGAGATGGACAAGGGTTTTGGACTTCGGCCTGTATTCCCCCACATGCACAACTGCAGCTGCCGCAATGCCCGAACGCGAACCGCTGGATGTGGACTCTATCTGCAAAGGTCAGACGCAACTGCAAATTCACAGCACTGTTGTCTGCAATGTTGAAGACGCGAGATGTATCGACACCAGAACACTACGTGCAGTTAAAGTATTCAATTTTTTTTTACCAATCTACTATCCACAATTGAGTAGAAAATGAGAGGAGTAGTCCAACAAAGCGTACCTTGTCGCAATAATACAGCCCCGTTTTGGCCTGGTATATTTTGTACTAGTATTCGCGTAAACTCGTAAGCTGTCCATTACACGCCAGCATATTAACCCCTGTTCACAAAGCAGCCTATTCGCGTTTTCCAGTTAGACGAGGGATTGGAGTCGGTAACGTCGACTGCATTTCAACTGCTGTTGTTGCGATAAAATGTCTCAATGAAGACCGGGATCACCAAATGGATCGTTGCTAGAGGAACTGGTAGACCCAGAAACATAGCCCGAAGGCGCGGCGGAGTGTTGTTTACCGCCTATAAAGGCTGGGTCTGGTAATGGGTTCCAGATGGGAAATCCTTCTGGAGGCTGAGACTCTCCTACTGGCTTGCCGCGAGCGTAATCGACGAGGCTGCCGTTGATACCGGTAAGTGCCCAAGCAAAGACGGCGACATCGCGAATGCTTCTCATGAAATTGTTCTGGAATTCCAGAGAAGGTGCCGCCTGTGCCATGGCCGGGTGTCGCGCGCCCAGAGGGTACTGAGGCATCTGGGGTGGCGCCGGATGGAAGACGGGTTGCGTTGCCCAGGGAGCGGCAAAGATGCCATTGTACTGCTGAGTTGGCTGAGCAGTGGGCAGGGCGCCTGGTAGCATGGGGCGTGCACGACGCAGACACACGACCAGGCCGTCCGAGGTGCAGGAAATGACGGCCTCGAGTTCAATTTGGTCGTCACGGGCTTCGGAACGCGGCGAGCTTGCAGAGGATATGGATGAGCGAGGCCCCGAACCCCCAAACATTGCCTGGTGGGTGTTGGAGCGATAGCTGGGGTGCTCTCTTGAATGGGAGCGTGAGGCCGAGGGCTCCGCACTGTGATTGGCGCTATGGTTTGGATTGGAGAGTTGTCTGGGGCTTGCACCCTCTGATGCGGGTGGGACGCCGAGGCCTACCCCACCCTCTGAGTCGTCATCCGAGCCAGTCACGTCGGTCATCACATCGTCCTCGCTCTCCGACGAGGTGGCCTCGGGTGCATCATCCTGACGTGGGTCCCGGAAGAAGAAGCGCATGTATGCAATCGAGTCGTTGCCCTTGGCCGACTCGAGACAGCGTACGGCGTCTTCAAGACAGTTTGGGGCTATGCAGTAGTAGAAACTGCGGCCCTTCATGGCCTCGCCCGAGATGCCGATGATCTGCTCTATGCCGCTGGTTGCGTACATGACAGTCAGGGTTCGAGTAAATCTATTGAGGAACAGGGCGGCCCGGGGCTCATGGGTCTGATCCTCATGGCCCAGGTCAAACTTGGTAGAGAGGTGCGACAACATGTGATAACGGGGGTCTTTTGGAGACGAGGCGAAGAGTTTCCGCACTATCGGTGCCTCGACTGCACGTTCTGATTGGGCAGAGTTAGAATTACACAAGCAAGCCAATGCAGTTAGAAGCTTACTCTGGCTCTGCATGCCCTGTCTGTAGACACTGGTGCAGCAGACGAGGACATCGTAGACAATGGAGAAGCAGCATTCACAGCCAACCCATTCTCCCTGGCGGTTTTTCAACCGACAGTAGGACAGGACGGCGGCCTTGTCGAGCCTGACGCCGCGGCTGTGCTGTGCTTTGGCGAGGGGAAGCTCGTCTGGATGGAAAAAGTGCCACACGGACCTGTTGACTACCTCGTCGGGCGTATGGCCGAGGATGTCGACAATCGAGTCTGACGAGTAGAGGATGTGGGCATCGTCGGAGAGGTCTATGGCTGCTAAGCGTTGGGCGGGTGGAGACGGGGTGGAGGAGACATACCATGGATGGTGATGAAGGTGGTATCCATTGCGGCAGGCAGGCGCAGGGAGGAGCAGAGGACTGGAGCAGTGTATGTATGTGTGTGTGTGTGTGTGCGTTGTGGACCGTCGCTCACCAGTGTCGCGCAGAGCACGTCGAATCTAATAATTCGGTCTGGGAGGGTGGTTGAGCGACTGAGGCGAGGGACGGCGGGCGGATCAAATAGGCAGGGTCCAGGTGGGACGAAAACGCGGTTGCGACAGGGCCGCGCACAGGACGAGCCGGGGTTGGGGGAACGCAGCAAAGCTGGTGCGACGGCGCGCAAAGCGAAGGCTGGGGGAGAGAGTGAATGGAAGGGGTCGACTGGCTGACGGGGGAGCGAGTCAGTTGCAATGATGTAATGCGCGATCACGACGTGCGCGCAGTGTGCCCCTCACCCGCGTTGTCGCAGAAGCGAGCAGCGTAGGCGAAAATAATTTACCAGGCGTAGGGGGGTGCGAGGAGGCCGGGAGGAGGGCGCCCGAAGCGGCTAGGCGCCAGGAGCATATGCAGCGGGCAGTTTCTGGCCGTCTTGCAGGAAGGGCTGCCCGAGGGCAGAAAGTGACGCACGCAGCCTCTGCCCCCTGCTGTTGGGTCGGGAGACGACTGCGACCGTTGGCTGTGGGTCGCAGCGGGTGCCCGGCGTGCAGGGTGGTGATGGTGGTGGTGGTGGTGGAGGTGGTGGTGGGAGCCAACGGCGGCGGGGGGGCGTCGTCAGGACAAAAGGAAGGCGTCTGGCCGTGAGTGGCAGTGGACAATGGAGGGCGGGTGGTGTGATGGAGGCGATGGTGGTGGTGGTGATGGAGGACGACGGCGATGGGTTTAAGAGTCCTGCCCAAGGCAGGCCGGTGGAAGAAGCAACGCAGGAGGGCTGACGCCGGCTCGCTGGGCGGCGGTGGCGAGGGCGAGGACAGGGCGATGCGAAACTCTTGACCTGGCCATCCACCACCATCATCACGACGGCCAGGCCAGGCCAGGCCAGGGGCAGCGGGGCGGGGCAGGCGGAAGGGGGAGCACCGGGTGTCATCTGCCAGGCCATGGGTTGCAAGCAGTGCCAGTGCCAGTGCCATGCTTGGCGGCGTGGGGTTAGCAGTGGGCGGCGGACGGCGGGGGGTGGGGAGGGTTACGCCCAGTCTCATGGTGGCCCTCAGCGAAGGCAGCTCGCAGCTGTCGTCCATCTTGGCATGCATGTGGTGGTTGTGTTTGACGGCCACGGTTGGGGGGAGGGAGTGATATGCAGGGCCGCTTGTTTGCGCGGCTACAAGCGCGGCAGCCAATCAGGGGGCGTCGGGCGAGGACGGGTGAGTCAGCAAGAGTGAAGGCGAGGGCTCCGAAGGGCGAGGGAGGGCTCGGTGCTACCCCAGCGGCGCGCACACGCACACGCACACGCACACCCAAGACCAAGACCAAGACCAAGCCAGTGCGATGCGAGTGCGATGCTGCGCGAAGCGGCAATCTCTCCGACGCCCGTTGGCAGGCGGACAGGCGACGAGCGGTGGGCGGGGCGAGGGCCGCGAGGCGTTGCGAGCGAGTCGGGAGGCGAGGGCTCAGCAGCGCAGCGCAGCGCAGTGCAGTGCAGTGCAAGTAGGGGGGGGGGGCGGGTGTAAGTATACTAGGTATTGCTATTGCTGTTGCTATAGCCATGCTGCTTAGTGTGCTCGCCGCCGCCGCCGCCGCATCATGCTCATCATCGCCTTGCCAGGGCCAGACAAAGGCGCCCCTGAGCGCCAGTCAGTTCGCATCCCACTGCCGCCACATGCACCGCTGACCGCTTTGGTGCTAGCCCAATTCTACGACGTTGACTTCTATCCCTACACCGCACCCGGCCTGGATCCTGTTTTCGCCGTCTGCGGGGGCCCCTTTGTAGGTCCCTCGTCCTCGCGCCTACTGCATCCCGCCCTGCTTATCCGCCTAGGTTGTCGTGTGCCGCTGCCTCCTCGACAAGAACAACGCCATTGAGATTCTGCAGTGGTTCGAGGACGACGAGAGCACCACCGAACATGGCTCTCCAAACGTCAAGGTTGCCCGCCCCTCCCCACTCCTGTGCCGAGCACCTGACTAAATGCACAAACCCCTTCCTCTAGCAAATGAACTACAACAGCCTGGTATGGTCCCAGGCCAAGAACGGTGACCCGCTACTGTGCGTGGCTGGCGACGCTCGTATCAAGCTGCTCAATGCGCGAACTGGTCAACTGTCGTCGGCAAGTTCCGCCCTGCGTTTCATGCCGCATCCGCTAACCCATGCATGTCACAGACGCTGATAGGCCATGGTGATGTAAGTATGCCTGCCGCAACGCCGTGTACATGTCTCACGTTGCACAGTCGGTCAACGACCTCGCCATATCCCCCGTGGATCCCACCATTCTGGCATCAGTCAGCATCGACCACAGCCTCCGCTTATGGAGTCTGGACCCAGCCCATGAAAAGCAGCCCCTCGGCGCCATTTGCTATGGACAAGGTCACAAAGACCAGGTCTTGACGCTTGTGCGTGCCTTATCAACATGACCAATCAACATGACTGACACCCGCAGTCCTATCACCCCAAGGGCCGTTACATCCTGACTGCAGGCATGGATACTAAGATCAACTTGGTACGCACTTGACGAAAAAAAAAGCGTTGAGCAGCACTTCGCTAACGGTGTCTGCAGTGGGCGGTTCCGGATGACATTAAAGCACATGCCGGTACTGACAAGCCGGCAGTGGTGCATTACCCACACTTCTCCACTACAGAGATCCATACCGACTTTATAGACTGGTGATTATCCTACCCTTGTTCCCGGTTGGCGGGCTGCAGCTACTGACGTCATCTAGCGTGCAATGGTATAATGATTTGGTCTTGAGCCATGCATGTCGCGAGGGCAAGATTGTCCTCTGGAGTATAGATCACTTTAGTTCAGACCGCGCCACTACGCCTCCCGCGCCTATACCCACATCCAGCGCAGTGGACAGTCGTACGCTTGTCACAATCCCAGTAAACTCGACGTCCAGCACACGCTCAGCCTGGGGCGGTCGTTTTCAGCGTCTTCTCCAGTTCGACTTGCCAAACACGGATCAGTTTTACATTCGCTTTTCTCTTTTTCACGAGCTTGGCCGCCATCCAATCCTAGTTGCGGGCAACGAGAAGAGCAAGACATTCTTCTGGGATCTTGAAAGACTCGAAAAGTCTGGAACGGGCGATCTTGGCATGGGAGATGATAGGACCCATGGAGGAAAAGGAGTCCCGCTCAGCCTGCCTCGACATGTCCGAGAAGACAGCGCGGGCTCTACGGGCTCTTCCGCCGTCAGTGCTGGCTCTGCTAACACCAAGACGAAGCCGAAGAAAGCAAAGGACATTGTCCGTGACTGTGGCATCTCAGACCCTTTCCGCTCCATCAAAGCCCATAAGATTATCGAGACGCCCAAGTACAAGACTTTTGCGTTCCGTCATTTTTCATGGAGCCGTGACGGCCAGTGGTGTGTTGCTGTAGGGGATTGCGGCACCATTAACGTCTTCAATCGCTGGGAGAATGGGGTACCGCCCGTGCAGCCCGACAAACCCATACCAAGCGGGTCAGAAATCAGTCTGTGAACTAGGCTCCTATAGAAATTGCTACCAAATCATGCATCGTCCGCGTGGTCAAGCCATTTCGGGTCAGGCAAATGGCGTCAGACCAGGGCGTGCTGTTTGACGAGGGCTTGCGCCTGCTTTTGCGCGAGTATGTAGATGGTCTGTCTGAGCATGAAAAAGCTCTTGTACACTCGCTTGATATCTAGTAGCTCCGTCTAGTATCCGAGTTTTATACCATTGTAGTTGAAATTGTTAGTATCAAATCTATTTATATTGGATACTTTATCTTGATAAAAGGAAATACGGTACAATCACAGCATTGTTTGATGCAAATCTATCATGGTCATGTTGATTACTTACAGAAACTATTAGAAATCCTGTGTGCTATCGGGTTCGACATTGTCCCAGCATATCACTATGACCATGGTTGAATCTTATGAATATTAATGTTTGCACATGATAAGATGGACAAATATTTCACTCATATCCCCTTTCCTAACTTGAAGAAATCACACACTTGATCATACATGTCAACATCATATGCGGAATCCTACCACCAATATAGTTGACGCATAAGGGGGATGAATAAGGGTATACACCCCATGCTCTTCACATGCATACCAAGATTTCCAAAATCCCAAATCAATAAATCCCACCCTAACTACCTGCATGCTTAACCAAGGCTCTGTATGTCTAAGCCTCAATGAATTACATTTGTATTTTTTTTCCAAGCAATCACATGATAATATTGTCATGTACGTTTATCACATAAGAACAAGCATGAAGTAGTGGTAGTGTTTCCAATACCATCTCCACTTTTTTTGTCCCGGATTCACAAAAACAAAAAAATATATACACACCTGCCGTAAAAAGAAGACGAATATCAAATCATTAGATATGGACCTATCTAAAACAGGAAATTACTTATCAAATACCCCCAAATACCCCACGTTAATCTTAAATATGCGTTTCACGTCATTATCTGTGGATATGGAGGGGTTACCCTGTACTATACCAAGGGGGGGGGTAACATAATAACACGGCTATAAGGAACAAGTGTGGGGCGGTAGGAGTGGAGAAACAAAAACGCCACAGTTTCTATAATTAAGAATACCAAGAGGTGGCGGGGGGGGGGGGAAGAAAGTGGCGCTTTTTGCATGAATCATGGGAGTGTGTGGGATTCTGGGGGTTGGTGGATTTGCGCAAACGGAAAAAACGGAACAACGGAAGACGAATATGTGGAAAAAAAAGGAGGAGGAGGAGGAGGAGGACAAGGAGGACAAGGAGGTAAGTGTAGAGGAGATGCAATGATACGCCTCACTCCGTCATAGTACATACCACATAAAGCAGTGGTAGAATCAACGAAGCACGAGATACTTGAAAAAAAAAACTGCACACAAAACAGCGAAAAGTGGAAATCTGGGACCGCGGTTGGAAGAAAAAATAACAATGTCGCAAGAGGCGAAAAGTAAATCTGCAAGCCACAGTTTTTTGTTTTTTTGTGTGTATACTCACAGCCACCGCCACAAAGCACATACTACAGTGCAGGGGTAACACCTAACTATTGGGACTGTATACCCTAGGTGTATTGCATACGCCTATACTATACTACCCACGTGCATGCATACATAGCAGGATATACCAGAACATACGTAGGTATACAGCAAGCGCAGTCAATACACAGCCTCGACAACCGAAGAAAAAAAAATCCCCCCCCCGAGAAAGATATAAAAACAAGGCGATGAAGAGAAGAAATAAAAGAAAGAGGGCTTTGCATCATTTCCGCCTCTACCTCTACTTGTGACGCTATCACGCCTCACTTTTTCTTTTCATTTTTTTTTAAATTTCTTTTTTGTTTTTCAGGCTTCGCGATGTGATTGTGCTTTTTGCGGGATACACACGTGGAGCTGCATTAGGATCTGCACTCTGGCGCCTCACTCAGGGTCTTTCTGCACCTACTTACATATTTGCTTTTTCTTTTTTTTTCTTTCTGCATCTGTCAGACTGTGAGGGGTTTCTGATCAAGGACTGTTTTTGGGTCACTGTGATAAAAG
>NW_007360247.1:887750-888863 GCF_000359705.1 Exserohilum turcica Et28A | reverse complement strand
GGGGGGGGGGGGGAAGAAAGTGGCGCTTTTTGCATGAATCATGGGAGTGTGTGGGATTCTGGGGGTTGGTGGATTTGCGCAAACGGAAAAAACGGAACAACGGAAGACGAATATGTGGAAAAAAAGGAGGAGGAGGAGGAGGAGGACAAGGAGGACAAGGAGGTAAGTGTAGAGGAGATGCAATGATACGCCTCACTCCGTCATAGTACATACCACATAAAGCAGTGGTAGAATCAACGAAGCACGAGATACTTGAAAAAAAAAACTGCACACAAAACAGCGAAAAGTGGAAATCTGGGACCGCGGTTGGAAGAAAAAATAACAATGTCGCAAGAGGCGAAAAGTAAATCTGCAAGCCACAGTTTTTTGTTTTTTTGTGTGTATACTCACAGCCACCGCCACAAAGCACATACTACAGTGCAGGGGTAACACCTAACTATTGGGACTGTATACCCTAGGTGTATTGCATACGCCTATACTATACTACCCACGTGCATGCATACATAGCAGGATATACCAGAACATACGTAGGTATACAGCAAGCGCAGTCAATACACAGCCTCGACAACCGAAGAAAAAAAAATCCCCCCCCCGAGAAAGATATAAAAACAAGGCGATGAAGAGAAGAAATAAAAGAAAGAGGGCTTTGCATCATTTCCGCCTCTACCTCTACTTGTGACGCTATCACGCCTCACTTTTTCTTTTCATTTTTTTTTAAATTTCTTTTTTGTTTTTCAGGCTTCGCGATGTGATTGTGCTTTTTGCGGGATACACACGTGGAGCTGCATTAGGATCTGCACTCTGGCGCCTCACTCAGGGTCTTTCTGCACCTACTTACATATTTGCTTTTTCTTTTTTTTTCTTTCTGCATCTGTCAGACTGTGAGGGGTTTCTGATCAAGGACTGTTTTTGGGTCACTGTGATAAAAGACTGTGATAAACTTAAGTATAGAAACTGAGTGTATTGAGTTGTTGTGTGTTCTGTCGTCTGTAGGGGCGCGAGGGCGCGCCCCTTATGAGAGCTATCGCTATTGCTTTTTGTATTAGGTAGGCCGCTAAGTATCAGCCTCGCCTAGGGTTAGGTCTTGGCGATCAGCCCTGACTGGTTGGGATC
>NW_007360247.1:880751-887300 GCF_000359705.1 Exserohilum turcica Et28A | reverse complement strand
ATAGCGTGATTATAATTAGCATATGGGGGATGGCGCAGTGGTGGAGCGCCTGGAAAATTTTCTGCTGTCTCACGTCAGCAAAGATCCAAGGTTCGAATCCTTCTCCCCTCACAACCATATTTATGGTCCACCCACATGAGAGAGTTACTCATTAAACTACCTATTCGACTGAGAGAGTTACTCGTTAAAACTTGAGAGGAAGACTCATTTAAAGTGAAAGATCTGAGAGAGTTACTCACTAAAAAAACTCTAGGCTACGAGCCTCACCTTCATTTAGATAACCCCCTACATTGTACCTACTCAATTTGTACCTAGATTAAATTCTAGCCTACGTAGTTACTTGCAGGCCTTAAGCCTGCACGTCTTATATAGCCCTTTGGGCTGAGAAAGGACGTTAAACTACAATAATAATAATAATAATAATAATAATAATAAAATCATAAAAATAATAATAAAATCATAAAAATAATGATAATAATAATAATAATAATATTAATAATAACAATATTAATAATAATAATATTCTAAGCTTGGTTATATACTTTTCGACTACGAATATACGTCTGACTCAGCGTGGATATGCGTTCTGCCCCTGATTAATTGCGTAGCACTATGCTCGAAAGTCTGCTTAGTAGTTAGAGCAGGAATAGACTTGAAGAATGCGAGCGGAGATATAAATATGTGTATGCCATTAGCACAAATAACTTTCTATTTTGCAAGTGCCTAAGAATTGTCAATTCTATTATTATCTTACTAAGAGACAAATTTCCTTCATTATCTACAATATGAAGATCCTTTCAATCGCAATTATATCTAAACTTGCTGTCATCGTGACTGCTGCAGATTGTAAGGTTCAAGCCTTCAGTCAAAGTGGTTGCGACCAAGTCAACGGTCAACCTTGGTTATGGAGGGTAAGTATGGTATTGAGTTCATATACCCATGTTCCGCAATACCATGACGTTCTAGTCTAGTCGTGCTCTATCTTGCTAATTGCTTTTAAAGTGTACTCCCACTACTAATGATCCTGCAATGAAATATGGGCCACCAAACAACAACTGCGCATTCCTTTCAGGGCATCCCCAGGATAAATATTACTGCGTGCGTATCTCATTTCAATAGTTTTATTACGCTTCTTGTAAATGCTAACAGAATTCATCAAGTGCAAAAAACCTCGATAGACTCTGTATGATAGGCTAGAGCCCTTTGCTCCCTTATCTTCTGTAACCTCGATTCCTTTCCGTACAGCCCGATTGCCGCTCAGGCAGCTAGCATATCCGCCTGCCCCTATACATAGCTACGTAGCCTAGATCTTAGCTCTCTATCGAATATAATTGTAAGGCCTTGCGTTTACTATATATACTATCCTGTGCAGAGCATCAGCAGAACGCTGATTACTCGTACCTTTTGGTTGTAGTTAGTGCAGTAACACAGTGCTACATTTCTTACAACAACCTCCTTATCTAACAATTCCTATTAGTTATAGCTCTTTAAGTCTAGTGTGAGAGGTTTGGCAGGTAGGAGCAAGAATATTAATAGTGTTCTGACGAATCCTTGAGTGTTCTTTCTAAAGATCGGATGGGAGCTTTATATACTATACAGGTCCTCAGCTTTACTAACCCGAGGGTGTGACAAGTAACAAGCAGAATTCTCTCCTTGTCGAAGGGCCGCAGGATGAAGACCTAGTGAGCGCCCTGACAGAAGGAAGTGATCTCTGGTGCGGGCACGTGACGTACTATCCACGCCAAGACGGGCCATCAGTGACAGCCGGACCCTATCTGATGGAAGGCCATTAGAGGAGAAGGAACTATCAGTGATGGCGACGAACATTCTAATGGAACGATAGAATTAATACATATAAAGGATGGACGGATTTTATTATTACACTCGTGGTTGTAACGATGTTACAGCCTCGCCAAGTACCGGACCCATGCCGGAGCTGGGTCGGAGCAAATATCCGCCGCCCTCTTCAGCAGTCAGTTGTTCTTGCGTCGGATCCGATTCGGATCCGACTAAGGACGGGTATTTATTGAGACACCTCCTGTAGCTAGCTCTGTAGACTTTTGATATCCTTTCGTATAAGGCCTATAGGTGTCTATTTAAATCAAGGCTCGTTTGATGTCCTACGCACTTCCATATGCCTCTAAGTGACACTTCCGCCAATACTGATCTGAGTAGTCTTGCCTGCGCCGTTACATTAGGTAGAACAAACGGCGACGGCGGCTAAAGTCACGTTGCAACAGCACATGTTGCGGGCATGCGCCACAGTCATTCTTAGTAGTTAGCTATTATAGGTATAGCGTCGAATTTGTTACAATAGCGTACGGCGATATCTGAGCACGCTACTGCAAGCTAGCTACATGCTAAGTACTACTAACAGCGCACGTCCTTTACGATGCGTTTTAACGATCTTGCCGTCTACGCGGAGAAACTATCAGGATGTGTACTTATTACTCTAAATCGACTTTTTAGGACTGCATTCTCAATCTTTGCTATCCTAGCTTCCTTTCTAACCTACCGAGCTGTTTGTAAAAGCGTACTATCGCGGAGGAGCAGGGGGTATTAGAGAAGAGTTAGAACACAGCATTAATAGAACGAGCGATAGCACGGCCAACAACGCGCTTTTTAGCATCGGATGCTAATATGCTAGGAGAGTAAGAGCTCTAGAGTAGATGCGCATCGCGCTTGTCTACATACAAGCATGTTGTGGGATAGTCCGAGGGTCCGGAAGAGAAAGTGTCCCGTTACACCGTGCGTCCTGGCACGCAGGGATGGACGTTACCTACTTCTTTAAAGCTTGCGCTCTGTAGTTGTCATATTTCGACGACAGCGCACATTGTGAGATATCTCTTAGCCAAATTGGCGCGGTGTAGCGTTGATGGTGGGCATTCAAAAAAGTGGATGGGATTGGTGTGGGTGGGGTGGATAAGCTTACTGAGGCCAGACTTATGAAACGTGACTGTATTTTGAAGTTTTCAGACGAGTGTGGTATCGCCCAAGGATCTGGCCATAGCACTACTTAGGTATGGCGATTACTAGAGCAAAAATGGTCTCATAAGATAATAAAAGCTGTCCCTACTAGCCAGCAGCCCGCTTGCATAGTATACGCTGCAATTTAGATAGATTCAGATGGTGTTGTAGGCCGTAGCCCTCTCGTAATCATAAAACGAGACTCATCACGGCGTTAAGCTGGATATACGGCACGGAGCTACTTAAAAGCACTTATAGAAGGGATACTACCTAATTATAGCGCTAGCGAGCTATTTATGCGGGATAACGCGCGTATCTACAACGCTCAAATCCCACAGCAGTGGTTGAGAATTCATGGGATAGAAACAACCGACTGGCCACCATATTCTCCTAATCTCAACCCTATCGAGCACCTCTGGTGGGCACTTAAAAAAACTCATGAGCTTTATCCCAAGTTTGAGTATATAGGCGACACAAATATTAAGTGGGAGTAGTTTGAAAATGGGTTGCGCGAGGCGTGGTCAGCCATAACTACCTGATTCTTTGATTACGAAGCTAATTTTGAGTATGCCGCGCCGCCTCGCCACTGTCCGTAGAGCAAAAGGGTATCAAAAGATATTAAGATCTATAGCTACAATTTGGTTATTTAAAATTCTTCCTAGACATATTTTGGTGGAGTTGGCACGGCGTTGAAATTGTGGAAAAAAGTGGTGATGGTAGCCCGAGCGCTTAGCTGCACAGACTTTTAGAGTGTGACTGTGTTTGTTGTGATGGAGCAGTGCTATTGTTTGGTGGGATGCTTAGGTAATGGGGACACAAATTATTTTTGATCGGGTGGGGTGCTCAGGCTCCTAAGATAATGCCTTGGCCTGCGTCATACGACGTAACAAAGCCCCCCGCCACAGGACAGTAATTTCCTCGCCTCTTCACGCACACACTCACTGTCTCGTCCGATCCTATGGAAAACTGGCTGAAACAATCTGGGGCGTCAGGCTTAAACGGCCCCGAGCTTGCCGACTTCTTGGATACCGGCCGCGGTGTCAGAACGCGGAGGCGATTCGAGGAAGGAGAAAAAATTCTCACCATTCCACATCGCGTTCTCTGGACAGTCAAACACGCATATGCTGATCCACTCCTTGGGCCAGCCCTTCGCTCTATGCGGCCGCCCTTGTCTGTCGACGACACCTTGGCTACGTATATTCTCTTTGTCAGATCGTGTGGGTCGGGATACGATGGACTGCGAAGCCATGTGGCGGCGCTGCCTGCAAGCTATGCTTCGAGCATCTTCTTTACCGAGACTGAGCTGGAAGTTTGCGCGGGAACTTCGCTCTACACTACCACGAAGCAGC
Source organism: Exserohilum turcica Et28A (assembly GCF_000359705.1). Taxonomy (NCBI): domain Eukaryota; kingdom Fungi; phylum Ascomycota; class Dothideomycetes; order Pleosporales; family Pleosporaceae; genus Exserohilum; species Exserohilum turcicum. Next base: position 882,984 of record NW_007360247.1, on the reverse strand, counting down.
TAGATCGCCAGATCAAAGACGATTATAAGAGATTAGTAGCGCGACTGTTTGGACGACATCGAAAACTGTTTCCAGCCGACAAATTCACCATCAAAGATGTAGGTATTGCAACACACGGAAAATGCTGTGAATCAGTTACTAACACTTATTTCCTATCTTTCAGTACAAGTGGGCTCTCTGCACCGTATGGAGTCGTGCTATGGATTTTCAGCTACCCGATGGAGATTCAATTCGACTTTTGGCCCCCTTTGCGGACATGTTGAACCACTCGTCCGAGGTTAAGCAGTGTCACGCCTACGATGCCCTGTCTAAAAATCTCTCTATTCTTGCCGGGAAAAACTACGAATCAGGAGATCAGGTACGTCCGTCTTGTTTTCTAATGCTACTACATAATTAGTACGCTTACCTAGAGGTGTTCTTCCAGGTTTTCATTAATTATGGGCCTATTCCAAACAATCGCCTTTTGCGTCTCTATGGGTTTATCATGCCCGACAATCCCAATGACAGCTATGATCTCGTTCTCATGACGCATCCCATCGCGCCATTTTTTGAGCAAAAGCACAAACTCTGGTTATCGGCTGGGCTCGATTCGACCTCTACCATTTCTCTTACTCTCACTGATCCGCTACCAAGAAGCGTCCTTTGATACCTCCGTATTTAGCGGCTGCACGAATCAGATCTTGCTATCATAGCGGCTCATTAAAGCGAAGCTGCAGTTGAGAAAATCAGCGATTTAAACGAAGTGGAAATCCTGCAGTTTCTAGTGGAATCAATTACTAGTCTTCTCGACGGTTTCGGAACTCAACTCGAAAAGCTGGAAGAGCAACTCGCAGAAGGGTTCTATTCCCCGGGAGGGAACACATGGTCGGCGGCGCACGTCAGCTTGGGTGAACAGCGGGTGTTGAGGTTGACGAGAAAGACAGCGGAGGATTTGTTGGCGGCGGTAGAGAGCGGAAGTGGAAATGGGAGTGGCCTGTTGTCGGCACCGGCCCAATGCGCGAATTGCGAAAATGTTTCTGTGCAGTTGATGCAGTGCGGAAGGTGCAACAAGGTCATGTACTGCGGGCGGACGTGCCAGGTCGCCCATTATAAAGAGCACAAGGCGATGTGTCGGGCTACATCAGCTAAGAATGGTTCTAACAGGAATTAAAAGAGAAGTTTTGACTAGCCTGTAAACAACCTTCGAAAGAAAACCTTAAGCCTAACTCCTACTACAACACAAACTTTGTGCAACTTTAGTGTTCGCTAGACGAACTAAGATGCATGGCTATAGATTGTAGGGGAATAGAAGCGTTCGATGTAGTAACATCTCTAATAGTTGAAGATGGGTCAGCCTTTTCCATCAGCCTTTTAAGGCAGTGTTCAAAAGCTTAAGCAAGCTAGGCCTCCACAAACTGGAGTAGCTATGTGGGGCACTCGTATTTGTTGCGCTCATAGATATGGGCTGGCAACAAAGAAAGCGAAGTATATCCACCAGTGTCTCACTTGCTGTAAAACAGACAAACAGACAGGCTTCTTCCATCTAAGCTTCTGTTCTAACCATTTTCGGCGCTCTTAATATTAGGCTAGGTATGCGGGTTTGCCTAGTTGACGTAGCAGTAGCAGCAAAGTAGGTTAACTTAGTCTAGCAAAGCGACAATAGCATTATATAAGTTGCCAAAGGACAATTAGCTGATAAGGGGGCGGCTGATACTTCCTCCGATCCGGCTCTAGGATTGGCCTGATGCTTAGCGAGGTTGTATTATTATTATTATTATTATTATTCCATTAGAGTCTATCTGCAGTCAGTGACTATGTAAGACTTTGGCCAGAGGCCGTTCTAGGTACAATTTGTTTAAAGTGAGAGTGTTCTCTGTATAGTACTGCTATTGTGCTGCGGTTTAGTCGCTTCTAGCTGCGCTTAAAGCAGACTCCAGTTGCTGAAGAGCAGTTTAGTAAACAGGAAGAGATGTTAGACAGCAAGGGCTGTCTTCCAGCGAGCTCTTTTAGGGCTAAGGAAGTAACTTAGAAAGTTTGTTAGTTATTATTGGTTTTAGGTAGTGTCTCTCTGTTCTCGCTATTTTTAGTTATCTTGTTCTTGGCCTAGATGCCAGCCTCTAGTCCCTACTCTAGTTTTAGCAATGAAAGCTAAAGTCGCCTCTCTGCCTTTGCTAGTGTGGAGGAGTAGTTGGATTGTTAGGTAGTTCTCGCGAAGAGTTGCTTTTAGCGCTTGCCTTTCTATGTTGTAGTGCCA
>NW_007360247.1:831815-873068 GCF_000359705.1 Exserohilum turcica Et28A | reverse complement strand
CTGAGACGAAAGGATTTGGCCCAGGCAATTAGGCTAATTGGGAGGCCTAGCTTTCTTAGCGTTTGGAGGAATTGGTTGTGAGATACGTGGTCAAAAGCTCCTTTAACGTCTAAGAAGACTGTGGAGGTAACGTATCCTCGCTGCTTCTGGTGCTGGACTTGGTCTACTAGTAGTAGGGCTGCGTCTAGATAGGCGTGTATAGGACACGTATAATCAGCGCACTTTCTCTTTCAACTCTAGATATCTCGACAGCGCGAGGGATCTAGAACGTCAGAGTAGTTGCAAAAGAATCGCAGTAGGCGGTTGCCTTAGATGCGAGATTTTGAGAGCTTTCTGAGATTTTCGAAAGTTGGTGTGTGGTGTGAAACTTTTGCTACTAGATTGTTGTCCAAACGGCGAGATGAAGACTGAACCTGGGAGCAATACAATCAACCAAGATGCATGGCCTTGTTTAGGCGCTATAAGTATTGACCGCCTGAATGTGCTTATATTTTGGGAAAGTTCATGGCTTTCAACACGTGAGTACCATGCACTTCGTCAAGATGGAAATCAGGGGTGGCTTGTCCACGCTCGAGGCGAAAACGAGCTACTCATTTCCTGGGAGCCTACCATTGAAAGGAAGTCAACTCAATCCTCCCCCCAAGACCTACTTCATGAGTTTCCTATAGAGGTCCGAAAAGATCGACCTGGTTTGCTTGGGTATGTCGCGGCGAAGGCTTTACCCCCATATTTAAACGCGGGTAGCCGTTTCCCAGCATTTCTAGCATACTGGAAAGTCGCTCGAATGACCAAGGGTCTTTTTTATTATCTACAGCAAATTTATTCCAGCCATTGGGGCTACATCGTTCACAAAGAGTTAGACAAAGTCTGGATACAGTGGGAACCTACGTGGGTGGTTTACGAAAATTTGAATGAAAGTAAGAGAGAGCAGCTCTTACAGATATCCCACGATCCCGAGGCTATATTGCATCGCTTCCACAAGGCAATTGTTCACTACTCCATGCGCTCAATGGTAGTGAGGAGAATAAGTAAGAGAACAATAAATTAAAGGGGGCTATCTACGCTTCGTTGCTAAATCCGTATCTGTATGAATATATGTGCTGCAAATACTAACTTCAGGAAGAATACAACTACTCAATATAGCAGATGATTCATAAAGTAAGTAAAATCCATACCGAATGTTCCTCCAAATATCTATACAGCGGTTGAATATGCCGAGCCAAGCACCATTCTTCGCACGAATTCTCCAGTGACAGCATGCGGCGAGATATTGGTAGGCAGTTCAACAGAATTGCAAAAGCCCCTGTTGCGGTTGCCGCGGTAGCTCAACCTGTTCCAGATATCACCAGCTCCCGTGTTGGGCAAGATGGCAAAGCAAATTCCACAAGAATCCATTATCTGTAACCTTTTACTCTTTTTGCTTGTGTAGATGCTGTTTTGAATTTCGATGTTGGTCTCTAACAGAAATCCTACATGAGCTCGTGGTACTGTACCCTTAACGACGATAATGTCGATCTTAGAACCAAGTCCACCTCTTGAGGATTCTTTGACATCTGTGAATGCCTGGAGTGCAACATTTGTTAAACCAATACCCGTGCCGGCATCGTAAGATGTTCTCATCAGGCTTTCGTAGTTATGGACTGCGAAATCAAGAGGAACAGGTTCCATATACCGTGGAAGAAGGTCTCTCGCTTTTTGGCTTATTCTTTCCTTCAAAGCCTCATGAGAGGACTCATCCACCAAATTGTAATTGCTGTAAACATCTTGAATTGTCTTGGTCATCTCTTCAGTGGCACTTCTTCTATTCTTGCCTGTATGAAGCTCTTGTGAGTGCGTGTCATTGTCTTGAAAGAGAATCTTGTCTCCAGTCTGTATTAGATTGAAGCGATAGCCTTCGCACATTTTCTGGAAAGCACTCTGCCAGTCAGAATTCTCAAGATGCAAGCTGCCGGTTTGCGCTAAATATTCAGTCCATAGTTGGATCCCTTGATGGAGAGTCTTAATACTCGCTAGTTTCAAAAGAGCTTCGGTATCTCCAGTCGGGTAACGTAGTGGCCTATTCGGAAAGATTACAGTAACACCTCTTGGTTTGATGCGGTCGAAGACAAACTTTAACACTACCAAGAGATCAAATTGTAGTTTCCAATAATCAGGAAGATCTTCATGTAAGAAAACCCGGAATGATCTTTCCACCACTTCAGCCTGAAACTTTCCATCGTTTACCAAGTCCCATAGAGATTCTTTGGTCTTCTCCTGGCCTGTTACTGGAAGCGGAATGCGGACTGGCATATGGCCGATGGTTTCATTCTTATGAGAACGTGGTTTAGAGCAAGCATGTCCCATCCTTTGAGAAGAAGACCAGAATACTTGTTACTGTTTGTTAGAAGCGTATTGTGGTAGTCGTTAGGGGTTTTAATCTAGAATATAATCCCTGTGAAACTTTGATCACCTTCCCCTATGGGGTCATCCATGTTGCTGAACCTTGTATGCCCCTTTGACCTTGCATTAAGTGCCACGTGCATGACTGAGAGCATGATATAAAACAGGATGCAACTGCAGCCTACAAAGTTCTTTTTGTACACTTCATACTTTCAGCATGCAAATCAAATCTACTTGGACTTTTGTGCTATTTGCAATCGTTCGTTCACATGTCTTTGTGGGCAAGCCCGAACCCTTTCACTGGGATTCACAGGTGACAAAGCTGATCATGCCATTGAATGGTGATCCAAACTATCAAGGTCCAGGCTGGGGTCAGCAACCTTTTCCTTGCAAGGGCTATCATAGAGATGTGACTCATCATGAAGCTCATGCCACTTGGTATACTGGAAGTACGGTAACGTTTCAGTATGTCAGTTCATACTCGAATAATTCTAGAAAATGACTTATAGCATGCCCGTAGTATTTATGACTCCACAAACACGACCGGCGCTAGCATGCACGAGCCAGGCGCAGCTCATTCAGGAGGCTCTTGTCAGGCATCATTTTCCTACGATAATGGGGAAACCTGTATTGTCGTGCAAAGCTGGGAAGGAAACTGCGTGCGTGTACGAAAGGGTCAAGAAGGTAAACTTACGAATTCCTATGACATTGATCAAAGTTACTCTTTCGATATTCCTGATTCCCTTCCAGGGGGAGATGCAGTAATCTTCGCATGGTAAGTCAGAGTCTTCCTTCAAAGTGCGCCGCTGACTCAACAGGACCTGGCTAAATTCATCCGGTAATCGAGAGTTCTATATGTCATGCTCGCCTATCCGGTTGATAGCAGCACGATCCCTGACCAAAATTCCATCTGGTTATCCAATGTACATTGCCAACCTTCAGGAGGATCCAGAAACACCAGATTCACAGCATCCAGCCTGGTCTCGGTGCTATGTTCCGCAAAATGTATGGGTTCGCTATCCCCAACGGTATAAAGGCTTCAATCCACCAATCGTAGCCGATCCGCTCCCAGATAATAGCCAAATCCGCTTTTTAGCGCTTGGAGACGATGGGGGATTGTGTGGCTCAGATAATAAAGAAAGGGTTAGAGCTCTTGCGGTTCAATCTAGTTGAAGCCCCGCTACTTGAGCATGTGCAAGATAGCTTCGAGTAAGAGAAAAAGATGACTCTTATAGGTAGCTAGTTCGTCTAGATCATTAATATCTCATAAAACCATTAGTTGATTGCCCTGCTCTCGTCGTTAAGTGTGTTAATCCCTACACTATCGACTAAGGTATTGAGATAGGTACTGCTTTCCATAACATGTCAGTGCTGTGCTTTCTAGCCTTGAAAACCTCTATCGGTTGTGTTGACTAGGTTACATTGTGTCGCTGCACCTAAAATTGAGGCCACATTCGTTCATGACTGTGCCATGAGTATAAGAAAGAGATACCCTACTAATCAAAAGTTGTTTTACTCGCATTCTAAGTGCTAGAACATTCCCAGCCCCAATAAGTTTCTATTCAAGGCCTTTCTACGAACATCATGACGACGCAAAATACCAGACGAAGTCTTTGTTTACTCTGCGGTAAACGGCGGTCCAGCCGCACTCAGCACGATCAAGGTGTTCAAGTCTGTTCAAGAAAGACATGTGCCAAAACTCAACGCCTAATAGAAAGGGTTTTGAGGGACAGCAGTAGCCCAGTTATTAGGGTCCATCACTACTACCATGCCAGTTATGCAAACAACGATATATCCAATTGCTTACACTATAGTTGTGACCTTCACTCAGAAGTTCCCAACATCGAAGCACTCGCCGAACTGCCTGAGAATTTTGTAAGGCCGCGGTCCAAAGCACACCGCTACTAGAACCGCCAGGTGTAGATAGTATGGCTTCCAAATGCATATTCCCTCAATTTACCTCTTGGCACGCATTGTGACAAAGGTTATAAGGCTCGTACGTGTCTGATATTGACTATCTATATGCAATCTGCATCTAAATCTAAGTAACGTGTCTTTTCAGATTCCTTGTATATATATGTCATAAGGTCGACAAACTACATCAAGCTATATTATCTTTCCATTTAGTAATGTCCTCCACGCGAAAAGCGCTTTGCATTGATCTTACCACTGAGGCAGAACATTGCGCCATATGCTCAAAAATACTTGAAGTGGGTAGCGGAAAAGCCAGTCTTGTGTATGTTTTGAGGGATTGTCGTTGTGTAAGTCTATTGTTATCCACATCAAGTTATGTTGCTAATAATGAGAAGGTTATCTGTGGCTTTTGTGTCCAGTTTCCGGGTGAGCCACCCTTTCTTCCTTGCCAGCATACCGACCACACGGACTTTGGGTGGCAGAGACCGCTACGACTCTACAATCTAAAATGCGCTATCTGCTTAGATACTGGAAGTTCCATTCGCATTGCCCTAGTTTGCGGTAGGTTGATATTATACATTTGAGGTAGTTAATTAGCTAACGATCAAGGCCACGTGTATTGTCGAGCCTGCATTCTAACATGGGTAAGCTCTCCTAGAGAGTCAAACAAAAATTATGTTACTTGTCCAACGTGTAGGAATAGTATGACCAAGGTCGGGCGATTACTGTCACATGATCAAATTGTTGTACCCGCCCAACGAGGTGTTGAAATTGTATCACGATGCAGCAGTCTATAGACTTGTGACTAGTTAATGTCAATCCTCGCGTGCCGGGACGCCCGGTGTAACGGGACACTTTTTCTTCCGGACGCCCGGCATGCTCACACAATATATATAAATTGGCCGGTTTAATGTGCATCTATACTCTAGCACTAGTCCTCCTACTGCATCCCTATCCGACATCAGAGAACGCGTTGCTAACTGTGCTGTCGCTCTTTTTGTTAGTGCTGTCGACCAACCCTCTCTAAGAACCCCCCTGCTCGTTTACGGCTACATACATTCGCCAAGAGCTCAGCGGGTTAGAGAGTGAGCTAAGAAGGCGAAGATGAAGACTCCCAACCCAGAAAGTCAATTTAAGGCATGGAGTGTGCAGTCCGGCAATTTCTCCGCGCGAAAGGTAGAATCGTCACAACGCAGCTGCCCGGCCGTGCGTCTTAAGCGAGCTTTCAGCTACAGTAGCGTGCTGAGATGTCTGCAACTCTTACTGCGCACTGTGGCTGGGAGTTATGGCGCTGAGAGTGATATTTCGAGCTGCTGTTAATCCCGGCGCTGCAACTCTAAAATAAATTTGTTATGCTGCTAAATGTTAGAACTTGCTAGTCGAGACTGCTCATGTGACAAAAGCACTTCGCTACGGTGTTGGCGACATGCTCGGGTAGTGGGGTGGTGCTCTCCAAGAACAACGCTATACCCGTCACACGCTCTGCTATATAGATCAAGGGATTCCTTATAGTCACAGAGCGTCGCAAGTAGGTAAGCAAGGCAGTACACGCTAGTAAGCGTGTCGGGGTGCTCGCGCCCAAGCACCTTCTCGTACCCTTCCAGCGCTCGTCGATGCATCACTTCTACCTCCTCATACTTGCCCTGCCTCTCCAGCACCGACCCAATGTTGTTAACACTGGTGAGCGTATCAGGGTGCTCGCGTCCAAGTACCTTCTCTCTTACTTCCAGCGCTCGTCGATGCATCACTTCTGCCTCCTCGTACTTGCCCTTGCTCTCTAGCACCGACCCAAGGTTGCTGACGCTGGCGAGCGTGTCGGGGTGCTCGCGCCCAAGCACCTTCTCGTACCCTTCCAGCGCTCGTCGATGCATTGCTTCTGCCTCCTCGTACTTGCCCTTGCTCTCTAGCACCGACCCAAGGTTGCTAACGCTGGCGAGCGTGTCGGGGTGCTCGCGCCCAAGCACCTTCTCTCTTACTTCCAGCGCTCGTCGATGCATCACTTCTGCCTCCTCGTACTTGCCCTGCCTCGATAGCACCGACCCAAGGTTGTTAACACTGGCGAGCGTGTGGGGGTGCTTGCTACCTAGTACTCTCTTCCTCGACTCCATCACTTGTACATAGAGCTCCTCAGCTCTCTTATATTGTCCATCACTCTGCAGAGCCCTAGCGCAATCTTCTGTAAGATTTGTTCTCTCCTCGTCATCGTTCTTCTCACTATGCGACAGTGCATATTGAGCATGCGGCAGTAGTCGCCTCCATTTGCTTCTATTACTGTAATCGCTATTTGGAAACACCTGGAGTAGCTGCGTGACTGTGCGTTGAGTGCATTCGTAAAGCCGTCCCTGCATCTGCAGCTGCTCTCTTAAGGCTTGGTGCACTAATTGATGCACGTCAAATGCTGACTCAGCAGGTCGCCTTGTGACGAGCGCATAACTGTCAAGTATCATGATCGCATCTACACGGGCCTGCGGCGAAGCTGCCTTAAGCAGATCGAGCGGAATGTCCTTTCGGTCTACGCACGCAGCAAAGTAAAGCTGCTCTACAGCAATAGTATTGCTCTGCCGGACTTGACCTATAGAAAGAGATAGTATAGCAGCTACAGCCTTTCTTAGACTAGACTCTCCCTGCTCGCTTTCACGCAAGTCATTGCTGTGCTTAAGAGCTGCTTGGTCGTGGTCGTGTAGTCGTGCTTGGTACTGCTGCACTGTCATATTGCTTGCGTTCATGCACGCTGCCGCTTGCGATACTGCTAGAGGTAGGTGTGATAGCTCTCTTAGCAAGTGTATGGCTGCAGGCTGCTCAGCATTAGAGAGCGGCGTTGTCAAACGGGATTGCAACATCCTCAGCGCCGTGTCTGACGTCAGCTCACGCAGCGCTACCACATCCTGTGGAGCAAGCGTCTTAGCCGTGTCGCTTTCTATTATTGTGAAAATGACAGAACACAGCTTAGATTGCGGCAGAAAGTCGGCTAAGTCTGCAGCTTCTGCCGTTGACGAGCCACCATGCTGGACAGTTGTGCCCTCGATGTTGTCGAAGATCAGTAAACACTGCCGCGTACTTAGCTTTGCTACGCAACGTTTCACGATCTGCTCTATGTCTGCCTGGTCACCGTCATAACCAGGAACGCCAAGCTTCTGTGCAACACTAGTATAGGACTGGTCGAGACTGTCTTTATCACTCGCATCGATCCAGAAGACCGAGCAGTGCTTGTGTTTCTTCAGTGTTCTGTGTGCGACCTCGAGCGCGAGCTGCGATTTACCTGTTCCGCCAGGCCCGACTATTGCAAGCGTCGAGGTAGTCTGTGTGTTGCTGAAGAGCTTCGCTTCTAGTTCAGCGAGCTGTAGTTCGCGACCCACAAAAGACTTGTTGCGCGCGAACGGAATGATCGATGGTGCGCGGCCGGCTCCCTCCACTTCAGCCTGCAGTCTTTCCAACGCACTCTCCCTTCCTTCGCCATAGGTTGCAGGCATAGAGACGCCAAGAAGTCCAAGCAGGCAGTATACCATATCTTCCGTTTCGGTCGTTTCGCGACCGCTGACCCATCGCATACGCTCATCTATAGTGAACTGGTTAAGGGGACAGTTGCGCAGCGCTGCAAGCGGAATGCCGGTGATGCTGTGCAGTAGCTGGTCGAGAGAGGTTTTGTCGCCTATGCGCTGCCCTTCGCACGAGAAGAACTCCACAGATGCTGGCGCTATCAGCTCCTGCAGCGTCCATCCGCGAGTGAACCACTTGCTTCGCCGAAGCGATACATTCCAATCCCTGCATAAGATAGATCCTGTCGAGGTCGAGGTCGATACTGACACATCTGACAAGAAAACGTAGCATCGTAGCGCATTCTTGTACCACTGGAACATCGAGTTGATCGCCTTCGAGCGCTCGTTGTTGTCCCATCTATCGGTGCAGCATGTGTCGATCCAGAAGTACCGCAGCCCGTCCTGAGCTGCTTGTTCGGCGCAGAAACGTAGCTTTCGATAGCCTTCTTCTTTCTCTTTGTAGTTTCCATCCAATACATCTTCAATAAGGATCTCAGAGTCGCCCCATCGGTGTGATAGAATAGCGTAGGGCGGGATCCGCTTGCCGCGAAAGTCTGTCAAGATCAGTTTGCCTAGCGCGTCGAAATGGAGAAGCCGCATGGCGCTTGCAGCTCAGACTTCAGTCTAAAGAATCAGAGGCGTGAACGACTTTAGTGTTAGACTAGTGAGAGCAGAATGTTAGCGGGAGTAGAATGACATGTTTTCGATAAGGCAGAGAAGGCAGAGAAGGCAGCCTAGTGAGGCAATGCATGCAACCGGGCTGGCTGCATCAAGCGCTCAGCGTCCTGCACTGCCTTACTATCTGCGCTAAGGCAGTGTTTGCGTTGCAAACTCATGTTAGGAGAGTACACATATAAGTAAGATGCTAGTAAATACAGCTAACTAATCTACAAAGGTTATCCTTATAGCGTTTCGCCTGGCTCTGTGCGACGGGGGTGGCTACCTACACGGCCCGGGAATAAGAGCGGTCTAAGGTCAGGCGATAAGTGGGAGCCGCAGCTCTCAGCCACAGCGCGCAACCCCTCGCAGATATCTCATCACGCTACTGCTGCAACATGTCGCTTAGGACGCACGGCCGGCTGCACGCGTTTTGACGATATTGTCGCCAGCGCGGAGAAACTGCCAGAATGCACACTGCTTACCTTAAGTCGACTATTTAAGTATGCAGTCTTAATCTTTGCCATCTTAGCTTTCTTTCTAGCCCACTGAGCTCTCTGTAAACGTTAGTCGTCGCGAATAAACAAGGGTGTATTAGAGGAGAGTCGATAAACGGCACTCATAGAACGAGCGACAGCATAGTTAACAGCACGCTTTTCGGCGTCGGAGGGTAATGCACTGGAAGAGCAAGAGCTGTACAATGGATGCGAATTGCATTTGTCTATTTTTAAGTACGTTACGGGCAACCCGAGCATCCGGAAGAAAAGGTGTCCCGTCACACCGTGCGTCCCGGCACGTAGGGATGGACGTTAGATCAGTTCTCTCGCAATTGATCGACCTTTTTTTCTGAGTAACTTTGATTGGAGTGACTACTCGATTCCGTAGCGGGCCGTTCGCGTTGACTCAATAGCCGGTAATATCTCTCGTCATCCGAGGTCTTCCGTAGTACTCTCTTAATCGTAACCCGGGCAGCCGGCGCGATGGGCACTAAGAAGATCCGGTATGTTATTTAATTCTTCAGATCTGCTCTTGTTCTGAGTTTGCTCCAGAATTCATTCCAAAACATCAAAGCTCACAATGACGACTACTGCAACCCATTATGGAGAGTACCTACTCGTATTGTCTGGATCGGTGGAGTATGCCCCGTTCTTAGAAAACTGGAAAACTCTTAAAGACAGCGTGCGAAAAAATGCCGGAAATCCAGGGTGGACAGATGTGAGCACAGCGTCACACGGAGGAATACGACGGGCATGGTGCAATCTGTCGATAGAGGGCAAGGCGAAAACTGCATACAGTACGCATCACCATCCGCAAATCGAAGAATGAATATTCACATAAAGCGCCCTAGGATACTATTCGAAAATGCCAGGAGTAGGAGTCTGCTTAATGAAGAGGACATCAAATGGCGAATACCTGCTGCTTCACTACAACTGCGCCGCCCCCTTCCCTGCTGCGTCTCAGTGTAACCATAACCCTTGTGGTCGGCAGGAAAACTGCCAAAGGCTCATGCCTAATAAGGTAGTTCTACCTTGTAACACGAACTTGCTTTGTGTACCTCACAGCATGATGCAACTAAGGGGTTATTGTCTCTTACCCCTACGATATTACCCCTTGTATATAGCAGGTGTACATTTACCTACCTTTGCTTGTGGCTTTGTAAAAGTGCCACTCCCATTATCATAGAGGGTTATCATGCTATGATGTATAGAAGCATTCTCAGCAATTTATAGCATCTACCATCATAATCATATCTATGGTGATATCATAGCGTGCTATTTAGAATGTTTATATTCGACGAAGGGAAAACCCCGCACTATGAGCAATGAGTCACAGGCAATAGTTGAGTTCATATATACGCCACATGTTCCATCGTTACATCCACTAAATAATGTCTTAGTTAAACTTTTGCTTGCGTATGTTTATATAGACCTGTCAGAGTCGAATTTTTATAACCAAGATATCTTCACGGGCTCTATACATTGTACATTACAAACCTATCATACGATGTATGTAGTGCAAATCCTCCTAGCATCCTTAGTGACTACAGCTCGAGCACACATGTCGTTGTGGTATCCGCCCCCTCTCGGTGGTAATAGAGAAGCCAACTCTTTCACAACACAGGTGGATAAGGAGTTCAACTTTCCAATTGGATGCTGCAATTCTCAAGGAGAGCCAACACTGCCTTCCCCTGGCGATTGTCGTGGTCATCTTGCCCTTCTAGATACAGAGGAGGGCAGACCACAAGTCACATGGGAACCTGGCCAGGACGCGTACTTTAAGTTATCCGACCACATATATAGTATCGGTGTTCCAGGATCAACTCACTACGGTGGAAGCTGCCAAATTGGATTCTCTGTGGATAAAGGTCAGACATGGAAAGTCGCGGCTTCATACCATGGGAACTGCCCTCACAGGGACAAAGACATGCCACAGGTGTTTGAATTCAAGGTCCCTCTAAACATACCAACAGGTACAGCAGTCTTTGCTTGGATCTGGTTGAACCGTGAGCATGAATTCTTCATGAACTGTGCAGCAGTTCAGATCAGTTCAGGTTCTAGCAGTACCACCACGCGCACTTATACAAGCTTTAAGACCGTTCCTACAACACGTTCTACTGCACTGTTAGATCCTAGTAGCGAGTCACCAAGGGGAGGTGAGCAAGATAAATCTAAAGGCTACGATGAAGACTCGATAGCCTGCAGCAGTTCGTACGGTGCAAAGCTGACTAGAAGTGAATGGGAATACATCAAACATCGTCATAGTAGGAAGTATTCTAGACAAAACTACCATATTCGTAAATCTAACGTCTTAGCATCGCCTGAAAAGCTCCATCGCAGGTTAGAAAACCCAGCTTTCGATGTTTGCGATTGGAACACCGCACCTAGGATGGAAACTAGCTACTATTCTGTAGATGCACAATGCGCACCTAACGCTAAATTAAAGAACCCAAAGAGTGATGACTTTGAGATTGGCTGGGGTGATGCGTGCGGCGTCGTCGAGGGAGACAAAGTGTACACTATTCAGAACATCGTGTGTTAAGGTTAGGGTCCTAGCAGATTTGCGAAGATGCTGTCCTAGTCTTTTTTATCGCAAAATTGAGATTCACATAGTACAACTTAACTAGTAATAGACCCTCTAACATTATCAATACACGTATTGTTTGATTCTCTCCTGCGCCCCCTAGCCTATACCTAATTCAGAGACTTTATGTCATTATTTCAATCAGACTAATATATATAGAATACAACTGATGGCTTGTATTCGTACATATAAACAAAGAAAGCATAATTATTACAAAACAGCCCTGTACAAGTAGCAGACGCAATACTTTCCAGTTTCGAGCACATCGCTGAGAAAGATGGCTATTCAAGACGGTTGTTGCACTTCTTGTGAATATATTCGCAACATTGTGCGGATAATATGGGGCTTCAAGCTCCGTCGCGGTGAATGTTGATGGAGTAGATTGACATGCTGCAGCCGCAATGATACCGAACCGGTCAAGTACATAGTCAACTGGCAGATCAGATTGGGCAATTGTCTCATACTTTAAAGTGTATGCTCTGCGGCCTTTCCTTTCAAAGTCGGTTTTGCCTGTCCAAGCAATAAGGTGCTCCAGGTCGACTAGGTAGAAAGGGTTCGATGTCTTTCTTAGAAAACGCCCTTCTGTAATCCTTCTCAAAAGTAGCTGGTTAAGCTTAACCCGGGCGTCTTCCCAGATAGGATTTCGAGAAGCAGCAGCTGCAAGTACATCGCAGTACTTGAGTCCCATCGAAGCCCACTCGTAGTGTTGAACCTTATTCATGCCCCAATATTGGGCTGTCTTAACAAGCGGAGCGAGACACTGCTTACTCGTTCTAATCTTAGATTGTGCCGTATTGACGAATTGCTCCCATTGCTTCGCATCAACGAGAGAATCTCGCTGCGGCTGTTCGTTCTTTCTATAACGGTAACACTCTTCTATCATAACCTCATTCAGTTTTGTAAACAGCCAGTCAGCTTGTCTTTGCTGTGAAAGCATCTCGTTGCGTATAGCCATGCATGCTTGGAATTTTTCATCTTCAGATAATATAGAGCGTAATGAGGACTGAAGTGCGCGGATGTTTGGTGAGGTAGGATTGAAGTCGAGTATATCGGTACTTTGAAGGCTTAGCGCTGAACAGATACTTCACTGTAAGACCTACTTTTGAGTTATCCTTTCCATCTTTTGCAAAGCTAAAAGCCGAATGATAGACTATTGTGCCCTTAAACAGCTTATATACCTTAGGGGCTAGTGTTTTCAAGAGGTTACTAACCCTTGCACATGATGTGTACGGGGATCAGGTACTATTGGTAGTGCTACGCACGTGCCTCTGCGTCATCTTATCATGACGCTAGGAACGCGATATCTGGCTGACCTTCTTGCCCTTACATCATTTACATATAGTTACCCAATTTTTGCTTGTAAGATTCCGAACTACCGAGCATACACACAACGCAATCTCAATATAGTGTCTTACATATATAAGCGAATGCTCTGTTCTTGATGTAATCACTCCATCCCCCATCCAAAAAGGTTAACAGAGATGTGCAGGCTGTCGCCGCTCACCGGTTAACTACAGCCTTCTGTTTTTCGAGATGCCTCTATTACCACAACTTGTGTATTACCAAAAGCTTGCCGACGATAACCGACAAGAAGATATTGCAAGTAGTGGTGTGGAGAAAAGCATTGCGTCTCTTGGATACCTTCTCTTTCTTTCGCCGATCCGGCGAAGAATCTTAGACAGTGTGTCCGCCTTCGACGCAGCTAAGTTAGTCAACCTGAAGTTGTGCGTTTTGACTGCAAAGGAAAAAGAAAAGTATCTTAACCCGATCCGAGATTTGGTGTGGGATGTACCTGCGGTCGAAAGACTTTCACGAGAGGGCATGAAACTGATGTTGCTTGGAGACGGCGCTTATGCACTCGAGCAGCGATTACACGTGACAGAACGTTATTTAAACTCTCGTGGGAATGGAAGGCTCACAATCTACCTATTGGGCACATTCCCAGTATTCACGCCGACAGCGACGACGCTCGACTCACTAGTCGAATTCAGCATTACAGGACATTCTAATCTTGTACGATTTCACTGTGACAAGTATCAATTGGGCCGCGTTCGCGCTGTTTCAGACACAGATGCGAAGAGAGACTTTCTTATGAGTTTCAGTGTGCCAATGCAAGCGTCTATTAATCCTATCAAGGGATTTTGGCATAAGGTAGACGATGTTCCAGATCGTACGGTTGATTTGTGGGTGTATGTGCCTTCTTTGCGCGATCGTCTTTGCAAAGAAGTCAGGCTAACACCACTGGACGTGCTGCGAATCGTGAGAGCAAACGCACTACTCGTGTCACTACCACGCTCTCCTTTAAAACCAACGCTCATTACAACGTGTAGAAAAAGAAAGTTCCACGATGCAGCAAACAGCGCTTTGCTCAGTTCACTAGGTTTTATATTGACACTGAGCCAGCTGTTTCATATATATGCAGGACACTATCGGTTGAGGAAATGGTTGCTCATAGCTGGGGGTGTACAGTCTTTGGAAGGAACTCCCATAGATCAGATTTTGAGCGACGAAGTTTCTGTGCGCCGGCTGGTCGCACATTATAGAACATCTTTATTTAGTGTTGATTCAGGTTCACGGACAGCGATCGATTTCACGCAAGTGCCGAACATACGGCTCTTCCTCGACGTAGCCAGCTTCAGCACCTTGGGTGGGAGAGTCACTCTCAGTTAATTTTCAAATAATTTTACCCATTCTCAGAATGCCCGTAATGCCATTGAGGAGTCGAAGGCAATCATATAGAGTCACGTTACCTCAAGATGTGATATTTGAAGTTTAATCCATCTCGACATAGGGTGTTTTTCGACTAATAGAGATGGATGTAAGTGGCTGCGCTCCGGAAAGTAGACGCTAGGCAGTTAAGCTGCGATTGAATAATTCTATAACCTTACAAATGTTTAGAGGCATGCACAACTACATATTATTACATGTAGGAGCTCATTTCGACACTTCCATGGGACCAAAGGGCCCGAACCTGCCTCTCATGTTACACTAATTAGCGATTGCGGCCTCACCGTTATGTACACGCAGCTACGTAATGATTTGAATAATCCCGCCTTGTGTAGTTACATAGCTTGGCACGAGCAGTCAGCTGCAGAGCAATCAACATAATTGGTCAATTTTCAGTCTTACGATGACGAAACTTTTAAGATGCTGCCTGAAGTGGTGAAGCCGCAATCACAGTAGTCCTGCCGGTACAGGTGACGCTGTGAACGATGAGTTGCTGTATTGTGCCGTTGATTTGAGTAAGGTTTGCTTATGCGATAGCGGTCAAGGCTGCACCGTGCGGCCCCGTCTACCGATCCTAAGGTGAAGTAACTACTTCTTAAGCACTTATTAATTACCATAATAGTCGATCCGCACTTATTGAGCGCGGTACCCTACGTGTCACAGCCGTGATACAGCACACATATATAAATGTACATATGTACACTGATATACAATGCAGAATTTTCCACCTGCGAGCTAAATACATCTTGGTTCTTTACCACTGTCAGCCTTGGGCTCGCACAAGAAGTGTATAGTACCTAGGCTCACACTCCAACAGCGCATCTTATGTGTAGCCTCTGCAGCTGCTTCTCAAGGTCTACTGCGCCATCCCAAACCCATTGATTTTTTTTCGCTACCAACCTACCCACCATATATCCCGCATGACACAGAAATGCCAACAGCGCGAAGGAAGATATGATGCGCAGGAAAACCCGTACGGTGGTTGTGCCAGCTATGGCACTGCCAACCCATACGGCGGAAGTGTAAGCAGTCGCATTTCCAACATAACATCATCAGACTGATACGACAGTATAGTACGACCAGCTGCAGCAACAGCTCAATTCTCCTGCTCCCCTCCAGCGCCATGGCGAGTTGAATTACTCGCAGCCATCGCAATACTCGCAAGCTGGTGCCTTGGGCCCGTCCAACACGACTGCGCCAAACACCCCTCATACAGACGTGCCTATGAGCAGCTTGCCTGCGCAAGTCAACACTATGGAGGCGCATGGATCCCAGCCTCTGAGCCGAGATGACTTCTTTGCGCGCATTGAAGGCGCGAAGGAGCGAATCAGCCAGCTAAACTCTGATATCCAAGCTATTGCCAGCATCCACCAGCGCATGCTTTCCTCGCCTGACAACTGCTCCAGTGCCGAACTCGAGGCGATTGTAACCAGGACGCAGATTAGGAATACACAAATGAAAGATGAGATTAAGTTCTTAGAAAGGGATACTATGCGTGATCCTAACAATAGAACAAAGAGGTCTCAGATTGAGATGATTAAGAGAATATTTAAGAGCCAGCTCGAGGACTTGCAGAAGGAAGAGGCTGATTATTCTAAGAGATACCGCGAAGCTATTGGGAGGCAGTACCGCATCATCAACCCGGATGCCACGGATGCCGAGGTCGAAGAGGTGGCCAATTCCGACTTGGGCGACGAGGGCATCTTTACCCAGGCTGTAAGTATGAATTGAGAGTTGGATATCAAGGAAACTATCTCTAACACACCCTTAGCTCAAATACAACCGTAGCGGTCAAGCGGCCAGTGTTCTCGGCGCGGTACATGCGCGCCATAACGACATTCAGCGCATCGAAAAGACCATGAGCGAGCTTGCTTTACTATTTACTCAACTAAACGAGCAAGTCACCTACCAAGACCTGCTAATCGCAGAAGCAGAAGTCCAGACTGTGCAAGTAGAGGGCGATAGCAAAGAAGCAAACCAACAGCTAGGCAAGGCCATCAAGTCGGCCAAGCGGGCTAGAAGACGTAAATGGTGCATCTTACTGACCATTGTCACAATTCTTTGCGTGATTGCTCTGATTCTTGGATTGTACTTTAAGCTGAAACCCAAATAGACGGATGCGGCTGAGAACAATGTGAGTTCATAGCTGCCATACATACAAAACACAGCTAGGACAAGAGGAGATAAGAAAATAGGGTGCTCATATTGCGAGAGAAGAAGGGCATTTCATTTGTCATCCTTTAAGCAATAGGAATAGCTATCAGCATCCGCAGCATGAAGATGCAAGTAGATGGCGCGTGATACTACACCCCCAAACCACATTGGGTTTCCATGTACAGACCCAACAACACCTACTAGCTAATTAGGAAGCTAGTTAATACAAATTCTGACTGGGCGGCAGGCCCTGAAATTAGCAAAAGCGTATGACATAACTGTATAGCGGTCAATCCGGAATGACGAGCCCGTGAAACAGTCGGCTAATGCCTGGCCCCAGACTATAGAAGTACGAAAATCTATTTACTTGCTATTATCTTCGTGGAGCTTAAGATGTTATGCTTTTATTCTCTAATAGATTTGTGTTTAAATGGACATGTTAGCAATTTGGGGCTATTTGGCGGCAAGTGCTGACAAAACAAGGCTTGCAGCATCTACTTCGCTAAACGACTTCATCAGAGAGCCGGATAGGGAGATGGTATGAGTTGATGTGAGCGCCTACTGCAGCGTGGATGGCAGTTTCGCTTAGTATTGATATAAATGCATAGCTGTAGTTAGTAAAAAGATGAACAGTGAAAATAAGGACAAGGGGGTAACAACAATAGGCAATGAGAGGCTAGATTTGCTGTCAGAATCATCATTTGATTTTAACGTAACTAAGTATTGAAAAATGTTGTCAAAGTTACCGATATCGCAATCATTTCGTCACACTATTGTTGTCTACATCGCTCACAAGCAAGTGAAAATCTGTAACTCACACATATATTGAAGCCAGAAGGTGGAAAAATTCATACATACAAACACGCCCTTCAGCGACGAACAGGCTAGTAACTAACAAAGTGCTTCGCATCGTTCGTCGACCTTCGAAAGTGACGAGACTCGAGTACAAGGCAAACATGCAAACAGGATCTGTAATTGTTAGCAGTGGAATTTTATAGTAAGTCTGCGTCGTAAAAAGAGCGCAAATCTATAAGAAGAAGCAATTGGTTATATTAAGACCTACTTTACATAGTAACTTAGACCTTACTTTGCTATTTAATGCACCTGTGTTGTATGCAATTGTATCCCAGGTCACTAGAGCTAAAGCTTTGAGGGCAGAGACGATCAGGAGATAGCCGGCCACGTCTAGGTTTTCTCGGAAGCGGAACCGGCGCATGTAAATACGCACGGCGATAACGGTGTAGACTAGGACCAGCAGGATCCATTCCAAAACCTTGTTTCAGTCAGCCATGACTCGTAACCACCAAACTTGTCAGTGTTCTACTATGCAATATATCCCGCTGGTGGTGTATGTCATTTTGAGAGTTAAGAGTCATAGGTTATGCATGTGCACGGTCGTATGATAAGGGTGAAGGACAGACCCAAGTTAGAGTGATAGGCAAAACAGCGCTATAGGTGATGGATGACGGACATTCAGTACTTTTAAAACACAAGCACATGGATTTACAGCCTAGTATCACCTCATCAACGTGTCCTGTTAAAAAAGGGCCCTTTCAAGTCTTCTAGGCTGTGACTCATACGTGGTCCTTAGATTTGAGGTTGCTTTATGTTGCTGCATATATGTAGTTATACAAGAGATTATATTCGATAGAGAGCTAGAGTCTAGGCTATAGAACTACATATCTATATACAATGTATATTACCTAAGTAACAATTAGACTAGGCAGGTGGGTAAGCGAGGTCGTAGACGAGAAGAAGCGGCGAAGGCCGTTCAGCCCGTTACAATGAATGTTAAATGCGAACTAGTTAAAGAGTCTGACTATAGTTCTATTGAAGTCTAGACTACTTGCTGGCCGTTTTGAACCCCCTCAGGATAAATGCATGTTATTTAATTAGTAGTCCGCGTGCATAAATTGAAGTCCGTCTAAAAGTGCATATAGAAATAGAGCAGACCTCGGAAGGTCAGGTTTTTAAATATATAATGCAGAACAGAATACATCCCTTACTAGTTACATAAGTCTACAGCTTAGTATTAAACATTTACCTGACCTCAATATGCGGTATCAACACTGGTGTTTTACAAGCGCATTATTGGGTAATGTCTTCGCCCAATCGACAATGTTGATAGATCTTCAGCATAACCGTGTTGAGCAAGCTGATTGCCCGCGAAGGGTAAGCAAAACATTAGGCGCTTAGAATCAAAGTTAACGGCTAGGCGAAGTTACACTTTTGTTCAAAGACAGCATGGAGCGAATGTGCTGCACCAATCATATCATCCGACCGCTGCGTAGCCGCCGACAGGCTTAATAATGTCGCGTCTATTGCAATCGACTTAGGTTTATGCTGCCAATTCTTTAGGTATGTCCGATCTTATGTTGAGTCTATAAGCAAGCCTCTAATCATTTAGTGATGATACATGTAATACGGTATATAAAGATGGAGAAGGAGAAGGGCAATGGTACCCCGGCCTAAAGGAGGTATCTGGTACTTTTAAAGAGCAAGTGGGCAGTTACATGTGCAAGAATGGGACTATTACATCGGTTTGCCCCGGGGAAGGTGCTGGAAACTTAGTGGCTTCTAAGAATGCGGCTACTCCCACTGCTGATTAGTACATTATCTAGAGTTCTCTTGCTTCTTTTTAAGTATCGTTCAATCCAAGCTCCTGTTAGTTTTTAAACGTGGCCACTACTTCGATACTTACCCGTTATTAGCGCTGCATCCTTACTGCATGTTGCATATAAATACTATACATATACCTATAAAAAAGCTCTTTTTATAGTCAAAAAGGATCTCTATGCTATCCTATTTGTCCTGACACATCTATAGTAACATCCTTGCCTTACTCTATATGATTCTTGATACGAGTTCTATACACGGATCGCAAGCATTACTAACCAGTTAGTTAGTTAACTCATCTAAGTTAAATAGCCTATGTACCTAGTTGCTCTTTTGCCTCGTTAAAGTTCGGCGGTTAAGTTCTTTAAGTTGTTTTATATGCTTCTCCGCAGGAATGATGAGTGATATAATAGACTCATATTAGGGATAAGCGCCTGAATCGCGAGGCATAATAAGGGTGAGGCATGACAGACATGTTTCTAGCGCCAAGGGTAACTTGAATAGCCTCTTGTGATCCTTATGTAATTATACGAGGTACTGCTGCCGTTTTAATCATACGCCATTAGTTGTAAAATATGTTATTGTTTTTGTGTAGAGTAACGGGATCAATGATATAGCAAATTGTATCTAACTAGTCCCATTTACGCAATTTCCTGCAATGCATTTGGAACATGCCTAATGGGCTAAGCTCAAGATCTTTTCCTCACACATAATCTCTCCTATTGTCTGAATAATTAATCCATAAATTCTGTTGTCATTTTTTGTTAATACCTAAGTCTAATTAGCTACGTACTGTGGCATAACACGTGATCGAATTTGAGTCAACCAAGGGGGATAGTCACGAGAAGATGAAAACTCATTGCTGGTAGTGAACTGAGTGAAAAAGGTACCTATTAACGCCGAAAAGAAATTTGGATATATGCTGACAATCTAGTCATATGCTACAACACTACAATATTAATAGTGCAGATCGCCTTGCATGGCATCTCGCTTTCTCAGGAAGAGATAAGCTGATAATCTAGTAAACGTTTGTGCTAGACGTTAAGCTTATTCTTCCACTTCTTAGCCTCTGTCTCGAGCGTATGCTGCAACCCTCGTACATAATCTATGAAGCTCCCAAACTCATTTGGCCTTGCTTCCTTTAGGGTATAGCCTTGAAGGTCTTGTATCACTCCTCGTACCTCAGCACTATTTGACATTACATTAGTGGTGTAGTCTTCGACTGTTTTGGATTGTTGTTCAAGATAGCCATTGATGCTGTGAATCGCCTGTTTTGCCTTTTCCTCGGAATCTATATCTTTCAACCCTTTGAAGACATTATTAACAATTTCCATGGCAAGTTCGAACTTGGTATGCGATAGACTGACCAGCAGCGAGTGTTTTGCAGCCAGAGCATGTCCTTTATAAGTAGCCACCTCCTTCTTTGCCTCATTTGCAATCTTGATCTGTTCCTTCATCCTCTCTAAAGCCTTGATAGCGATCCTTTGATGCTTTTGAACCTCGTCTTTAAGTCGGACCTCGTTCGCAACAAGCCGCGCAATCTCAGCCTTATGGGTGGTGATAGTTTTGATGTATCCTTCATTCCGCTCCGTCTTCTGCAGGTTTGCTACCAATCTTTTTAGATTGAAAATAGTCTGCGTCTGGTTTGAATCCTGGCGCTTGTAGAAGTCATTTGAAGTTCGGAGATCTTCTGCTTTAGCAAGTGAATGCTCACATTCACGCTCAAGTTGTACTTCCCTCTCTATAGCCTTCTTGAGTTACTCCTCTGTTTCTCGGCACTTTTGTAATTCCTCCTCCGCATTCTTGATCTTTGTTTGCAAACTTTCCCTTTCGTCCTTAGCCATGCGAAGAGCGCGTGCGCTCTTCCCCGCCTTCGAGCGAAGCACGACGTTTGTCTCGGCAAGTTTACGATTCAAATCGTTCTAAGTCTCGATCATTTTAGAAGATGTAATGCAAACCTTGTTTAGACGAGCCTTATTATCCTCAAGAGTTTGCTTAAGGTTGTTTTTCTTGATTTCTTTCAACAAAACGGTAGACTCGATTTCCATAATCTTCTATATAAGGTCCTTTTTCTGTTCGTCACTTGTATTGCTAGCCTTGAAGTTGGCGAAGGCATTGTGATGAAGATTCCTTGCGCTAGAACTGAGGTTTGCCGCTTCCTGGCTCCATTGGTGACCCGACCATCTTCCGGCGGCAATTTCCCGTTCATAATACTCGGTCGTCTCTCTACATGCTCGCATTGCTTGATCTGATTGGTGTTCGACATGAGCTATGTAACTTTGTAGAAAGTAGATATGATGGCTGAGATTGGTGATTGTCTCATTAGCCACGTATATTTGAAAAGCTTGGGCTTGCAATTTATATTGGTAAATGTCGTTCAGCGTACGCGCTTTGGAAAGTTGGTTCCGAGTTTCTTGAAGCTCGCCGAGAAGTTGATGACTTCGGTTCTGTAACCCTGCGTTCTCCCGATTCACAAACGCTTTGATTTCTGCTGGCTCCATATTGAAAATCCTGCTCGTACTAGATCTGGTTGGGCAATGTATAGTCCTCATTGTAGAACTTGGGATTTGTGGTTTTGCACGAGAGATGGAATGGGAAACACTTTAATCTATCTCAAATTCTTCCCGATTTTGTGGCGCAATAATCGGGAAGGTTAGAGCTAAACAGGGGGAAGTCAGGCAACTAATTTAGGCGTTGAGCCAGCGGTGAAAAGCTTGCATCGTACTCCTCGCCATTCAACGCCACGACGCCTGCAATATTTGACACACTTTCTGTTAGACATTAACTCAAATCACTTCTACTAAGTTGATTTAATCCGGCTCAGCCTACTGCTCCAGTGGCCGCCGAGGGGCAAAACCTTGGAGAGCCGTCGACGTGTTCATACTGCCTAACCAACTAATATGCACAGACAACGAAAGCGGCAATTTTAACACTTGAAGTAGCTATCATACGCGCGTTCTTTAGCGTCGCGAGCTGGTAGCGGACCTCCTCTTCTTCATACTTCTTATCAGTGCTAAAAATACAGGAGTACTTGAAACTACAGCTTTGCGGAGATCATCTAACACCCTATTTTCATCTACAATATTAAGTAGACTAGTTCCCGCTAGTCTCTTCTTAATCCAGTACTGTGCAAGCCTCACAACTGCATGCTCCGGTAAGCCATGTCTAGACCTGTACTGGTGCAGCGTTACCTGGTCACTGCCTTGCGTGTTGTTGATTTCCGAAATGGGTGGAGGCTTAGCCTGAGCACTAGCGCAGTTGCCTATACTGTCAAACTGGGGTTTGAATTGCCCAGTCTCTTCGTAAAAACTTAAGCTTAGAGAACAAATTGCCTTTGCGATCGCAGAGTTCGCTTCGCAAAGCTGGCGAATATTCACAAGCAGCATTTCAATAGGCGCCTGACTGATAGTTTGCAACGCAGCTTCGACGTCTTGGACCTTATCGGCCATAGTAGTAGATAAGAATTTAAGGATCTTTTCTACGTCTGGTGAATGGAGAAACTTATATATACACATACTTTCGAAATTAAGATATAGGTCGTGATTTGTAAGGCGACAGCTAACTGAGGTGTACACAAAATCGAAGGACCTTCCTCTAATCACATACTTCTTGGCAATCGAAATCCCATTTAGGTTCGGTCTCTTTTTCGTATATTCGATCACGTCCATCGGATATCGCTAAATCATATGATAACGTTTCTACTAGGAGCTTAAGCAAATGAATTCAAAGTTATATTACGAAATGAACTATAATTAATTGTCGGCTGTGTTATTCCAAAAGCAAAAAACGACCGGGAGCGTAGTGAGAATTGAGTTTTGCCTAAACCGCCAATGTGGTAGCTAGACGCAACTGATCGATTGGGCTCATTTGTGGCCAGGGCATACGCAAGAATTCGAGATCCTGGTCTAGAATTCGACTAGTTGGTCGAAATCGAGACAACCTATCGACTGTGTGTTGGTAGAGATGGTTCATATCTTCATCTGAGAGCTGCAGTGGACTTTCGATGTGTTGTCCAAGTGAGGTCGAACTGATAGCTCGCAAAAGAAGAACTGCCTTGAATCCACTGCGAATAATCAGTGTTAGATACACATCATGGGTAATACAGTAGTTGACTTACATATGAAGCGTATTCACAGGGTTACCCATAATTACCAGACTACTGCTTGTACCCCGAAATTTCTTGTACACATAACCATCAACTGCACCGATACAGTCAAAAGCGGTAATGCTGTCGAGAGCATATCTCGCCCACTGTTGGATGATATAGATGATACCTTGCTGGCCTTTGGATAGCTCTTTCCCTGAATCCTCCATTCGATCGAGAAATTTCAGAATTCTCAGGTACGGTAACAACAAGGCAGCTACACCCCCGTAGTACTCTGCTCGTAGCGAAGCCATCAAATGGTTACTTGACGGTGGATCTTGATCATTCCAGGCCACGTTTGAGATGTTACTTGATCTCCATCGCTCCATGATGTTGATCTTCAACTCTGCGGAGCTTGTGAAAGCGCACAGATGTTCATCATTGAAGCTTTCGATTGAAGCAAAATCTGGCGGTGGAATTCGCTTTGCAACCTGGAGTACCATCTGGAGCAGTATCCTTGTCCACAAAACATTATCATTAGGCTCTTCCACCGTCTCTCCAGGAAATAATGTGCTCCAGTCGTCAGAGTAAGGAATAGAACAGTCAATGCTGGCGTCATCATGAAAGTTGCTAGGAAAAGAGTCAGACGGGTACTCAAACTCATCATCTCAACTAACCTTGCAAGAATCTGAAAAATCCCAACGCTTCTCATTACTTCCTCGGAGGGGCACTTTCTCGCCGTCAAGCTGCTGATTATTAGGCTAGTTTTCCAGGTAAGAATAAATCGTCTCACCTTTTGACAACATCTGCGTAAATGGAATGAGAAGCGTGTAGGTGTATCAAGCTATCAGTAAGCATTCCGTTTTGGCTAGTGTAAATTGCAGCTAGAGTTGATGTTTTTGCGTAAGCAATGCTTCGATCCCTAAACTTACGCTTGAGAATCTGTTGGGCTGAATGATAGTAGATCATGCCTGGTCTAGTATCAGAGCCCCCTGTATACTCAGCATCTGGGAAACAGCTTCCTATTGCGAGAAACAGTAAAGCCTGGGCATTTTCGAAGCTTGTTTCGACAAGATTGTTCCGCTCTGCTGTGCGACTCATGTCGTCTTGAAAATGAACGCATATGTTCTCAGGCTTGTCGAAAATTGGATATAGGACATGAACGTGATTTAGATAGACACCGAATAGCTGTCGAATTTTTTCGGTCGAAAATGCTGCCGATGTACCTTCTGGTTTAGGTTCGTAGAGTGTGAGATGTGTATGAGAGAATTTTATTTCAAATGCCGCTAGCTGGCCAGCAAAATCGGAAACTTGATTATTCGTATCATTGACAAGATTGTGTATCTTGAAAAGCGTCATCTCTTGACTGATAGAAGTTAGTATAAAACTATGAGTAAGCGGAGAGTACTATACGCAGTTGGTGGTGTCTGGATATATTCGCATTTTTCATTGTCTTCATAACATCTGTTGCATGGAGACTCTCCATTGCATTTTCGCTTTCGATCACGGCACCTATTACAAGCTTTAGGGGTTCGATATTTTGAGGTTTGGCCTGTTTCTTGGTAGGCGTGGTTTTGGTGGTGCTGTGGTTCGTTCGAAGGAGGTTGATAAACCATCTCGCCCAATAACAAAGGGTACGATATAGCCGAATTCTAGAAATGCTAGGTGGCTGAAATGAACAGGGGATGTGGTCGGATTTCTTCGAAAGATCGAAAGTAGTGTTGTCAGGACACAGCAATCAATGATAGCTACAATGAATTAAAATCGGGAGGAAGTGCGACTTATAAAAGCAGGACACAATGCCGGTATATATGCACAGTTAAATAGCCAGAGCTCTCTAAGGGGGCTAGACATCTATCGGCCAGATGCAAAAGGAATTGGCTCCGTGTTCATTGCCCAAATCGGTAGAGAGACGCCACCTTTCTCCACTTCACATCCTTCTTGCCTTAACCATTTGTCACCATAATACATTTCAAGGGGTGCTTGGGACAAAATGGGCTGATGTTCTGCCTGAATAGTCAGAATCAAGACATAGTGTAAACAGTATCGAGGCGTCACCCACTTCCAGCAATTAACTTTATCAACTTTCCAGTCGAGTCGGAGGACACTCGTACAAGATGCCATACACACAATGTTCCTTAAAAAAATTGGTATAACACCAAGGAAAATGGAATGATATTGCAGAACGATCTAGATATGAATACAGTTGTTGACGTGGGCCAGAAGCATTGGAGAACACTTCTCTAACGAAAGCTCTTCGCCTACTCTGATTGGTAAATCATCTGGTAGGATGCCCCGATAAACAGGCTCAAGAATATCCATACACTTGTCCTGAAACTTCAACAACTCCCCAAAAGCCTGTTCACCAACAATATCTTGTAGTTGATTCATAAGACGCTCGTGTGAAAGAAGCGCATCAAGATCCACTTGCTGTAAGAGCATTACAGTATCTGACCAGGTTGCGACAAGTACCTTGTGACCGCGAACACCATTGGAAGTCGAGCAGAAAGAACCTACAGCTACGATTCCAGTGACACTCTCAGGAAGAAAATTTGTCGCCTGGAAAGGAGGTGAGATGCGTAGTTGACCAGTAGCAGCATACGTTGGAGTGGCCTCAACCAGGGCTGTTTGTGGCACAGTTGGTGATGAGGGGTATGAATATGCTGGTCTGGCTGAATCTTGACGGTGTCCCAGAGATTTCCATGATACAGGTTGACTCTCAATTGAGATTAGATCATCAGTAACCAGAAGATGCGCGTTGTTGGTAGTGGTAGCCTCAGTTGACGGATAGAGCGATGTCGCTCTCGGGTCTGGTATGCTGGGCCAATGTCTAGGTCTTAACCATCTCGGTGTCGGAATACACGCGAAGCATGATCGCAGCAATTTCAAAATGTTTTTGGGACTGAACTGTATGGGATTAGTCTTCGCATGTGAAGATAGACGTCGTAGGGTCCTTACCACGGTTGTGTTGGGAATTCTCCTGCAACACCGGCTATCGAACTCTTCCATTCTTTCTAATGTATAGTTGTATATTTCCGTAGAGTTGAATTTTTTTTCATGGAAATCTCCAAAGGTCAACACATCTTCCTCATCTATCTTCCGTATCGAAGAGGTAGATCCAAAGAATTCCGAGATAGTTACTCGAACATAATGGATACCGCGATGGCAATAGACACCATGATAGGCCCTGATGTCTGATTTGGTGGGATTTAATTGCCTAGATTTGGTGTAAATATGTTTGATAGCTTCGCCGTGCTTGGTTACGTGGTGCTGATATGGCTCGTGGCAGGGGAAGTATTTTGAGCAAATCCTGCATTGGTATTTCCCGCCCACTATGTCAAGTCAATATCCATGTTTACTCAAATTACAAACATGGTTCGAAAAGGAAGCCTCTTACAATCAGGGCAAATGACGATGTCTTCTTGAGATGGTTGGTCCTTTAGAGAACCAGGCCAGAAGGTTAGCTCCGTTCTTATCCTTTGAAATTTGGACTCGAAAGATAGGGGCAGGCCACATACCAGAGATACATCTGCAGAAAATGGAACCATTGTGTCAGCAGAACTAGCTCGAAAGAAGGCAACCGGTAAAGGGCGCAAGAGCGGTGAGGCAATGAACAGAAGGACGTTGTAGCCTTGCAGGAAAGGTGCATGATATATGAGTATCTCAACCATTCAACCGACTCTTTTTGGAAACGATTCGGACAATGAGAGGCCACTGTTGTCTGGGATCTGGCTCCAGCCAGGGTGCTTGCCGATGACCGACATGGACGGGAGCGTGGATACGAGGCAACCCGCGCAGCGCGGCCCCAATAGCTTGGCTGGGAGTTGGATACCGTGAGTTCAAGCCACAGCTCCTGTCTGCACAATCTAATCACGTAGTAAAATACTTCATCGGTTGACACCTTTCTAAGACTAGCATGGCAGACTTGGCGATAGCAGGCCCTTTCACAGCTTACGAAGCCTGCAGCGGAAAGGCCTCTTGCTCAACGCTACGCGGATCAGAGTCATGTGGAGCGGTATCTCCGGGTTGGTAAGGTAAGTTTCTGTGGCGTTCAAACCGCAGGGGAGGGCTTCCCGAATGGATGAGTGGGGAAAGCCTGGTGGTAGCTGTCTAGGGCCTTTATATTAGCATTGCCATCCCTGTATCACGCTATTGGCACATTGCACGAGCGGCAACCGAGAAGATACTGCGCGCCAAGAGAGGGGATTGTGCAGGGGCAAACAGAAGCCTTGTTGCCGAGGAATGGATAGCCAAGCGAAAACCAGACATGATGTCTGGTTTTTGCTTGGCGTCGACAGCTTATAGCAAGCACAACACAACGAACACAGACTGTATTCACTACACCCCAATTGAATTTGAGAACACCTATCATATCATGCGCGATGGAACTCGAGTGTACTATCACCAGTAACCTTGGAATCAACTGCAGTGCATCTTCCAATGGCTCAATTACAATACATACAGAAAGCGGACCAATCATCATCAGGTTACATCAAGTATGCCGACAAAAGCGGATTTTAATCAATTCTATCATTGAACAGCACGTGGAAACAGTTCCGTCCCCGACCCAGAGAAATATGAGCGAAAAGATATTCCGGTTTACAGGAAACAGTGGCGCAGAGGACCCAGGACTCCGTGAGGGTAACGACACATTAGGAATTCTTTTCGAGAATGGCAGTAACAACAAACAACCTGGAAAAAGTTTAGAACCCTCAAATCCAGACACAGATTTGACAAAGTTTTGTGAAAATCTCTCGGCAAAGATTTGGACAGGATGGAAGTCAAAACAACAAAAAGACAAGAAGAGCTTGGAAGCATTCCTTTCAGATGGGCAAAGTCTGTTCGACCACATGACGTTTTCAACCCCCGAACAATGGTCATATAAAACTATAGTCGCTTCCGAAAACTTCGGTAACATACAGCTTCCTTTCCACAAAGCGAGTCTGGCTACCTGGTGGAATAATGGCTCAACATATGGAGATTCGGCAGCAATCGCACGCGCCAAGAAACGAATGGTTTTAGCTTTGGAGCCGGAATATGAGAACTTGACACCAAAACTGAAAGATACAAAGCGAAGGCAGATCAATAGATACATAATTCAGGGTAACGTCATTTCCCAGATGTTCCATCTAACGCCAGGTTTGGTCATCACTGCCTCTGATTCTATATCAACAACTGAGTATGCGCTCTAATTTCCATTTGCCCTGCGTCGTTAATATCATTAGGTATGAAACTCTATGGAAGAACAAGGAAATTCCATCTATCAATCAGTTTAGCTGGTTAAGTCAGGAGCTGATCGAAGACTCTAAGCGGTATTCGGAACCAGTACAACGCATATTCACTCTCCTCCATTCCAAATTTCGTAGGTTTTACTTGAATAGCTTTTAGACTATTCTCTAACTATACAGAATCTATACAGGAGCAAGGCACAAACCCTGTCGTTAGTTTGACTCTTCTACGACCTTCAGTACAACCCGAATCTAGTACCGACATTACATTGCTTGGAGACTCTATCGAAACAAGTAAAAACGCTACTAAACGGCGGAAAATCTCAAAACATGGCATGTCCACAACTCAGATGCAGATGTGCAGCAATTACGATGATGATCAAAACGGTCACACATCTAGTTCCGAAGCTGCACTTTCTGATATCCAAGGAGGGCACCAAGCCCCCGATGTTACTCTTGCAGCAAATGTCCTTCACTCGCTCCAGCATGGCAGCCAAAGTCATGTGAACTTAGTTGCAACAGGTTTCTCGCCTCTAATGCGAGCTCAAGCATCGTCATTCGCCTCGGGTACTTCAGAGAAATGCAGCACGGCAGTGTCTAGTGTGGCATTTATAGAGGTGAGCAACGCGTCAACAGAAGAACACCAAGCATTGAGTGGTGGCAGCGGCAAATTTATCATGCAATCATCTCATTCATCAATGATTGATCTACATCGCTCGAACCTTAGTCAACAGCACTTATCTAGTCAACTTGATGTGCTGTCAGACGGACCAGCAGAAAATTCGCCTCGAAATAACGTAGATCTGCCGGACCGAGGCTTAGACAATGAGCTCGAGTCGCCGCTAACGACAGTTGCAGATGGGTTATTTTTGAGCGACTTTATGCAGGAATACCAAGACATTATGTAAAGACATAGGCGGTCATCAAACTTATGAGTCGTCTCCATCATTACTTTTCATTCTAATGATTGTGCTGAAATGGTAGTACACAAAAATTAGCGGAATCTGACACTGAGAAGGAAACTTCCTCAAGCACTATGTGTATTCCTTTCTCGAACGGCTTCGCTACCTTCTCCGCCTTGTTCTTCCAAAGATAGATGGTAGCTGGCTGAGGGGTCTCAAGCAGTGGAGTAGTAGGTACGATAGCGAATATCTCCCCTCGCTTGGTAGTGATGCAACCAGATATGTTGCGCATAATTTCTGGCTGCATAGACGGACGGCTCAAGCGCTTTCCTACCGCATTGCCGATATCGTTCAACTAAGTATTGTTAGCATTTTTATCGGAAGTGCTGCTGATTACATACTCTAGACCGAAGAACTTCATCGACGATGGCTTTATGAGTTTCATTTTCTTTATATCGAAGGACAGTGAAATTTGCAGTACTAAGTGCCGAGTGGTCACCAAGTTTCAGCTCTGCAACTCGTTCGTCGAGTTTTGAGTGGGTGGGCAGATAGATGTGTAATGACATGAGAGAAAATTGTTAATTTTAGAGTTATAGACACAGAGTTGATGTACTTGATAACACATTGAAGCCTTGTTGGCATTAGTCCGAACACGCTGGCGAACCTAACTTGATCAACTAGCGTCGTGCCCCGCGCCCCACGGCACGTGCCAACGTTGTAGAATGCCAAGACTTATGCCAAAACCCCGCGAGAGCGACGCTTCAGCTAGACTGTCGGCCACTTTCAATTGATTCAGTATTGGCACCATTCGTGGTCCTCTGCTGCCCAGTATCGTTGTTGGGTGACATATGGTCGCTTAAATAAATCGAGCGGTTTTCAGAGCGAACGTCATCATTCTGAGTACAGGCATCATAGCCACGACTAGGTCTATTACCAGCCATGCCATTTGCAGTTTGCTCGTCGTTTCGATCAGGAAGAGGGTCAAAATCCGAAGACTCTATGTTATTTTCAGAGTGAGGCATGGATATTGATAGTGCTACTCCTGTCAGTGGCGGGAAAACTTTAGTTAGGCAAACCTACCTTTAGTACGTTTCCCAATGAACGAGCCAATCGTACACTATCAGTTGTAGTAGAAGAGCCGACAAAGCACAAATACTTCTCTGGTTGGGTTTAGGGGCGAGAGACCTGCCAACACACCTCTGTGTACACCTGGGATGGGCAAATGTAACGAGGTAAGTATAACCAATTTAGAGTACCTGTGGACTGCTGGTTGACGACCGTGCTTTATATCAACATCTATAACCCTACCTGCGCTTCATGCTGATCAGTAACCACCGTACCCTGGCTCATGATACACCAGATCCGCCTATTTGCAGAAGTGGCATATTCTTGGATCACACTTGGATCCATGCTGCAAACCAAGGAACAACGCCACCCTTTCACCGAATCATGCAGCTTGCTGTTGAGACATTTGCAGTTGCAGGAAATTGCATTAAGGTGATGGATTATCGCTCTAATTATCATGGAGCAGTATCTTGTGAATTAGCTTTCGACATTATTCGACAGTAAGAAAACAACAGCAAATCGATCAAAGCATTTAGTCATACTAGTAGTTTCATTAATCCGTGAAACGATGCAAATGAAACAACAAGAAGAGACACATACTACAAGACGCTTGTGTACTTTTGGTCGTTGTTCAAGCACAGGAGGGTAAGTTCTCATTTAAATAAAGGCCAAACGAACACCAAACGAACACCAAACGAACACCAAGAGAAAGAGAACTTAAGCGAAGAGAGCGTGTGTATTACTAAGCGGAGCTAGGTTGAAAGCAGAATTAAAGCAGCTAGTCAGGTGGCGCAGTTAAGTATGATCACGTGAGATGATAGATGCGGAAGGTGGGGTAGTTATGACCCAATTCATCGCCGCCTGAATTTCTTTCACGTTGCTATTTCATCGGGCATCAACGCCATGCACACTCATCTTGCGAAAAGGCTTTACATTAGGCACTCAAATTTCCATCACACTTATACATTTCGAAATCACTCGAATTATTGTACCCACTACTGCTTTTACGAGTGAAACTTCCTGTAAGACATTCTCAACAGCGTGTACGTTTAGTAGATAATGCTAACCTTCAAGCTTACATAGCTGTCTACAGCACAGATCCTCAACTTCAGACGTGAATACCACCCAATCTCTACAGTCAAACCGCCCTTTGCCAACCTCAGAAGCCGAACGTAAGCGTGCGCGCGGACTAGAGCAAGACACAACTACTGTGTCACTTCAACGCATACTTCTATCCACGCAGGACATAGAACGCACAATACAGAACTGAAGGGTGAAACTTTTATCTCAACTTTCAATCCTTCTCTCATGCCTGAGGTAAACACCAATCTAAGTGCCTGGTCCAAACCCTAGTTGACATCGCATCAGGCTGAAAGAACCTCCAATGGGGATTATGAAGAAATCGATTATTGTACATTCGAAGCAGTTGATTACGACAGACTTATGTCTTGGAAGGCTGGTGACGGTAGAATAAGTGTTGGTGTTAGAGAAATGACACAGCAAAACGCACGCATAGATACAATTGACGCTCTTCTACCCAGGGGTCGAAGCGTGATCGTTAACAAAATGAGTTTCAAATTGGTGCGGGGGAACTAGGGAAAACCTTCATTCCAAATCGCACGACCTGTGTCAAAATTTATCTTCACTTCCAACTTAGCGTCGTAATGGTCGCCATTTGGAAAAGACAGCTTTACTGCTTCAGTTGTTGGGTTTCCAGTTTCCTCTTCTATCTTCCTGGATTTGCTAGTCGCCATTGCTGAGTAGAGGTACTCACCCAGTACCGCCCTCCAATCCTCAACTGATTTCATATGCCTCTCTTCTTCTAAAATAGAAAGTCCATGTATGAAGCACATCCAAATCTCTAAGACAAAGTCCTCACCAGAGTCGCGTGCGAGGTATAGAGAAAATGCTTTAGTGAGTTTGGTTTGTTCCCCAATTCTCATCTTGCTCGCTTGAGCAGCTTGAAACAGACGATCACCAACGTATCGTTCCATTATGTCTAGGTCTGCCATGATAGCTACCTTGGCATTTTCGCCGTTATTTGTAGTATCGCAGTTGAGTTGCTTTAATAGAGTCAAATGAGAGTAGGCACTATTGGCCCAAGCCTTTCGAGCTTCTGGGCTAGGTATACTTCGTGCAGCATCCCATATTGCATCTTCTGCGAAGCATTAGCTAGAGACCTTTGCAATGGAGATTGGCGCACCAAATACATCGGCTGCACTTTGACCGGTTAATGTTGATCGAGTTCTTTCCAAATCAACCACTCTTTCAGAATGTGGTAGCCGGAAACATTCTGAAGCAACCATCTTGAGTTCATTGGGATAGGTAACATGTTTCCACCATTTCCTTAACGCACTAATAAAAGGTTGTGGTTCGATTTTAACAAACTCGGCTCGACATTTTAGGGAAAGTACAAGGAGTAGTACCCCGTCGCCAAATTCTTTTTGAATGCGTTTTGACAACCTATGTGCTCGAAGTTGGATGCTTTTGCGACAACCGGACAAGCGAGCAGCGTCATCATGGAGTGTGGTCTTCCAACGTTGAATGTCTCGAGATGTAGGCTTTTGGTACGTATCATTCTCGAAGGTAATCCTTTTTTTCTCAAGCTGCTTGATAATTTCTGAGTATTCCATTATGCTGATACAGCGAAGTGCAGACGAAGCGATAACGAAGCGATAATAAGTTGAAGGCGAAGTGAAAGCAAAATAATAACGAAGCGAGAACGAAGCAATGGCGGGAGGATAGTTAAATAGTATTGGAGCATTATTGAAGCACTAACGAAGCGCTCCCTAAGCGCTAACGGAACGCTAACGAAATGATAACGAAACAATAACGGAACGTAGAAGAAATGACAAATTTACCATATCGGAACAACAATTAAGCAGTAGCATCATTAGGACTGCGTAAGTGAGCTAATTAAACGACCATGTCTAAATAGGCTAAGCCTGCATGCATATAGAACAGGAAGGGGAAAAACCCCTAGCAAGCAATACCTTAATATCGTCTCATTCGCACGTTCTAGGTTCGACAAGTCGTATCAATTGGGCAAATCCATGTATGCCAAGGTGGCATCGCGGAACACGCTGTGCCAAGGTCTACGACACAGCATGCTTAGACACCTTAAGATCGATCTAGCTTAGTCAAAGTTATATCCATAAACAAGGGTGTGGGGAAAGAATATCACGGACGAGACGAACGAGAATGCTCCGTAGGGTAGAGAAAGATGATGGTGGGGAAGCAGCGAACCTATGGAGAATCTGGTCTCGTTTTGGCGAGATGAAGTGGGGAAGACGGAACAATCGGTGTCCGAACTACGTCGGCTGTCTGCCAAGTCAGCCTAGTCGGGCATAGCTGAGAAAGCACGGCTGCAACCCAGTCCTCCTTTGTTGGCAACCAAAAGATAGTCCACTAAGCAACCTTCACACGTCTCTGCCCACGTCCAGTACGCCTCTTCTCCCGGAAAATCCGTCGCAAGTAAGCCGTCTCTGCGGAGATATATCGTCGCCGCTACAGCATTAGGTACCTAGCGCCTGCCTCCTGGTTTTTAGTACATGTATATGCTTCTGTTGATAACATGTAAGTTCACCAAGTCTTGCCGTAGTCTTTGATTGTGTCTAACTACTGCATTCCAGCTCATTGATGACTCTGCATTCTAACGTAAATTCTCTTCCTGTACTCTTTCGGCACTCTTCCCTCTTACTACTGCCAGCGCGCCCTGCGCTCAGATCGATCCTACACCTCCCTAGTGTTTGAAACATGGACAACGGCTCGATTGAATATCCAACTGGATTCGGTTTAAAGGACATTGTTGCTTATGGAAACACCGGTATGGTCTGCCTCGACGCTGCGTCGCAAACTATCATTAAAACCCCGCATGACGAGACATATGCCGACTCCCTTAAGGTGGAAAGGCGCATCTACGAGCGATTTGAAGAGCGTGGTGGCCATAACGGACTCTTGCGATATTATGGGCCTTTTGATAGATTCGGTATACGACTCGAGTACGCACCTGGATTTGACCTACGTTCAACCCTTTCTGAGCGCATGGACATTGGCTATGCCCAAAGACTCCGTTGGGTCCAGCAAATAACAGATGCGCTCTCTTTTGTCCACTCAGTCAAAGTTATTCATGGAGACCTAACCTGTAGTAATGTTTTCTTAACAAAAGGTCTAGATGCTAAGCTGGGAGACTTTGGAGGATCCTCACTCGACGGATCCAATCTACTAGTTGCGATAACCGAAAGTCACCAGTACCCAGGAGTATTGTTGTCAACACATGCTGACATTTTTGCTCTCGGCTCAGTGATTTATCACATCATGACAGGAACTGCTCCATACCATGGACGCTCAGACGAACAAATTGTCCGTCTCTTCCAAAAAGGCGAGTTCCCCAGCACTACCTCACTTGGGCCGGTTGGGCAAGTCATCACGAAGTGCTGGCAAGCAAAGTACGACAGTGCTGAGGACGTACGTGATGATATTGAAGGTGATGAACGTATAAGCTAAAACTAAGTCCGCTTTACTGATGAAAGTATAAGCAATCATCTCCGATGGAAACCCCCATTTGACAAACGTACCGCCTTCCTCATCATTCCCCATCGTCATCCTCGCCGTAGGAATTGTTGCAATTGTTCTTGTCAAGACGTCAGCGTGGTCTAGATTGGGTTGGAACTAAGCATACCGAGGCTCGTCTATTATGGCAACCATTACAAGCACCTAGGGCATGGCCCTGGTTTCTTGGAGGAGCCAAACTGAATAACTTGGCCGTTAAGTCCCTTTACTGGCGTCGCTTCATCACTACAATGATACCCAGAGTCCTTGGCCTTTTGACATCCATCTGTATCGTATTTTTTCTTTGTGATAACATGCTTTGGACTTGCGGTGCAGCCTGTATACTTCTCCTCGATCTCAACATAGGTGCACATTTTGCTATCTTCCTGCATTCGTCAGTGCTTATATATGTAGATAGGACAAGGAAAACTAACAAAGCTAATCTTTGAGGTGCTTAGAAGGGAAAAGAATTGATGATGTATTTAGAGTCAGAATCTGATACGTTTGTTTCGCCTATATGCTGAACTTTATAGAAAGCGTTATAGTTATGTTCCAAGATTCATCATCAATCTCAGTACGCAGAATGTGGAAGTCAACGGTAAGCTGTTGCCTAGCGTAGTGGAGAAAGCAGCCTCGATAGATATGGGTTGTTCTGGCGCAAATACAGCCGTGCTCGCCGAACCGTTGCTGGTGTAGGATGGCCTACAGATTGTGACCGGTAAGATACGCCAAGCCGGACATGACGTGGAGGGCGGCAGGTAACAACTAGTCACACACCTCTAAACCGATTAGCTCCAAAGAAAGAGGGGCTTCTGGCGTGCTGACCCACGTCTGAGGCCAACGCAGTCGATAAGGACTGGCTGCATCGCGGAACAACAACCTATGCACATCATACAAGCAAAGCGCTTAACTACCTTGTTTGAACTTGACTTGTTATGAACGGAACAACAAGCGAGATGCACACCAAGAGACACTCTAATCAATCAAGACTATTGACGCACTATTAGTGCATGGCAGTCTGTACATGTTCCCATGCATGCAATGTACGCCCTATGTAGCAGGTTGACCACTTGTGTGTGGAAGGGTTGTGATCCGCAATACTGAACTAGCAGGTCCTCGATCATCATGATACGCCGCATACATCAGTGAACCACCTCAAAAAGATAGCGCATTGGCCTTTTTTGGCAAGATGTTTAAAGATTCTTATGTCAACAACTAAGCAGAATCAATCAAACATGGCAGGAGGAAAGATAAGACCTGATAATACTATGATATAACATGGGAGAGAGTCCGACACATGGACTAGTGAATTTGTTGTAGCGATATTCGAGAGCATATCCAGAGGGTGTAATTAGGCATGTTGGGGTCATGCGGGTGGTCGGAAGGTTGGAAGGGCACGTCAACGTCTAGCTCAGACTGGCTGGACCTAGTAGGGTAACTAACTACTGTGGCGATCACATTCCAATGATCCCATGACGAGATTGAAATCCTTTCGCGCACCCTCATGGACCTGGGCCACCTACAACGGTGCTATTACTTATGGCTTGGGGGAGAACTCTAAAATGAACGAAACTATTTGCGAGATCTCAGAGCCCAACTTTAATATTGAGCACGGCTGTCGGAATACATGTCCAAATAAGTCGCGCACGTGTATCACCGGAAGCGTAAAGTGGACAGGAATGATCGGTACTGTAATCCGATCAGACAACTTACACTCTTTGAACCTCTCTGATGACAAAGATCTCATCGAGATTCTTGGCTCTAATGTGCACTAGGAGCCGAGACCGACAGTGCGAGTCGTCGGAGGTATACATACCTGAGGAAACCCCTCGAAAGTTGAGTATCCCTGAGAGGGTTGAAGTGATCAAAGATGAGAAAAAAAGTATCATCGGTTGGGTTCTCCTGGATACGGATATCCCTAAGACCATTGAAGCGCCGCTTTCTTTGGCAGTGATTAGGCGCTGGCGAACAACATTCCGGCCCCCGTCTTCTCTAGGTTTGATCAAAGACTTTGATTATATGGGCGAAGAGTGGTTAGACACCATTGCACTAAAAGAATACAATAAAGGAACCTGGACGTATGAACGGATTGGGGTAGGCAGGATCGTTGATAAGAATTGGATACGATGTTGTGTGACAAGGACTATCGAAGCCTGGTAGAAATCTCTTCAGCCACATCCTCTCTACTAACAACGCCGACTCATTCAAGGATCGTGTAACTACTTATAATGTTCTTTCCTAGCTCGTATAAAGACTTTGAGGACTACGTAACTTACTTCTCTTATAGGTATAATAACTAGATTGTAAGCAGAAATGGAGGGTGTACAAGATCGATTGTATATGGTACAAGTGGGCTGTAGGTGTGATAGAATGTATATAATAGTGTTTACTGAGGTGTTTGTTCTTGTGTGTGTGATGATGGCTGAAAGGCAGCCTTGAGCACATGATGAGGGTCACATGTACACACGTGACTTCGGCTTACATAGATCAAAAATTTCCAGCAAACCATGAAAGATGAATTGTTTTGTAGAGAAAACCTAGTATAAATAAAAGAACGAACTAGTTGTACTTTGTCTCGTAACGGGATGCGCCTCGCTATCTAAAGATGGACATTACCTTAGTATACGTAAGGGCACGAGATCTATATGTCGCGTGCCCGCCAGTTGCCTGGAGGCAGGCCGGAGGGCAGGTGGTGGAAATTCCCTTGACAGTGCGTTCAAAGGTTTACTGCGGAGCACTATTCTATATTTGGCTAGCGGACAGAATGCTCCCGAACCAAAGCGCGGCGCAAACTTAGTCCGAAACGCCAGTCCATCAATAGTATCCCACCTAATTGTTCAGTTCTTCAGGCTTGTTATCATCAGGATGATTACCCGCATCTCCATCATTTTCCCAGCAATGTACCCACATCTCCAACCTTCTTGGAGGGCCTGGGTGTGAAGGATTGGCCGCATGAAAATCCCGGAGTCTGTGCGGGCTATTCTTGAAGTTAGACGCATCGTACCACTCCGGATCCTCCTCATATCCTAGCCATTTGACACGGTACTGTAGCTTTCTACGATGGACACGGGCATTGAGAATCTTCTCTACCTCATATTCGTCGTCGTCATCGTCGTCGTTGCTCGCAGTGCCCTGAATGCGCTTCCGCTTATGCTTGCGCGAGCGATATTCACTGCTGTCATCGCTGTAGCAGATTTTAGCATCGTATCCGCTGCACAGTGGTCCTGAAAGAGGTTTCAGGGCCAAAAGACGGTTGGAGAACTGCCTGCCACCGGAGGGGGGTAGCCTTCGCTGCTTCGCTGGGCGCACGTTGTGCTTAAGGCGCTGCTTCGATGTCATGTTTGACGATGGAATGTGCCACTTGGTTGGCGAGAAGCGTTTCCGCTTGCGGGTCAGCCACGCAATCTGATTACCGCGATCATAGTGATCGTCGTCGGTATCGCTGCTGCTGCTACTGCTACTACTCGTGTTTTCAATCGTAGGAGGACTGCCTTGCGTTGATTGTTCGACATTCATCTTCGACGAGCTCATTGACGGAGTCGATGAAAATTTGCGAAGCGGGAACCCACTCATTTGAGTCTTTGCTTTTCCAACCGCATCGGAGTCGATAAGATTTTCCGTCTCTATAGGACACCCCCCACAGCGAAACTCCGAAGCTGTGATGTTCGAGACTTCAAGCCGATCGCCTATCTGCGTACCTGCATCATTTTCGTGCGAGTCGCCCTCTTCTGTATCTACGCTGGACTGACTGTCGTCGATAACGACCGTATTTTCTACGCAATGTCAGAAATGGTGTGCGAGAGCCACTATCACGATCGCACTCCGGCACTTGCCTTGACTAACGTTTTCAGAAGGAGCTGGCTGGTTTGAGCTCTCGTCCTCTGTGCCTTCTTCCAAGTTTCGCTTAAACTCTTCGCCTTCACTTTCGTTCTGGGGCGCAAAATCGTCGCAACTGCTAATATCACTGTCTCCTCTACCACTGCTACCGCTGATATCGCTGTTATCTTCTCCAAATACGGTTGTGTCAGTCGTTATAGAACACTAGAATGAACACAGTATGGCTACGCCAGCTGTAGGGATGCCTACCTAAATATGTCAAATTAATGACTTCGACTTGGTCCGACGTTGGTACAAGATCCTCTTTGTTCTCCAGTTGAGTGTTCGATTTTGGACTGTGTTTGTTTGACAGGGCCTTTGAGGGGTTCCGGCGAGAGGTTTGCTTAGGCTTTGGAGGCCCACTGTACTGTATTATTTGAAGAGAGCCTTGTGCGTGAGGTATGGAAAAAGTGTCAGAGAACAAAGCCATCGCTACTGTTGTGGCTCGAGGACGTGCTGGTGCTGCGAGGAGAGAGGAGACGCAGAGGTTTAAATAGGCAAAGATACCACGGTTGAGGTTTCTTTTATTATGTGAATCCTTTCGAAGAGCCCTCTGGAATAGCATTTAGCGCCCATCAGGTAGCAGCCCGTACGAGACCGTGCTCGAAACTGGGCACCCTTGCCAGCGGCATATTAGACTAGAGTCGAATCAGCTTCGCGTGGTGTACCCAAATGTATCATGCGACTGCGAAGTGCCAGCGGCGATGAAGCCTTCGCATGAAGCCCCTTTCTTCTTGGATGGAAACGTGAGCAAATCTCCCACCAACGCTCGTACTGGATATGAGGAAGTACAATGCATTCCCAGGCTTCAGGCTGTGTACAGGTCCCGCCCCCTTTGCTGTCAGAGCCCGTCTACTCAGCATGGAGACTCCAACCCGCGTTTTTCAGCTCGTCGGCCACTCCGAAACCCAGATACGAGCTTAAACCCGTGTTCAGACTCTAGACGTCAGGCTTTGGGCGGCATGAGCCACACAGTACCGAAAGATTGGCGCCCAAGCTGTGCTGAATGCCCGCTCTAGCCCTCACTACCCCTGATATGTAACGCCTGAATAGGACATCGCCACCATGCAGGCAGTCACATGGACCCAGGCTCTGCCAATCTGTATTGCGGCGCAGTCTCGGGAAGTACATGCCTGACCGCTACCTGCATAGCTGAGTAGCGGGTCGGACTCTAGCTGCGGCTTTTCTGGCGTGATTTTTTAGTGAAACTGGGCTTTCGGTGACACTTGGACGGTTCAAATCCAATTATTTCTTTAAGGCTACAGGCCAATGTAACCTCGCTAGGTGTACAGCTGGAGTTTTACTGGCTTAATGCTTCGTGTTGAGACATAATCAGGGAGTCCGAAGCCCCTTTGTTGCTGATCCGTGTAAGCGATGACGTGGAAGATCGAGGATGAGCAGACTGGGAAGGGCGTTCGCTTTCGAGAGAGTGAAAGTTAAGGAATGGTTGCAAACTGTTCATGAAAGCCCTGATGCAAAGACTTCCCACCATAAGACAGGCGAGAGAGTTGGAGTGGTCAAATTTTAGGTAGAGACAGAGCTGTTCGCAGGGTGATTGAGAAAACGTGTTAAAAGAGTCTGGCAAAGGACATAGCGCAGAGGCATAATCGTGGATCCCAAAGGAGGGGGTAAGGTGGATGACACAGCCAGGCAGTGCAGCGATTGCATGATCTCCAAGAGAACGAAAATGCCTCACAGATTCAGTCCGAGCGACCAATAGGAGGGAGTGAAGTGGAGGGAGGAAAGGGACGATAGTGGGAGGTGAGTAGGACGGCGATGGGAGCGCGGTTATATCTGATGGGGTCAGCGCACGGGCCAAATAAAAGCAGCGAGTGGCCAAGACAGCATCCATTTCCTGCTTTAGAAGCCTCCATTTCCTAATGCGGTTCCACTCTCACACATATACCTCTATTAATAAAAGTTAGAAACCTATTATATAAGTATTAAAAGAAAGCTTATACGCTCTACTTTATAGCTATAAAGTATTATAGTTTTTTATTATAAAAATATTAAAATATTTATAAAG
Source organism: Exserohilum turcica Et28A (assembly GCF_000359705.1). Taxonomy (NCBI): domain Eukaryota; kingdom Fungi; phylum Ascomycota; class Dothideomycetes; order Pleosporales; family Pleosporaceae; genus Exserohilum; species Exserohilum turcicum. The sequence goes on along the minus strand of NW_007360247.1, from coordinate 832,272 downwards.
TAATTAGGCTACGCTAGCGCTACGCTAGCTTAAGAAGGCTGCCTAGCAAGTAAATAACTAATTACTTCTAGAATCGCCTACACAAAACTACTATTACTACTTCTACTACTACTACTACTACTACTACTACTACTACTACTACTACTACTACTTGTAAAGGGCTACGCCAGAGAGGCATGACCTACAGGTCACATGGCAGTGAATCACATGACTTTAGTCACGTGACTAAATGACGTGGTTAGTTACGTACGAACAAGCTTAAGTAAGGAGGAAGACTAAAGGTCTGAGCGTTCGTACGAGTAACAACTATAAAAGGAGGGCCCTCTAGATAGTTCTTTTCTGTATCTTTCTTCTTCTGTACAATAGGTGAATGCATACTCGTTAGTTAGGCCTCTCTCGCCCATAACACTACTACTTCTACTACTACTACTACTACTACCTCTACTACTACTACTAC